>NC_136705.1:23855712-24273212 GCF_947650265.1 Symphodus melops | reverse complement strand
TCTGCTGAGTGCTCGTCTTATCGAGGTGTGTTTGTGCTTTTGTCTGTGTTTCTGAGGGGACGCAGATTGTGGGTGTGTGCATGCACGGGGGGGGGGGATTGTGACCGCCTTGGAGCGGGCACAGCTGAGCTTTTCAACTCGCTAACCACCCAGGCTCAGGCCGGCGTGTGCTGCAAGGAGCTGAGTGGGCAGGAAGATGCAAACAGAGCAGAATGTAACAGAGAGAGAGAAGGTGACGTGCAGCACCTGGGAGACAGAAGACTTTCAGTATCAGCTGTGGGGACGAGGACGTGTTGGATGTCTTACAGTACTTTAAACAGTTAATAAACGCTGCTTTTTATTCATTCAAAGATTATTAACTTGTGAAAATAATCATCGGCATCCTGACTCGAAGAAAAAAGATTTGTTTTGATTTCCATCATCAGCACAGGAAGCCAAAAGGAGGTTTTAAAAAATGTGATGTCTAATGTAGTAAAAGCAACAGTGCTTTCATCTCCAGCATTAAAAACCTAAAAATAAGTTGTTTTATTGATGGCTAATAATTGTTGGGGGTGAAATAACACTCACTGCACATCACTGGAAACGAGAGCGAGTTTTTAAACAGTCACAGTCAGCAGACTCTTAATGTGCACTAAAGGAGTCGTAAAGCATTTAGCAAAATAAGAGCGCTCAGACATCTCTCCGTGTTAATGAATCCACTCGCATCCGTTCAGCAGCTGATGAGGAAACTCTTCATAAAGCTCACCGTCCACATGGCAGAGGCTGCTCCCGCCGAGTCAGCTGAAACTTTTCATTCAGCTCTAATGCAGATTTTAACGGGCGGGGTGTGAATGATCAACACATTATTCATGACAGTATCTATATTTCCCGTTTGATACCTTTTTTTTGTTTTGAGCAACATCCAGAGCTGCAAAAAAAAATCTGCAGTTCCTCCAGTGGCCACTTCAGGCTGTTTCATTCTCCGCAGAATGTCTGACCTCAGTCATTCTAATATTACTCTACCTCTACCTGATTTAATATCCAGTGTTTCATAAAGATGTTAGCACTCATCATCAGCATGTTCATCAGTGTCTGAGATGCAGTGATTTATGAGTGTTGGCTTGCTGCACCATGCAGAGAAGATTGTCGGACTTGGATGGAGATGTGGGGCCAGCGAGCGGCGAGTTCCCGACGCTCCACGATCTCTCCGTTGTCTATATTTGGATCGAGACTCTCAAACACGCTCTTTTGCCAGCGACAGCATCACTCAGTGGCTAAGATAACTTGGCGTTTGCGTCCCCCTCTAAACCTCGTCTGTGGCACGCTCTTGTCCAAACATTGTCTCTTCACACATGGCTGAAAGGCTTTTAAGTGACGCTCCTCGAACAGGAAGTTTCTGCTCATGTCTCTGATGAGGGCGCCACGCGTTCACGCCTCGGCCCGTCCCGTCCTCCAGACTGCACTCGTATTGATCTAGATCCAGTTTGTTTTTCATTCTCCGTACATCGACCTCATGCTCCTCCTCCAGCTTGGCCTGTCACACACATGACGGAGCGTCGCAGCTGTCCTTGACCCCGACTTTTATCAAACGATTGAGCCACTTAAAAAGTGGATCTGAGCTCCTGTGATTGTAAATCTCTCCTTAAGTTGCGAGGTGGCAGAGAGCTCGCCTCGAGCAGGCACCGCATTAAAAGATCATGTAGATGAGAGGGCGCAGTGATGCTTTAAATGAAAGTAAAGAAGACGCTTTATTGACATGTGCGAGGTGTGTGTGTGATCCTGTGTATCACCACCCGGGTGGAGCAGCGGTCCAGGACAGCACATTACCTCATAGATGGATGCCGTCATTGTGTAGATAAATGGCAGAGGTTTTCTCTCCTCCCGAAGGGCGCCATGAAATGGAAACTATGTCAACGACATCATTCTTCAGCACACACACACACACACACACACGCAGCCTCATTTTACCCCATTGTCGACACACACTTCTTGCAGTGTGTCTGGAGATAAAAAGGATGAGCTGAGAGAAAGAAGAGTTTGGTGAACTGCTGAGTCATTTTGTGTTTGAATTCAGCAACGAGCTGAACGAGCTGAAGGAGCTGCAGTCCACGACGTCCTTCTTAATCCCAAGCAGAGGTAGATGAGTAGTCCAGGGGGCGTACACTGTTTGATCATGTCTATAAACCCCTCTATTTCAGCCCTGCTCAGAACAGGCTGTTTCTGTGTCTGTAGCTTTAAATATGTAAATGAGCTGTGTCTGGCCACGCCCCCTCTCTGGAAGGGCTCGGGTGTACTCGCTGCTTTCTGGCTCCATGTCCTATTGTTTACGGTGAGAAGGCAGACTCAGAGGGCAGAACAAACACCTAGCTGTGGGAGTGTCACCCACCTGGGGGAGGGGCTACTGCCCTTTGTGATGTCATGAAGGGAAAATCTCCAAACGGCCTGTTTGAGCACACATTTACTGTAAAGTGGAGCAGGCCGAAGACGGAGAGGACGGACTTTTCTCATGATTGGGGGGTTTGGAGACAGACGAGGGAGATATGCTTCATGAACAACAAAAAGCGTTAACTAACAAGTAACCCACTTTATATTGAACATGAAGCAGCCTCAGGTCTCAGCGCGCTGACGTTAGAGGCTGATGGGTGGTGTCGATGAAGGGGTGACTGAGTTCATCTGGCAGGGCTGCATGCACAGAGGACGTGTGTGCAGCACAAGAAGACATCACACGTCTTAAATACAACGTCGCTCTCCGGACAACACTCTCAGCTCTTCTCTTCTGAGGAAGGTGGATTAATGCGAGGTTTAACAACCTCCACATACGTACACAAATGAGGGCGAGATGTGCCATGAAGAATGTCATTTCATTGGATTGAACACGGTAGAGCGAAGCGTAGCACAGAGGGGAGTTATTGACACGAGGCAGAGCTGCAGCACTTTCACTCCGAGGCTGTGTCGATTCCATCCTGCGGCTTTATTCACTTCAAATGTGCTTTTTCTTTCCTTCCCTGAAAACTGGCACCTTGTTGTTAGATTGGTGCTCATGTATACTGTTAAAGGATGCTTTCTCTTCTCTGCAGATCGATCATGTTTCCCTGTGTCCTAAGAGAGCAGGGTTCGACTGAGCTCCAGTGTATCACATGTATATCCTCTCCTGCAGCACACACTCTTTAATCCAGCGGGTCTTTGCCTGCTGCAAACGGAAACGAGGCTCTAAATTGACGAGTGTTTTTTATCTTAATTGAAGGGAGATGCACGCGTGTTATTGTGAAATGCAGCGGACGTTAAAGCGCAGTGCAGAGGAGATTTGAGCGGAGATCAAAAAACCAGCTCATCAAGATTCAGTGCGAGTAAAACAGAGATGGAGGGAGAGAGGGAGTGAACGGCAGGGGCAACCCCCCTTTCTAGACGAGGGATTCCTCTATACTGCAGTGATCAGCAATCCAGCTCTCCCTCCCTGTCGATGCATCCTCCCTTCTCCTCCCCCTTCTCCTTCTCTCTCTCTCTCTCTCTCTCTCTCTCTCTCTCTCTCATTAGCCACCATGCCCGCTACGCCACACGCACACTCCCGTCACGTTTCAGTGGGGAGGGATTGTCTGCTGCAGGGTACAGTATATGCAGCACATGGTTAGAAATGCAAGCTTACTCGTGACTCTCACACTTTTACTCCAGCCTTCATTTATCTCGATCGCTCCCCTGCTGCTCCTCCATTTATCCCCCCCCTCTCTCTCTCCCCCTCGTCATGCTCGCCCATCCATCCTCTATACCTGCGTCTTTCCTTTCTCTCCCTCTCTTCGCCGTATGACATTGATTCCAAGGTTGCTGTGCTATTGACTGCTGCTTTGCTGTTAAATATTTCAGGCGGCGTTTCGGTGGCGAGGGAGAGGAGAGGAGGAGAGGGAAAAGGGGGGGCGTGGGGGGGCTACACTCTGCAGCCACCGCTGACACACAGGCTGGCCAACAGATGGATGAAAAAGCACACACATACACACATGCCACCTGCAAAGGTACATGTCACTCCGCAGATGGATCCACACACACACACACACACACACACACACGCCAGCGCCTTATTTGCATACGTCTGTGATGCTGCCCTGTGTCGGGGTGCGTGGGCCGCTGCTGCTGCTGCTGCTGCTGCTGCTGCTGCTGCTGCTGGTGTGGTTTCATCCCTCCTGGCTCTCAAACAGCTGAACTTAATGAATGAGCCAAACAACGTTGGATCGCTCTCTGCAGACTGTGCAGTTATTCCAGACCAGCCAAAACGCCTTCTCAGCAGGTCATCTGATCAGAAGACTAATCGCTTCTTGGGCTCGACTTCGACCCACAGGACAAAAAGCAGCATCCTCATTAGACACGTAAACTCACATTTCACCATGCTGCTGCTGCTGCTGCTGCTGCTGCTGCTGGGATGACAACACTCAGCCTTCGATGGCCGTGTGCTGTCAGAAACAAGTTTTACAGTCCTGACGCTGTGGAAGTTTCTGCTTTACAAAACCTGCATTCTTTTTAGTGCCCAGCAGGGGGCGACTTCATCGGTTAGACAAGCTGATCGCACTTAACTCGAGAGTTTATGACCTCAGTGTCTCGTTACAAGTCCTCTTAAGTAAAGGGTGCCCGTCAGATATTATATATTATATTATATATTATATTATTATTATATTATTATATATAGTACATTAAGGGACAAAGTCAGTCCAGATCCAGACAGTGCAGGCCAGTAGTCAGGATGGATATGTAGGCATGTATGCATCCACCGTGGGGTCTGAATGTGGTCACTTCTGGATGCCTAAAGAAAAAAAAGAAAAAAAAAAAAGCAATGTGGGATGGCATCAAAAGTTAAGTTCAGAGACAGTTCTCATCGTTCAGTCTTCGTTCTGGACCTTAAGAGGACAGAGTCTCGCTGGGCCTGATGGAGATTCTTTGGCTGCAGATGTTGGCTCTTTTATTTCCACACTGAGGTTGTCGCTTGTTCAGTACACAGGAAGTTGATGTTTAATAACTCACACACCTGATGGTGCTCACGTTACAGTCGATCACGTTGGTAAAGTTGTGCATCGCTGCTGCACCGGGGACACTTTCGTCTCCAAGATGTTTTTCCCGTCTTCTTCCTGCGTTCCACTCGTTCCTTCTGTTTGCAGATGTCAATAAAATGAAAGAGTACGTTGAGCTTTCCAGGTGTTTTTTATGTTCCCATGGGAGGTTGGCGAGAAAGAAACATCAAAACATTGAACCCCTGGTGAAGCCTCCATCTGTGCAGCCTCTGAATGCTGCAGTCAGTGTTGCATTGGATGCCTGAGGAGAATATCTGCAGGATAACAGAGGCAGCTGAAAACGCAGTGGTTAGCGCTTCATCACTAATTAATGTCAATCCTGGACGATGCTGGGGGAGGGGGGGGGGGGTGTGGCTGTCACCGTTTGTGTAAATCAAAGCATTCATCCGGTACACGTCGCCTCTGCTTGTACAAGCAACAGGCTCTCTTGTTGGGACCAGAAGCCGGATCAGACAGCGGTGGGAGAGTGAGTGACAGCTGGGACATTTAGTCAGGAGCTTTTGATTGGCAGATCGATTCTGGGATAACAGGTCCAGTCCTCTCTGACAAAATATTTTCAGACTGGCAGAGTTTAGAGTGGAATGGTTATGTCATCTGGATGGATGGATGGATGGATGGATGGATGGATGGATGGATAGATAGATAGATAGATAGATAGATAGATAGATAGATAGATAGATAGATAGATAGATAGATAGATAGATAGATAGACAGACCAGAGGCAGGACACAGGTGCCGACAGGAAGTGACCAGAGGCAGGACACAGGTGCCGACAGGAAGTGACCAGAGGCAGAGCACAGGTGCTGACAGGAAGTGACCAGAGGCAGAGCACAGGTGCTGACAGGAAGTGACCAGAGGCAGAGCACAGGTGCTGACAGGAAGTGACCAGAGGCAGAGCACAGGAAGTGACAGGAAGTGACCAGAGGCAGAGCACAGGAGCTGACAGGAAGTGACCAGAGGCAGAGCACAGGTGCTGACAGGAAGTGACCAGAGGCAGAGCACAGGAGCTGACAGGAAGTGACCAGAGGCAGAGCACAGGAGCTGACAGGAAGTGACCAGAGGCAGAGCACAGGAGCTGACAGGAAGTGCTGGATCTTTAGCTTTTTCTTAAAGGTGCAAAGAGACACTGCAGCTCTGATGGAGTTTGGCAGCTGGTTCCACCACCGGGGGGCGACGGAGGAGAAGAGTCTGTTGTAAAGGCCGGCGTGTAGAGGGCGGGACGGAGTGTCGACCTGGATCAGACGTTTTTGACGTTTGTTTCGTGAGCGAGCAGCAGAGGGTTGAGTTTGATGCGTGCAGTGACTCAGTGGAGGGAGATGAACATCGGAGTGACGTGGGAGGTTTTTGAAGACGAGTCGCTCTGCTGCCGATTTATTCAATATCTGATCCCTCAAACATACACTGATGGTCAAACGCTCCACTGACGTGCAGATGAGATGTTCATGTCAATCAAAAAGAGATCGCCCACATTATCTCGAGAGAACAACATCATACTTAGCTTCCTAATACACTCGTTATAAATATTTATTGATTTCATATTTGCATTTTGTTTTCTATTTTAATCAAAATTGCCAGAGGTTTTAATAAACCTCACATATTCCCTGACTCCATGCACGGCTTAATAAATATGATGATCAGTCAGCAGAGTCATGTCGGCGGTGCAGCGGAGTCACATTTTGTTTGTGCATGTGTGCATAAGTAAAAGTTAAATGAGGAAAGCTCTGATTGGTTTGCAGCCTCTGGCGCTCTTTTCCTTCTTGCCTTGTTATCCGATGTCTCCTTCTCGCTCTCATTCGCTCGAAGTTGTGAGGAGATCCGACAGCCCGTCTCCTGCCTTTTAAAGGCCGTGCAGCGGAAAACGTGACAAGCTCTGTAATGCGGCGTGTATGACCACGCCTACATCTCTGGGGTAATGGTATACTGTAGCAGTGAAAGAGAGAGAGAGAGAGAGAGAGAAAAAAAAAACGAGGGTTTCCCCAAGCTCTGTTCCTCCTCGCTCGCTCCCTCCCTCCCTCGCTCGCTCCAGTGTGTGACACAAGTGCAGATTTCATACTCAACCACATTGTTGTTTTTTTGGCTGCCGTCTGTCTGTGTCTCCCTCTGTGCTGTTTTCCTCCACGTGACGAGTTGAGCGTTATCTCATTGTAGTATTTCCATAACCAGGAAGCTGCAGTTGGATCTATGACTGTGCACCTCTGGGGCGTGGCTGCAGCCTGCATAAAGAAACATGTGTAGAAAGTGGAACAAGGGAGGCCATCTTGTAACGTGATACTCTGGCTGATTGTAGCTGCAGTTCACTGAAGTTAAAGAAACGTTCATTCAAGAAAAGCTGTGGAATAATCGCCTTGTCTTCTCTGTCTTCTTGTCTGCAGGTTTGGAGGGGCGCCCCCTCATGGCACGGCCAGAGACTGTTGTGTACCTCTGCTGCTCCAGAGGGTAAGTCCTCGCCCCCCTTTAATCCTGACCGTATACCCGGGGTTTCCCTCCTTTAAAGAGCCTCTGTTCCCAGCCCGACACTAATGAGTTCTGCACCGAGAAGAATTCAGCATTGATCAGCAGGCGGAGGCTCGTTTGGAGTAAACAGCCAGCAGTCATTAATATGGAGTTTGTCCTGGACTGGCATCTGAGTGTGTGTGTGTGTGTGTGTGTGTCTGAGAGATGCAGAGCGTGAACAGAGGGAGCACGAGAGCAGCGAGCGGCGGCACAACATGATGATTGGATTTTAAAATGAGCATCATTAGCCGTAGAACAGAGTGAGGATACAAACATGCTCCTGACTCTTTGAGCTACAGAGCCGTGCGTTAGCATCGGGATGCTACCATTAAGTTATGCATCCAACAGATGTCTTCTTTTTGGACGCCTCGTCTCCAACATGTTTATCTTCATTCCTGGGTTTAGCGCCCTGATATGAGTCTATCTCGACTGAGTACTTTGCATATGGCGTTTACAGATTTACTGCGGTGACGCTCCCACAGACACGTCGGTCACGTGACTGCAGGAGCTGGAGAGAGTCGACCCACGGTGCGATGTAAAATCACACACACGGGGAGCGACAGTGTTACGGATGCAGAGGTTGTCATGACAGCGGATGTTTGTAAGCCGGTTTGGTTTTCTAGAGAGTTGAACGATGGCGGCCATATTGGAAAGGGAACAACTTTAGAGAGAGCAGAGGTTGAATTTAAACCGCTCCATCCTGCCTGCCTGTCAGTTAATCAGCCCCGCCCAAAATATGGCAAATATACAAAGTAGTTCCCTTTTTCAGACGGACACTGTGTTTGTACCAGGATGTTAGTTTCAGCTGTTGTGATGGTGATTTTCACGTGGGCGTCTGTGATGAGGCAGGACGGTTGGTCCAAAGGGAGCAGCTGCAGGGGGAGACAAAGGGAACATTTTGGAGAGGTTTCCACGAGCAGAGTCATGATGAAGATTGTGTGAAGTCTGCGCCGCTGCGTCAAAGGTGCATCTTGAAATGGAACCCGGCCGGCGCGGCGCACGCCAGCCATCATTTCTTGGTGCGAGGCCAAAGCAGAGATGTGCTGATTCACTGCAGCAGGAGGTTGTCGGGTGCAGCTCGGGTTCACCTCGGCTTAAGCTCTGTTGGCTCATTAAAACCAGCGTTTGGTTACCGACCACGAGAGCCGGGTTAGCTTATTAATGTGCAAGAACAACAAAGTGCCACCGTGCAGAACTGGGGCAGAAATCACAATTCTCACAATGGATGAAAACAGAGCAAGCACGGTCACACACCATGTGACCGTTTAGTGTGTCAGTGCAGCTCTTCTCTTTTAAAGCAGTGGCTATAAAACGTGTGTGATGTGGTCTTTGATTATCAGCCGAACCACAAAGTGTTTCCAGCCTCTCTGCGTGGACGAGGAACATCAACAAATCAGCCTTACAGTTCTGTGAGCTAAAGGTTAGCAGTGTTGTTGTGCATTGATTTATCAGGCCTGACAGTCAAAGAAGGAGGAACGCAACAGTGCTCATATCTCCGCCTCTGTGCGAGTCCTCCCAACACTCAGGTTTAGTCAGAGGCTGAAAAATAGAAACTGGTAGGTTTGTGTTGTTGTACATCTTCTCCTCGTGTTCACCTCTCATGTCGTCAGTCTGTGAAAGCCAAAGAGCAGCGAAACCTCCTATCAGAGGCTGCTGTCTCTTTAAGGCCCCCCCCCCTTCCAACGTGTTCGCTTTCCTCTGATTGGTCAGCTCCTCTGAGGCCTTACAGAGGAGCAGAACGCTGCGGGGCTGCCAGGAGAGGGCTGCTCTCCAGTGCTGCGAGAAGAGAGATCACGTCGAGGCTTTAAGCTGTTTTGTGAATTTCTCGGTTTCATATCGGAGAATTGTTTCGTGAGTTTGCAGAACGAGCCGATTAGCGCCCTCTGCAGGCTCATCCTGGGATTACTCTGTGATCAGATTCTTCCATCAGACGGAGCAGAAAACACCAACGCTTGTTTCCATCGTTCATTAAACACCTTCGCTCGTCACTTTATAGAATTTGTCTGACTGTCATTTTCTCCCCTCCCAGAGGTGACGGTGGTGTATCAGAACGGGCTGCCGGTGATCTCAGTCAGTTTGCCGTCCAGGCGAGAGCGCTGTCAGTTTACCCTCAAGCCTCTCAGCGACAGCGTGGGAGTCTTTCTGCAACAGCTGCAGGCAGAGGACAGAGGCATCGACCGGGTAGCCATCTACTCCACAGGTATGTTCAGCTGAAGCACCAGAACACTGCGTGCACTTCAAACGCCTCCCTGCACACATATACCATCCTCCCATGCTTTGAAGTGAGGGTGCGTTTAGAAGCTGCAAAGTGTTCTGCACCGTGACGTGATGTTCAGCCTCTCTCTTCATCATACAGGAACAACTGCTGCTTGAAGCCTTACTCACACTGTTTAAGTGCATCTGCTTTTACCTCTCATGATAACGAGACAGCAACAAGCCTGATTATCAGAAGAAGTCGAGGGTGTTTCAAGTGTTTTCCATCAGCGCTCCGTCTTGTCTTCCCGTGCAGATGGAGCGAGGGTCGCCTCCTCCACAGGCATCGACATTCTGCTGCTGGATGATTTCAAGCTCGTCATTAACGACACCACGCACCTCGTGCGGCCCCCCAGGAGAGGTGAGGCCGAGTCTGCGCTGCTGGCTCTGAGTCACCTTCTCTGCTACAAATAGGAGAAAAACGTTTTCACGGCCAACGAGTGGATCATATTAAAGTCTGTCTGTTTTTATCTGTGTTGTGCTCAGAGCTGCTGCCTCACGAGGAAGCGGAGAGGCTGAACGATGTCAAGTTCCTGGTGCAGCAGCTCTACACGACCCTGCGCATCGAGGAGCACCAACTCGGCAAAGAGCGCGAGCTGATTGCACGACTCGAGGACCTCAACACTCAGCTCCGCCCCCTGGAGAAGGTCTCACTCACTCTTTTTTCTTTATTCAGCCAAATGTAGAAAAGAAACAGATGCTTGTATAACTCCCACGTTTGATGGTGGAATGGTTGTAGCATAGCAAAGACTAAACAAGCACGCACAGAGTAAACCAATCATTCAGGGTCATGGGTCTGACCAGCTCAGCTTGCTCCCTCTGCAGGTGAAGGACGAGTTGAGTAGGAAGGCGGCGCGGCGTACCACCTTGCTGATGTGGGCCGGCATGGCGTACATGGCCACCCAGTTTGGCGTCCTGGCACGGCTCACCTGGTGGGAGTACTCCTGGGACATCATGGAGCCCGTCACCTACTTCATCACCTACGGCACAGCCATGGCCATGTACGCGTACTACGTGCTCACACGCCAGGTAAGAGAGATCACAGAGAGAGAGAGGGGGGGGGGGGGGGGGAGGAGCCTCAGGTCGGGTCTCTCACCAGCTCTGTGTTTGTCTGCAGGAGTATATTTACCCCGACGCTCGAGACAGGCAGTATCTGCTGTTCTTTCACAAGGGAGTGAAGAGGACACGCTTCGACGTGGAGAAGTACAACAAGCTGAAGGATGACATCGCCGAGGTACGGTGAAGACGTGGATGTTGTGTCATGTGAAACGAGCGCTGCACTCGCTCTGAGGCTTTTCTGTTGCCTGCTTTCATTCTGCTCTCTCTCTCTCTCTCTCTCTCTCTCTCTCCCCTAATCCCACCTCTCCAGGTGGAGTTAGATCTGAAGCGTCTCCGGGACCCGCTCCAGCTCCAGCTCCCAGTTAAGCAGCTCACCGACAATTGATGGGAAAAGTGACCTCCTTCTCCTTCTCCTCTCTCGGCTCCTTCAACTCCCTCTCCCTCCTCCCGCTGGCCGTCCGACACCCTTCTTAACCCCAAACTATTCCCTCAAACCCCTCCTTTCCTAATCCCCTCCTGCACCCCATATTCCCATCCCTTTCTCGACCGTGGGAGTTACTCTTTTTTTTTTTTTTTTCTTTCTTTTTTTTCTCCTTTTTTCTCTCTTTTCTTTCCTGACTGAAAATCCAGTTGGAACTGCAAGTGAAACGGCTCAAAAGACGACGCAGAGGAACGGCGAGGATTCTGAAAAGGAACTGTACACCTGTCACAGACGACGTGTGGTTGGGAGGATGAACGGGACAATGATGATGATGATGGATACTCCTCATGTCTCCGGACAGAGGGACGGCCTGCAGGGGGCAAAAACACTCCAGAAGAGAGGACACACAGAGGGGGCGGTTACCGTTGAGTGTGTGTGTGTGTGTGTGTGTGAGGAACTTTAAGGGCATGCCGGGACACCGACCCCGGCCACTCAGCGGGTCGACGCGCAGCAGCATCCTGCTTCCTCTTGCAGTCAAACTGTCCACACACACCTGCTGTACTGTCGCTCGGGACGCGCTCTATATCTCACGCTCAAGTTTACAAAGTTCGTCCCGACTGCAGCCGCGCCATCAGGACGGCCTCCCTCTCCTTAGGCCACGCCTCCTCCAGGTGACGGACAGCTGTTCCTCCCAGTGTGACCTTTTGTCAGGAGCCTGTCCGGACTCGCAGGATGTAGGCGACGGCGACGCCTCGTTTCCTCTTCCTGTTGACGTCCCTCAGCGGCCCGGTCTGTCTGCGCAATTCTGAGAGTGCTACCGACAACAACATCACTGTGTGTTCTTTTATTCCAAAAAAATATTTTGGCACTTTTTATTTTGAAAGCCATAGTATATTTGTTATGAGAAGAATATAAATATATATATATATGTATACAATCAAATAAACAGATGACCAGAGGCTAGTTTTTCTGAGTGGGGGGAGGAACTCTCAAACAAACATTACATCACATCGAGTGAAGGACCCGTCGAACGCTATCTTTCCCTCATAACACGAGAGCCTCACATTGACACCTTTCACTCACGTCCATCGGTTTGACTGACAGCCGGAGACGCACCGATCGGGTCGACACAGGAAAACCGCTGATTCCTTTTTTCCCGATATTCTCTCATTTCTTTCTTCGTCATTTTGCACGTCTGGTTTCCAAAAAAAAACAAAAAACCTGCAGGATTTCTTTTGTTTAAACTCAGTCAGTTTAAGTCCCTCCTCTTGAAATGTCTCTGGACAACATCAGGACAAACACGCATGATCTTTCTCAGAGACGTTTAAAAACGAGTCGGGCGACTTCTCCTGCGCGAGCTGAGCTAGCTCGGCTAATGACATCACCGCCTGCGTGATTATTGATGCCTGTCACCCAGGCGACCTCGCTGAAGCCACGTCTGGTCCATCAAAGGTCTGATTGGAAACGATCGCTCTCGGCGAAAACAGAAAATTGGCGTCTTTGTGATCATGTGAGTTCTCTGATGTCAGGAACACGAACACGGCAGACGAAGGTACAGGTGTGTTAAATGTCAAACAGCATGCTGGAGGAGAGTTCGACTAAACGTCTCGTCACCTCGACTCGCTCGTAAATATTTTATACGTTTTCTCTAAGAAGTAAAACTAATTTCATCATCTGAAGCCCCTCCCCTCGAGCACGTGACATCATCAGATGTTTTTATATGATTCTCCCTCATGAGTCATCTTATCATTCGTTCATCATCATGAAATGAAGCCAGAGATTTCTCCCCCCCACTTCCTGTATTGCCCCCCCCCCCCCCTGCTCCCCTGATGGCAGCGCAGGGTCGACTGCATGCTGTGGTACGCCCTCAGTAGAAAATCTGTGAATGTGTAGGAGCATTAATGCCATCATAGTTTGATTTTTTTACTTGACACATCTCGCTGAAGTCTCATCCCCCTGATCGGGTAAATCAAAGGTTATAGAAGCCATACGTTTATCATGTCTTATTTTTCCCCAAAAAAAAAGCTTTATCAGCATTTTTTTTGTTGCTCAGGGTGAGGATTGGTGGGCCTTTCTCTGCTCGCATGAAATAACGTCCCACGCCTTCTGCAGAGGGGAAGACGTTTAGACATCAACATGACGTTTAGTTCAACATTGTGTGTATGTGTGTGTGTGTGTGTGTGTGTGTGTGTGTGTGTGTGTGTGTGTGTGTGTGTGTGTGTGTGTGTGTGTGTGTGTGTGTGTGTGTGTGTGTGTGTGTGTGTGTGTGTGTGTGTGTGTGTGTGTGTGTGTGTGTGTGTGTGTGTGTGTGTGTATAGCTGGCTGAATCCTGCAGAAGATATCCTTGTGTTGTAATAAAATGCATGATTTTAGATTGAATCAAAGGTAAGCCATGCAGATCTCAAGGCAGGATTGGGCCTCACTCGTGTGTGTGTGTGTGTGTGTGTGTGTGTGTGTGTGTTATCACCAAGGTAACTGGTGCCTTTTGCATGACTGACGATGTTATAATGTGATTTCATCAGCAGCATGATAAGATCATTGCAGAAGTTTTTTCTCTAAATTGGATTGAAACCTTCACACTCAGGAGGGTTTCATTTAATGTGGACATTGTGTGTGTGTGTGTGTGTGTGTGTGTGTGTGTGTGTGTGTGTGTTTGTGTGTGTGTGTAAATGGCTATGTGCTGGCGAGTGTGTGTGTGCGCTTGGGGCAAAGTTCAGATCATCATATTCATGAATCCCTTGCCCCTAATCACTGCCTTGTCAATAGCGCAAAAATCCATTCTGCCCACATCGCACTTCACAGCAGTCATCGTTTATTCCTGAATAAGCCGATTTACACACACACACACACACACACACGCACACACACACACGACACAGTGACGACGGTGTTTCCTTGGAGATGTACCGTGGGAGGTGAGAGGCCTCAGTCTGCAGTCCAATCCTCCCCTCTGCTGTTTCTCTCCATCATCACCTCCTCCTTGTTATCACGCCACCGCCGTTTACTGCCTTTTTGTTCTCTCGCTCTTTTTTTTGTCTTCTTCTCACGTTGATTTTTCTAAAAACAAAAATATATCAAATATAGGGAAAAACTTTATTATAAAGAGGGTGTTGCATGAATGTATGTTTACATGAGAAATTATGTGAAAAAAAAAAAGATGATTTATCCAAAAAGGAAAAAAACAACAAAAAAAAAACAACTTGCAAAGATAATTTAAGAACGTGGTTTGTAGAGATTCCTAGTTATAACGGGGCAGAGGATCTGACTTTAAATCCCAGCCAACCAACTGCTCACACCTCACCAAACCTCACCCCCATCTTCGCCTTATTTCACCCCCCCAGTAACAAAGACCTCCCTCCATCCTCGGTCCTGGTTTGTATCCGCAGAAGAACTGTCAAGCTCATCTTGTGGGGGGGGGGAGCGCCTCCAATCGTTTGTCCCTCCTCTCTCCCGTCCATTTCATCCGCCCTCCCGCCTTCGTTTCCAAAAATAACAACTTTTTCTTCTTTGTTTTGAAAGTGTGTTTCTGTTTTCGATGCATTGTTTGTGTGCATTTACGATAAGATGTTTAAAACGCCTGAAGAGTGACGCAGAATATTGAATTGAAACGTTCTTGAACTCCATTCGGACCTCTTTTGTTTTATTTGAGTTTTTTCTTCTCGTCCGTTTTTCTTCTGTTGACATATGATGCTGTAATGTTGGCAGGCAAAAAAGAAAAATGTAAAATCCTGTATCATTTATGAAATATGTATAAAAGAGATATGTAATTCAATTATCAATAAAATCCTTATCCAGTTTTTGGAGCCGGTGGTCCAGCGGAGGTTTTGTTTGTGGTTCTCCTGGGAGTGAAGCGTTGTGATTGATGAGCACATTAGATTTACCAGAAGACGCTTCTCAAGGTCTCGACCTCCTCCTCCGGTTCTCCTTGGCCTCCAGCTCATCCTGCACAGGACATCCTGCAGGAGATAAACCTGCGAGGACGAGCTGTTCGCATACAAGAAGGTGCTTTAAGAAATGTGTGGTTATGATGGGATGTTAGGACGAGTACCCAAAACCAAAAATCGAAGCGTTTATAAAAAAAAAAAAATTTTTAAAAAAGGGAAAGGCTTTCTATTCCTTTAAATGTCCAAAGAGCTTTAAGGGAAGTTAAGGGTATGTACATCCTGAAATGAGAAAAACTTTCCAAATTAGTCCGTCTCATTTCAAGACACTTCAGTATAATTAGCTCGTCACACTGGCAGCTTTTCACTTATTACAAGCTTATTTGGGCTTTTTACATCTTTAAATAAGATGCTTAACTGGCCTCATCAAGCTAATCTGGCTCCTAATAGGTGTGAGGAGAAATGTGTGACTATAAATCAGAAATAAACTGTTAAAGATTTGAATGTTAGCAGTGTAGAAAAAAACAACTTTGGCTGCTTTTATGCACGTAAAAAAGCAGAAATGTGTTTTTGGCTTGAGTGAAGTGAACTCTTCCATCAGTGTGTGATGGGTCGGTGTGACCTGCGGAGTAAAAGCGCTGGAGGACTGCGTCCTCTGCACACGGGCGCAACATCCTGTGACCTCCATAGAATATCTGAATACAAAATGTCTAACCAAGCTGACACAAACCAAACTGCTGGAAATTCAATTAGAAAGTGATCACAAGCATTGACTCGTAAAGCTAAAGACACCTTTAAAGTTTCTACATTCTGTCTTTGGCGCTGTTCTAAAGCAGAGGTGTAATAAAGTCTAGATTGGATCTGACTGTGCCACGGAGACTTGCAGTCAGGAGGTCTAACGGGGTCTTATCTCCCGGAGTAATCACAGAAGAACGACACGATCCACCTCATTTCTTCTAACAGCCTCTGGGATTAATGTCGGCACTGATTTAATTACATATGAGACGCGGCAGCATCAGGTTAATTCGGATGGTTTCTTAAGTGGAGAAGTGCAACACCTTCAGACAGTTCCCTCGCTGGTCCGGTCATGAGCTGTAATAGGAGGAGAGGAGTTCTCTGTGAGGGTCTGAGGGAGGAGACCCTGCAGGTGAGAGCGGCTTCAGCACGACACTGAGAAGATCATCGTGCTGCTGCAGATTTAGATCATTACCCTCTTTTACTTTAGCCTTAAAAACAAGAAGGGGGACGAAGGGAAGATTTAGGACTTTTAAAAGTGTTTAAAAAAACTGTATTTGGGTTGTTTCAAGAGAGAGAGAGAGATGCAGTCCGTTCTGAAACAATGGGAGGAGGGTCCTGTCTCTGCGGTCTGGGGAGAGAGAAAAGGTCAGGAGGTCAAGGTGAGACAGAGGCATGACAATGAGACACAAACTGATAAGAGGTGCCTTTAAAGAAACACTCTTCCTGTGAGGATGAAGCAGAGCAGGCTTCACTCAGTCCTGTGTTTGTTTCTTATGATTCCTGCAGCTCGGAGACGCACATCATGATTCTCTTGATGCTTACCAGCCTGCTGCAGGAGGCGCTTGTGGCTGCAGGTGTCGGTAAGTCTCTTCTGTGTTTCATCTTTTTTTAAAGAGCAGTGATGATGTTTGTGGCTCTTTATTTTCTGTTCTCTTTGGGAACAAACAAATCAGGCATGTTTCATCCTCTTTATCTGTTAATGCTGGAAGGATTTGGATGTAAACCACGGTCGCTTGCTAAAAGAAAAGAAAGACATGATGAATCCACTTTTACAGTGTTTACGTACCCACCTACAAAATGTGAAATAAAGCCATCCAGGCTTTTGTTTGTGGTGTGCAGAAGTCTGACAACACGGAGAAAAATGCTCCGTTTCAAACGTGCTCTCCTTGTGATGTCACAGTGGGACATCACCCTTCCCACCCCTGGTATCTCCACCCATGGACTCCACCTCCAGCCTGGAGTAAAACGTTTGAGCAGGTCCGCCATTTTATTCTCGCTAGCAAAGGAGTGATGTCTATTGAAAAACTTGTGGGGGCGGGGCTTATTGCATTTAAAGAGACACACACACCAAAACGGAGCCTTCTGAGAGAGCTGGTTTCTACAGGGTCACAAACCTCCTCTGCTGCTTGATTCATGTTGTATTTGGACCAAAGCTCAGAAACACAGATGTTTCATGTAGACCACAGGGGGGCGCTGTTTGAAAAGACAGAGAATGAAAATGATATGTCCTCTTTAATCAGGCTTTGTAGGCCTTAACACGCTTTGAGGACGAGCCACAACACTGGACTCTGTTTGGTCTTCATGAGTGCAGCGTCTGACTCTGTCCGGGCTCGGCTCCACGTCCCCTTTAAACAGCCAAATGAAGTCATTCAAGCCCCATCTGGAAGATTTAATGCTCCCATTAGCATACACCAGCATGAGTCAGCGCTGTCCTCTGCCCCTCCTGTGCTGCTCCGGCTAACACTTGGTCAGTCGAACCGCACGTCTGAAAAAGCGGATCGTTTAGGCTGTCAGTCGGCCAAGCAGGGAATTGATCCCCCTGCTTTTACAGGAGCAGCAGGTAGTAAGAAGATTAAGACGGAGCGAGAAAATGAACAGTTTGATGACATTGTAGTGATTACCAAATCACACAACACATTTTAAATCTCTTGTGAAATTAGGAAATCGGCTCCTTGAAGGACTGACTGAAGACGTAGTGATTTCATGTTTCTGAGTGTTTTTCACTCCTCTGATGTTTCACCTTCAGTCTGAATGTCGTCGAGGTGTAAGAAGGGGTCGACGTGATCTCCCCTCTGAATCGACTTTGGTTGTAGTATCAGAGGCGAGACGGTTTGTGCAGCGCTGTGTGCGTGCATGTCTTGACTTGTGTGTATGTGAAGCTCCTGCTCTGCCGTGCTCACAGACCGGGACAACCGCACGACGCCGTCCTGGAATGAATGAACGAAGACGTGATGACGGCTCAGCTTCGTTACGGCGCTTTTGTTGGATAGTTTATGTTGACCAATCAGGTTAAAGCCTGTGGTACTAAGTGCTGGTTGTCAGCTGTCAGGCTTCCTGGCCCCGGCCTGCCTCTGAAGATGCTTTAGTGCGTCCTGCTGTGTGAGGTCATCCCTGCTGAGTCTCAGTGATTAACACAAACTCTTGCCCATTCTGCCCACTCCCTTCATGCCTCCCTTTTGTTTTACGTCTGCTTCTTAATTACACTCTTGAGAGGGCATGAAAAGGGGGAAAGACTATTGATCGCTGTGCTGCTCGTGCACTCGTTCTCCTGACTCTGCAGAGACGCAGTCACCACTGACACAACTCGTTGGATAAAGGGCTCTTTGTGGATGGCTCGTTGGCTTTTAGCAGAATTAGAATTGACTCAGCGTTACTATTTATCTTGATGGTCCAGAGGTTTGCTTCATGGTAACAAGTTTACTCAAGTGGCCAGTGAAGATTTGCAGAAGATATAGTGTCTGTAATTAAGCAGAAAGTTGAATCTTTCCTTGAGTTACACAGCTGCTGGAATATCTCACAGCTGATCCAACGGCTGCACACCTTGAGGATGTGTTTCCTTACAGGGACATGAAAAATGCTTCCCAGAATTCCACGCACCACGGATGATTCAGTGAACTAACAGTAAAGCTGCTTGTTTGTACGTTCATAATGTTTTAGCAGCTCA
Organism: Symphodus melops; assembly: GCF_947650265.1. NCBI lineage: Eukaryota > Metazoa > Chordata > Actinopteri > Labriformes > Labridae > Symphodus > Symphodus melops. The sequence continues at coordinate 24,254,393 of NC_136705.1, read as the reverse complement.
TCCAAACAGCTGGTGGATCGCAGCTCCAATAAACGAGACGAAAACTTTTATTATTTGTGCAAAATTAGCATGAAATAAATCCACTGCTCATAACACAAAATTAAAGTCATCCATGCAAATAATGATTGTTCCTCTGTCGTGCCTCAGCCCTGGACCCTTGCTCTGCCTACATCAGCCTGAACGAACCCTGGAGGAACACAGACTACCACGTCAACAAGTCGTCCGGCGTGCCTCTGTGCGACAGCCACGTGTCGGGAGAGTGGTACCGCTTCACCGGCATGGCAGGGGACGCCATGCCCACCTTCTGCATCTCTGAGAATCACTGTGGCACGCATGCTCCCATCTGGCTCAAAGGCAGCCACCCTCAGCCCGGCGAGGGCGTCGTCACCCTGCCCGTCTGCGCCAGCTTCAACGGAAACTGCTGCCAGTGGAACGCCAGCGTGGATGTGAAGGCCTGCGCCGCAGGATACTTTGTGTATCGTCTGCCCAGACCCTCGGTCTGCTTCCACGTTTACTGCGGCCGTGAGTAAGCCCATCTGATACACTGAAATCCTGACGCCCAGAGCGAGAGCTGGAGTGGACCAAATTCATTAGATTCTCCCTGCCAGAGGGCTGAACTGTGAGAAAGATCAGAATTTAAACTCAGATGAAAATATTAAAGTTCAGTTTAAGCAGAGATTTAAAGCCAATGTAAACATCTTTTTCAGGGTCTTTAAGTATATTTCTCTATTTTCCTCCAATGCTTTTAGTTCTTCCTCCTGAGAAATGAGCTTACAGAAACAATGAAAGGCATTTTCACCTTACACTAAAGCAAGACATACTTTAAAAGGTTTCTGTGCTGCACAGATTTCTACGACATCTGTGACGAGGTGGACTGTAAAGGTCCAAGATGTCTGGAGCCGGACTGTCGCTGTGGACCTGGAACCGTCCTGGGACCGGACAGACAAACGTGCCTGGGTGAGTGAGACCAACGGGGGGAAGGAAGGAAGGAAGGAAGGAAGGAAAGTAGGATACACTGTGTTACAAACGAGGACAGAAAATTGTCAACAATAACAAGAGAAAACAATCAGAGGATTTTCTTTGTGTTGATTCATGTTCATGGAAGTCTTTGTCAAACAGACGTGTTTGTGTCTCTTAATGAGATGAAGCTCTCAGAGAAGCAAAGGGATCCAGTATCATTACAGCACTCTGTTGCTTCTTCTGCTCCCTCCACTTCCTCCTTATTCACCCATCAGGCTTTTCCCTGTCTCAGAGATAACTTCTTCACTCCTCCATCTTTGCTCTCTGTCTTTCACCACACTCTGCAGCTTTCAAACTTTGTGTCCCTGCGTTTTATTTCCTCCCTGCAGTATTTCTTTACAGGCCCTCTCAGCACAATAAACACACGTTTAAAGGACTTTAAAGATGATTTATTGTCCTCTTCTCTGCAACTAAAAGTGAATTACCTCCAGGTTATAAACTCCACTCATCGTGTACTCAGTCCATTATGAACAAGCTTCCTGTGTGAGTGAAGCTGACCCAGGTGTGCTCGCTGTGTGTCTCACCTTCAGACGTGGATGAATGTGAGAAGGCTAACGGCGGCTGTGCTGAGGTGTGTGTGAACACCAAAGGCTCCAGACGCTGTGAGTGTGGACCGGGCCGCGTGCTGGACCAGGACGCACTCCACTGCAGAGGTACGCCTGAGCTCTGATCATGAAAGTCATACTGAGAGGATTTAAGCAGCCAAACACACGCTGCTCTTCCTCTTTTGCAGAGATAGCAGGCTGTCACGTTAACAACGGAGGCTGCAGCCACGGCTGCTCCTCGCTGCCGGACTCGTATCAGTGCCACTGTCCCAGAGGGCTGGAGCTGGGAGAGGATAAACGCACATGTCAGGGTGTGTATCAGCGTGTGTGTTTGTGTTGCTGTGTGTCAGAGAAGAGAGTCTTAAAGCCAGAAGACGGATGAGACAGCTCGGCTCGCTGACACGACAGATCTGGAAATGTGTTCTCCATAGAAAAGGTTACCAAGACCATGATGCATTTCTTCAGGCTATCAGTGATATATGAAGTTCTCAGTGCAGCGGGGTTGTTATTATTTAAAGACATTAGCAGTGGAACAACTTGGCTGCAGACTTTATAATTAAAAAATGTTTTTTTTTTTAATCTTCTTTCCAGCAGGACGTAATCATCGTTCTGTTTTTATGTAGCAGATTTAAAGGAGCAATCAGTAAGACACACAACGTCTGATCCCAGAGACTTGAATATCTCTGTGCAAACATTTTGGATAATGAACAAAGTCGTCAGGCTTTGAATCACATCAGATCATTTCACACTCCTTGTAATTGTTCCAGTGCACAGTAACGTCATAAAGCGCTGTCGTCTTATTCCAGTGCCAGTGCAGTGTGAGTCCAGCTCCATCGTGGTGTCCGTGCCCAAAGACCTCGTTGGAGGACTGGAGCTCAGCTTGTCCAACTCGTCCTGCAAAGGCGTCTCTAACGGCACGCACGTCAACCTCAGCTTCAGCCTGAAGACCTGCGGCACCGTGGTGGAGGTGGGACGGATCATCTGTATATCTGCAGTCTGAGCAGCAGCCTCACTATCCTTCACCTCAGAGTGTTTGGTTTCAAGTCTTTGTCTTGAGCTGTTCAGCTTTTTCAGGGATTTTTATGAAAGTTTAGTTTTCGTAAAAATCAGTTTAATCTGTGACACTTTCCTGTTCCTCACATTTTATTTATCTGTGCTTTATTCCATCAGCGCGTTGATTGTCCAGTCTGCCTGTGCACTGATCTGACTTGTTGACCCTGCAGGTGACAGATGACAAGATTGTGGGGACCAACCTGGTGACCGGCCTCCCCAGGAGCAGCCCAAGCAGCAGCAGGGACTTGATAGTCCGCACCAGTAAGCTGCTTCTCCCGGTCACCTGCGAGTTCCCTCGAGAGTACCAGGTGTCAGACGGATACCAGGCCAGTCTGCGCAGCTCGGCCCTGGAGCTGGCGAGCCACAGCGAGGGAGTCTTTCCCTTCGCCTTGGAGCTCTTCAAGAGCGCAGAGTTCTCCGAGTCTTACCGCACCCTACCGCAGCTCCGCCTGCACGACTCCCTGTTCTTCGGCGTGGAGCCGAAGGAGAGGCTGGACGGCCTGTCCGCTCTGGTGGAGAGCTGCTTCGCCACGCCGGGGCCCAAAGCTGACCAGGCCCTCAAGTATTACCTCATCAAAGACGGGTGAGTCGTGAAGAGCTGCTTCTTCTATGTCCCAACATTTGAGTTTACACATGCACCGTTACAACGGGACTTTTCCTGTTGAAAGAAGAGGAAGCAGCATCAGGAGAAGAGAGATGATGTGAAACAAAAGATGCCAAAGTAGACGAAGAAACAGAGTTTGATTTCATATCAAATCTGCAGTTTGGCACGAAAACAGCATCAACAAGAGAGCAGGGAGACGAATGAAGGTGGTTCCATTATGTGCAGGAAATGATCATTTAGTATTTTCTAAAACTTTCACTGAAACCACCGCAGGTCACACGTCCACATTCACACACTGACGGTAGAGGCTGCTGTTTAATCACACGTAGCTGATACCGTTCATACGCCGCCGATGAAGCAGCGGGAGCAACTTGGGGTTTAAGTGTCTCGCCTGAATCGGACATGTTGCTGCAGGAGCTGGGGATCGAACCCCTGACCTCGGTTGGTTGGTTGGTTGGTTGAGAGACAACCCACTCTACCACAGCCGCCCTTTTATGGTCATGCATCGGTCACAGGATGTAAACACAGCCAACCCCTCACGCTCGCTCCTGCCTGAGTATTTGCTTTAATCAGCTGTTCCTCTTGTTGGCTCGCGCTGACTTCACATGGGAATTTTACTTGGCAAAATTCTGGGTGAAGCCGGAGAGAAAAATGTGTTGTTTTTTTTATTTTTTTTTTATCACCCACAGCTGGTGTGTGCAGCTTCTCTGCAAGTGTGAAAGCAGAGAAAGTAAAAGACCTTTAGGTAAACCAGAAAAAAAAGCTGCAACTTGTTATAATTGTTTCCTGTTTTTTAAACCCTCTAATCATGATTAAAGGTTTCACTCTTCCAGAGACTTCCGACATCGTAGACCTGAGCTGAGCTTCATTTCCATGCTTTATTTTAATGTTCGACATTCATACTGTGTGCAAAGTTGCCTGACTGTATACTGAAGGGCGTTCCTTTCACTCACAATGAAATCGTTTTTTAAATCCTGCATCATCATCATTCCTCATAATAAACACCAGACACATCCAACCCCAGCTGCTGTGTCTCTCCGCCCCTCTGACAGTTTCAGGGCAGGAAATCTCTCCTCCTGCAAGGAAATGTCAAGTGAAAAATGCCACTGACTTCTCGACTATTACTGTGGAAGGAAGAGAAAAATGGACACGGGGAACACGCAGCCTCATTACGTGGAGAGTTATCACCATCCTGTTTCACCTATAAAATCAGAGTGATTTTCATTTCACAGTAAGAATGGCTTTCCTGCGAGAGATGAAGTGTTTCCGCAGCGTGGGACAGCTGACCTTGATGAAGTGGTCTGTTTGGGATTAGCATGAATCACTGAGCGCTGCGCTAAGATAACCTACTTCTCCTTTCTTGGCTCGGCGTTCAGGTGCATCTCTGATGAAACGGTGACTCAGTACTCATCGAAGGACCAGCTCTCTAAGCACTACCAGGTCCCTGTCTTCAAGTTCATTGGCAAGGACAACCGAGTGAGTAACAGTTGCATGCTGGGAGCCAGCTGGCAAGTGTGTGTGTGTGTGTGTGTGTGTGTGTACGTCTATACTGTAAAGGCTGTGTGATGGAGTCTCTGTCTCTTCTGCCTGCAGCAAGTGTTCCTGCACTGTCAGGTGCTGGTGTGTGGAGCCGGAGACTCCCGCTGTGCACGCCGTTGTCTGGGACGCGCTCGCCGAGAGGTTCGGAGCGGTGAAGCTCGGGAGAAGCACACGCTGAGCGGAGGTCCCATCTTCATCCTGCCTGAGCCGTGAGGATAAACAGGAAGCCACCGATCACGCCACCATGACGAGCCAGAAACCGTGATTACAAAAACATCATATTTGCAGAGTCACATTGAGATGATCACATGACCCGACCAGAATCATTTAACTGGCAGACGGGACACGAAAGAGTCCTGACGTTTGTATACTTTCATTTATATTATTAAATTCATTTAATGGATTTAAATGTTTCTAGTCTTCTGATGACCTGAAGTGCTTTTACATTCACACTGATGGATGATCCAACTCATTCATACGCATCCGATGATGCAACTTGACCAACTGATCACAGCCGCACCAATGTCCAATGACATGACAGATGATGCAAAGCCCTGTTTACACTGACTGACGAGTTCAACTGTCCCCCTTTCCTTCCACTTTAGACGATCTTTTATCGTTTACACGGAAAAATCGTTTTTGAATGCAGCTGAACTTTTTATAAAAATGCTAATTCAGTTTGGTTGGTTCAATAATTCCTAAGAAAGGACATCAATAAACATCCAGACTTGACATTTATACTCCAGTGCACGTGGAAATGTGCACGTTGTTGAATTACCACGCTACAGTACACACACTGATAAGCAGCCATCTTGTTGTAGAGTACTTCAGCACGACGCTCGTGAGCTAATTTAAATAAGTGACGGTTTGTTTTGAGGTGCAACTTCCTGCTTTGTTACTGTTATGATCTAAAATGAAAAACACATCTATTCATAAACGTGCACATCACACACAGGCATGAAAACTGTTACGGCTGTTCAAGGTAGAAATACTGACAAGTAATGTTCTGAACTTTATAGTAAACACATTGAACACAATTCAGGAGACCACAAGGAGCGACTCGTTTTATTTCAAGTTATCCCGATGATTGTGAAAGTAGCATTCCCTCAGTGCTCCCTCTGCACCCCCCCCCCCATCCCCGTACACCCTCTAAAGCCACGCCCCCTCACGTACTTGCACAAAAAACTACACGTCTCATTCAGCGGTAAGTAAACTCACAGTATGAAGACTGTCATAGCTTTGAGTGTGAGCTTGTGCACGAGAGAAGGGAATGAGCAGGGAGACATGGAGGCCTGTGATTGGTTCATCAGATTGGTACCTCGTGGCAGACATTGGTCCAAGTTTTTACAGACTGATACAGATGATGGATTTTATTTGTTCCTTTTTCAGAGAACCTGAGTTATTAATTTCTGTCAGGACCTAAAGACAACTTCAACAGGAATCTGAAAGGACTGACCCTGCCTTTATAAAACCTACCAAGGCACACGAGTCCAGATGATCTGGTGGCGTGTTGGTCTTCTCTCGTACATACACATAATAATGTACCGAAAAAAAGTCTCATATTACTATTTATGCTCAGTGTCAGTCACGGTGCTGCTGAAAATCACTCCAGTCCTGCTCAATACATCCAAGTTTGTGCCTCTCTGCCACTTTGCCTGGCAGAGCAATTTCCTGACATTAAAGTGAATGACATTTCTATTAGAAATCAGTCAGAGGGGCCACAGTCCATTTGTAACAAGTACAAGCATGAAGGATGCCTTTTCTAGGTCACCCGTTCGAGGCACTTCATCCGGCTCGATTACAGCATGAAGATTTAGTGGATTTATGAAACCGGTTAATGATTTACGCCGCTTCACACTGACTTGAAATATACCAGTGGAACATCCCGGGACAGACTTTTTTTTTGTTTAATCGATAGCCGTGGAGGACGTCGGACATTCGAGTCATTTATGCACGTTTCATAAATCAGACGTTTCAGCTCGCATCAATCGTTTCAGTTAAACGCTTCTGAGCAGATTATTCATTCATGTGAAAATAACAAGCACTAACAAGGTGTCGTAATCGTTCCAGGCAGACACAGAGAAGCATGTGCATCACAGTAATGATTTTGTCTCTGTATCCAGGGGAAAGTAAAACTACAGAATCCTTCCCATCAGGCAGTTTGTTTGGAGTCATCACAGTAATTAACGATAATGGAGTCATAGAGGCCTAAAAACAGACGGAGGAAGGTGTGTGAGGGACTCGTTCACATTTTGAAAGATATTCGCCGAGAAAAACCTGAGAAACGGCTCATTTACATTCCCTCCCGCGTACATCTTTTTGAACTCCTCTTCAAGAGAGCTCCTTCACAAAGAGTCTATAAATACACAGTCTGATCTGTGGGGAAGGTATTTTTGTGAAAGCGTCCAGTGTCACAGTTCGTCCCTCTCCTCTCCCGCGCAGACACACGCCGCCCTCTGGCTGTTCATGTACGGCCTACAACCAAGAGTCCACACTGTGTTGAAGAGGGTGTCGGCCATCGATTCACAGGCTGCGAGGAGGAGACGAGAGAGGGGGGGCGAGAAGAGAGAAAAGTATCAAAGATGTTAAAACCATCCTGCAGATTCTGCTGGAGCAAGAAAAGAGGAAAAGATGTCCAAAACCTAAACAGAGGACGTGAAGTTACACTAAACATCAGCAGGCACAACCTTGAGTTTAAAGGTCACATATTATCAAAAATACACTTTCTAATAAGAGACACCAGGGGAGGGGAGGGGAATCCCACTGTGACATCACAAGGAGAGCAGATTTAAAACAGAGCTTATGCAGACCACAAAGAAAAGGACTGGATGTCTTTATTTGACATGTTGTGGGTTGGTAGACACTCAGGTCTTTAAAAGCGCTCTCTGACATTTGTAGTGTCTGAATCCCTGCAGTGATGCTGATAAAACTGAGAGCGTCACACACACTTTGTTGTCCTCTCTACAGCTGCACTCGTGGAAGCCTCAAACAGCTTCGCACAGGACTTAAAATATCAGATAACTCACCTTCCACCTTGGACACAAAGCCCAGGCTCTTGTTGACGTCGGAGCAGAGGGCATGAAGACACGAGCGAAACTTAGAGTCGCAGTCGTACTTGCTCGCTCCGCAGGTGTCGTAGCACACGTCGAGCTGGTCGCAGCACTGTTTCATCGCCGGGATCCCCATGTCGAGCTGTCACGAGACAGAGCGTGAGTCAGAACACGTCAGAACACGTACACATCATTTCTTTGGGTCAGCCGGGCTGAACAGGCCACCTACAGCAGCATTCACCTGGAATCCAACCAGAGAGGAGCTGCAGCCGTTGGGCTCGGGGAGCTGGTAGCCGGGACGAGGCTGAGGAGTCTCTCCTGTTAAAAAAGCGAAGGCCCATTAATGACCTCAGCATGTCGTCATGTACCTACATAACCGTGTATCTCTGATAAGATGTGACTTCTGTTCGAGAACATCTGCATTGATTGCATAACTGTAAGTACATCTGCCTTCCAGACTGATAACCACGACGTGTTCAGGTTTCATTATCAGCAGCCTCTCTGTCTCAGATAACACGTAGCAGATAAACTGACAGCAGAGGGGTTGGTTGATTGGTTGATTGATTGATTTAGATTCTAAAGTGTGCAAAACAAGCAAATGAATATTTGAATACACACGATGAAACGATCAACTTACAGAATTTCTGTCCTAATTCAAACGTGCAAAAAACAAACACTTGGGAGGCAGATGAAAATTGGATGTGGAGAATATAATTATATTGACTTTTAGGAAAAAAAGATCTGCAAGTTCTCCGCTGATTAGACATCTCTGAGCACACATGAAGAGTTAAAAGATGAACTCTTACCGTATCGGCACTTGTACTGGCACACGCCACCCTCTCCCCCCACCAGCTCCACCATGGACTCAAAGTAGCCGTGCATGTTTTGTAAACTATTTCGAATCGAGTTGAAGCTCCAGCTGCTCCTCTCTTCCTGAGCCAACGGCGTGCTGCTCAGGGCCTCGTCGGTCTGGACTGCTTTGATTTCGTTGTCCTCTTCCTCCTCTTGAGCAGGTGTCTGACGGGATTCGTCGGATGTTTTCTCCTGGGCGATTTCTTCCTCGGCGGGTTTCTGCTGAGTGACAGTTTCCTCCTCAGAAGGTTGTGTCTCGGTTACATCTTCACCTGTAAATGTTTCCACAGCAGGGGCCTCACTTTTTGTCTCTGGCTCTTCCTCCACTTCAGGTTTGTCTGCAGCTGGGTTATCAGCTTCTGCCCCTAAATTGTTCATTAAATTAAAGAGGGAATTAGATGCAGGTTTCTCAGCTGCAGGGGGGTCATCCACTGCGACGTCGGCAGGAGCTGCATCGAAATCTGCTGCATCTGTGACAGCAGGAGCCTCCTCGTCCTCCTCCTCCGCTCGGGCCTGGTAGTGGCCTAGAGTGGCACAAATGGCCGCAGACACACAGAGGAGGAGCAGGAGCGCAGTCCGGAGCAGCATGATGTCGTTGACAGGTCGACAGGAGCACAAAGACTGAGCGACAACAACACACTCTGCTTGTACTGACTCTGCCAGCCGGAGAGCAGACTTTGACCGGTGATTAGGTGCGAGCACACAGCAAGGCAGTCCGTCATGTTGAGGGGGCAAAGGTCAACCACATGTCAATCAAAAGAGAGCTGAAATCATTCCCCTAATCCACTGTTTGTTGAGCAAATTAAATCAGTCATTTAATCACAGGTTTGTCCACAAAGATGTCCACTAATTGGATATTTACGACTCAGAAGTCAAACTGGAGCCAAACTGTCTTTTTAGCACTCGGCCTCTCTAATGCTGACATTTCATTCACGACCTTTATGAAGACATCACAAACACCAAACGGTCCTCTCTCTGTTTTTCATAAAGGTCAGAGACTCAAACATCAACACAGGAGAAGAACAAACAGATCACATGATTCATTCAGCAGGTCTCTGCTGCCCTCTTGTGTTCGATGAGTGACATGCAGCGAGTGATTGGGAATCTTAGCCACTAAAGTTTTTGTTTTAAACAAGTTATTATCAGATCCTAATTGGGCCACTGAAGCTACATCTTCAGCTGGACTCTACCGGACCACTTCTCCTCTCTTTCTGATGCAATCAAGGACAGGTTTGTTAAGTTGCTGCCGAGCCTTCGCGCTTGTGGAGCTATTGAACTTTAAAACATTCTGACGTAAACATGAGCAGTTTCTAAGCTGCTGATTTCCAGCTGCTGGTTGCTGCACATTCAAGGTTCAAGGTTCAAGGTTCAAGGTTCGTTATTGTCAATTCCAAAATATGTCAGACATACAGTGAAATCGAAATTTAAGGATCTGATGTGATATTTCTAGTACAGAGTGTGAAGATGATGCGTTATGATCATGCAGTAGGTGGGTTTAAATATAATTTTTTTATCTGAAGAGTTCATCCCGCAGGTCAGTTGCTGATGAAGGTTTTTCACTCTGTCAGCAGATCACAGTGGATATTGTTCCACAACATCCTGGAGGTGAAACGTTAGAAAGTGTCAGTCAGATCTGTCAAAGGTCAAAGGTCAAAGGTCTATTGTGTGTTTCTGTGATAATGTACCGTCTGGTGGCCTTGCTTGCTTTCTCTCTGTCCAGCAGCATGTCGATATTGTTCTCCAGATCCTTCAAGGAACCATCACAGAGTTAAAATCGTGGCAGCAGGAAATGTATTTAAAATCAGTGCTGCTGGAAAAGTGATGATAAGGTGGGAAGAGGGTCAAACTCCCTTGCCTTGTTGGCGGCCTTCAGTCTGTGATTTGAGGCTATCAGTCTCATTATCTCAGTCTGGAAACAAACCAGGGAAAAAAAGTTGAAGAAACAGCATTTTAACGACTCCCACACTCACACACACACACACACACACACACACACAGACATACAGTCTGATTCTACGTCTGAACGCTGTATGGTTGTATGGTGATTCAGGCAGCATGTGTCTCTGCACCTTTTTATCTTTGATACACCTTTCCGTGCTCGTGGTCGTAGAAGTCGGCACCAGTTTCTCCTTCATCTCCTCCTCCAGCTGTTGGACCTGCCTCCACATGTCCAACACTTTAAGCCTCTTGGATTGGACGCCGTCAGCGCAGTCGATGGCCGTCCTGTCGCCCCTCAGCTCTGACGGCGATGGATCTGTCCAAAGACAGAAACAAAGAAACCTGCAGGCGTATTTAAAAAGAACTCCCACACGGTCCTTCTGTGTTCATTTACATTACAGACACGCAGGCTTACCCGTCACGTCATTGTCCTCGGGGCCTTTTTTAGCTCGAACAACCTTTAATTCATTTTGAACACTGAGGCAGAAAGAAAAGGACAAAGTTGTTTAAACAGACAGGTACAGAGAAATGTGCATGAGACAGATCCCTGCAGTACCGTTTGTTCTCCTCTAGAGCTCCTCGGACCTCCTGTTCAAGCCTGCTGACCTCCTCTTCAGCCTCGTCCAGCTCCACGCCTCTGACTCCGCCCCCGCTGACGGACGTTTTCAACGACTGCGACAGAACAACGAAAGAGAACGACATGCTCGATATGCGACTCCCTCGTTCTTCTTCTCTTTCTCTCTGACGATCGTCAACGCACAAACAATCATAAAACACAAACCAGACAGTGAAGACGTGATAAAGAGGGAAGACGTGTCTCAGTTTAAGAGCCGATAAACATGTAAGACTTGTAACAAAACTTCCCCCGCAGTGATGAGCTGCGTCTGACGTGATTTATGGAGAACACATGTTTACCGTGTCAGGTGTTTGGGAAGCCATCAGGTGGTTGAGATACAAATCATACTCCGTCTGGAAGACAAAAAAAACCACACATTATTTAAAACCTTGACATTTGTTATCTGTAATATTTGTCTTGATGTTTTAAATCTCAACAAGATTGACGACATAAACATGTTTGTTGTCTGCTGTGTTAGTCAACTCTGCGTCACACTGCAGCTGATGGAGGGAACTGAAGACTTTAAAACTTACATAATCTGCAAATCCCACTTGATTCATTAAAAGGCTGCACACTAATAGCACCAAACATTTTGACTTACAAGACGAGCGAAGCAAAGAAACATCAAGTTTTTATGACTCGGAGACGTTTTTATGAATGAGCTCTGATCCAACAGTTGCCCTCTGCTGAACCGCTCCCCAGCCAATCGTGACCAGGTTCCAGTTGTTGCTCTACTTCCGCCTGCTACACCAGGGACTCGCTCTCTCTCTCTTGGCTCTAATACGTCTGAAAGCACATGCTAAAAATGTGCTAGTGGGTACAGAGGAAATGGAAAAACCTTAATTTCCCTCAGGATGCGTCCAAACACTGGCGAGCCGTCACATACATCATCAAAGACGTCACTGAACACGGCAAGGCGGTCTCTGCTGGGCCGGCTCTGCACCGACAGCTTCTCCAGCTCCTGGGTGTGACACACACACACACACACACACACACACACACATAAAAGATGCTTGTGTGCATGTTTTTATTCATGCACCTTGTGCTTGAGTGTTATTGAGATCTTTGCAGAATTTCCATCTGGTGAAGAATGGAAATATTAGCACGCCTTACATTTAAAAACATGATGTTATGACTCCTGTGACCATCCTTACCCTTTTCAGTTTCCTCTCGTGTGTTTCAGCAACATATATTCCAGCCCAGTGCTCCTGCTTTGCGATGACTTGCCTGCCTAAAAGTCGTTTCGGCCCAACCTGTCCCACATTTTTCAGGCCCTCCCGGTCAGAGAGGCTCCCGCTTGATTGCAGTTTCCCCGCCGGATCTGAAGGAGAGTCTGACCTTTTCTGCTGCACAGGCAAGGAGTTTGACAACAAGCAAACAATCTCAGGTAGGCTTATATCTTTCTCTATTTTGTCTGCATGTGAAGAGCAATCAGTGATTTGATCCTCTCTTGACCTCGAGACCTCACGCTGCACTAAGCAAGTGGAAAACTCAGAGGGAGGGGGTTTGACTTCTTTCCTCTTTACATGGGTCAGGGGATTAATCTGTTTCTGCCAGTGCATCAGAGCGCTTTGTGGATCCTCCTGGCCCTGAGATGCCCTCCAAAAGAACTTCTCCACCTCCCTTTGGGGCAGACTCTGGTTCAGGCTACGAGGCCCTAAGTGACCTGAGGAGTAGGTCTGGATATCTGCCTTCTGACCAGCTTCAGCAGCCAGCAGCAGTCTGTGGATATCGCCCCCAAAATCCCCCTTCTTGGTCTTGTCGTTGCCGGACATGGCTGTGAATGCAAATGAAAAGTTTGTTAGTAAATGCACAAAGTTACAAACAACACTCAAACACATCAAGCACTGCAAATCCATGTTTTTACTCAACCTTGATTGAACCATTGAGAACCATCTTTTTTAAAGGAGACCTGAACGAGACAGTCAGCAGCAAAAACAAGAAGTCACAGACGTAAACATCGAGGGAGACAAAAACACTCATATCTGGATCAAAAGAGAACCATGATGAGTCAAATCTGGGATTCAGAGAACACAACGTCCTATTGAATCTGCTTCCAGAACAGGAAATAACCTGTAAAAAATGTTGATAAAAAATGGATCGCTGTATTTGCTTATAATGAGACAAGAGAGACAAAGAAAACACAGAATACTGAATCAAACTCCACAAAATGTTATTTTATAAAGGCCAGGTGCGTCATGTCTTTTAATTAGTTTAGAAGAATATTGACCATATTACTTAGCCGAACGGTTCCTGAAAGTATGGATTAATATTAACAAACTATATGCCTTATATAACCTTCATCCATAATCCGTATTAAATCAGTATGGTTACATACAATGCCCCGTATGTTCGTAAACTTTACTTTAATATCATTTTAAAGTATTTTTAAAAAGCAGGCTAACACACAATAAGCTCACCTGTTAGATCATTTCACCTGCGTGCCCTGCCATGACACAACACAAAAACAAACTTTCTTCTTCGGGACCTGTCTGCGCTCTACTTGGTTGCCAAGGAGACCGAACCGCGTAATGTCTGCGTATACTGAGTTGCGTTCAGTGTCTTGGTGATAATAGTACCCATGAGCTTTCAGGTGCGAGATCTCGTTTGTCTTGTACATCATGAGACAAATAAGCTGCATTACAAAGAATATATCTAGGTGACGTTGCTGGCTACATGCAGCACTTAATTATTTCCCCCCCCCCCCTTATAGATGGGTTACGTTGTTGTATCTAATTGCATGTTATTGTGAAGTGGCCATTGCAGTAATCTTGGTTTCTTTTCATAAATAAATGTTAGGAAAGGTTAATAATTAGGAGAATTTAAAGCAACTATATTAAACCTTTCCACTTTTAAACAGTAGTTTTAAAGTTGATCTAAAAGTACAGTAACTGTTAATAGGGAGCAAAGCATCTTGCTCATATGCACAGAGATCTCCTCTGCACTATGTCACTTTTTACAGATCTCCCTTGTTGCACCAGTTCACACAGCAGCCTTCAGATATAAAAAGAAGCCTGTCAGCTCGTCTCTGTACTGTTTGATATACAACCACTGAGGCTCTGGGACGGAGAACGATGACTCCTTGGTGTGAGAGGAGAGAGGTTGTGCGGTGTGTCAATCTAGAGTAGGCGTGGCCAAACTACAGTTTATTTTGGTTGTCATTTCTGGAGCTCACGCGCAACATCTATGAGATGAAAAAGTCACACGTTCCCACATAAAGTGCAATCAACGAGACAAGTCAGCCAACACTGTCACAACTTTTAAAATAACCAGTAGTAAAATATTTGAAAGACAAAGTCAAATAGAAACAAACAAGGATCTGACACAAAGGTGTTTTTCAGGTATTTAATAAAAGTCATTTGGGCTACTGCTCTTACATTTACAGTTGAGACATTCCGCTTTATTCTGGGTAACAGTAACATGTCGAGACCGTTTTGTTTATCTTAATGTTTACTTTGTACAAAACAAAAAAGGCCAACATTGTTTCTCTTCGTATAAAAAATATAAGTTAATTTAAATTTTAACTCTAATTAAGAAAATAACAATAGTAATAATAGCAATAATAATAATTATAATAATAATAATAATAATGATAAAGATCATAAGCTAAACATAGTGCAGACAATGGGATATAACTGGTGCTGAAAAGTAGGAAGGGACAGTGCAGTGTTATGGACTTAAACCATGTTCTCAGGAGGGGGCGCTGGAGGGCAAGGGACAGTCAAGTCATCACACACACACTCATGCATGCACACGCACACACGCACTGTACACACCCAGTCAGAAAGTGCATGACCGCCATTCAGTTTAGCACCATCAGAGCACACATCCGTACAGACTACTCCCTAGATTGCACACAGTATACACCTTATTACCGTATATGCAAAACTATATAGAAACTTCAGTTCAGGTGCATGCTAGTTGTTGCTCTTGGTTGAAGCTTACTGGAAGCGATTCTAGAAAAGTAAGACAGAGCACGTCATGGAAACTGTCACCAACGAGGATCTGCACTGAACAAAACATTCATGGTAACGAACAATCACACACATTTGGGAGCCACAGTACCAGTTGTTAAAACAAATGATTCAAGGGGTAATTTCAGTCTTGGAGGGACAATGTCCACTGGAATGATGGTTAAAGACAATGTTTTTGTCTCTTGGAAGATCTTGGAAACTTGTTTTGGAAGTCCCCCCCCCTCCCTCTCCCACCCCCACATGCAAGTCCTTGGAGAGAGATCATCTCCGTCTACATGTCAGGGGAATCTGGGGAGCTTCTGCAGCCAATGCTCTGAAGTTACAACCCGAAATAAAAAAAAAAATGAATTTGAAAATCATGTGAAATTACAAAGCAGATGATTGTTGAGGCTTCTGCTGAGCTGCTTTGAGAGAGAGTGTTCAGTGTTTGAAACGTTTTAGGCTACAGCTTGATGTCAAGAACTTGAAGAAAAACGTGATCAGCTACAACTTATTCCACTCTTCATTTATCGTCAATAACTCCTAACGCTGCCTCGACATCACGTAGACAGCGCTGTAAAAAGTTGACTGCCACTGCAAACAAACGCATCTGTATAATCCACTGACACACTTTGTCGACTTGTGCAGTATCCTCATGTTAACGTGTTTTATTCATGCTTGTAAAAATGATTACTGATTAATGAGGAGGAACCAGATTTTAGAGTCAAATTATTTATGATGAGATTGTGGGGTGAAACATGTTTCGAGAGTGGAAATTCGATAGTGTGCAGGCTCGGCTTACGATAAGTGATGTGAGAAGGATGCTATTTGTGCATCTTTTCTCGTCCTGCATGCATCATTAGGGGGGGCAGGGGGGGGCAGTGCTGTGGGCTCCACTTCAGGGAGAAACATTGTGACTCTCTTGTGACTGTGTTCACAAGTGTGGACATTATCTAACTCCTCTCGTCACAGTTCATCCACGTTTAGTAGATTCTGCTGCGGGGGGATTTCTGCCATCTCCACCTAGAATAGGCTGTATGTCTTTATTCAAGTACTGCAAAGGATTTTTGCTCAAAAATTAATAAAAAAAAACACATTCACCTTCTCAGTAAGGTGGCATGACACCACGCATCTGCTCTACACATTCCTTCTGTCTCTGGGAAAACCTTGCTGAAGTAGTGCGCGTATGATAAACCTACCACAGAAGGCAAACAGTACCATTAAAAAAAAAAAAAAAAAGCCTGAACCCATGACTATGTTTCACATATTGTAGCCTGTAAAAGGTTCAGAGTAAGGCCTCTGCAGATACAAGACCATAAAAGAATCAGCTCAAATAAAAAAAAAAAAGAAATAAAACAGCAAAACTAAAACGGCACAAGTCCATTCTACCAAGCAACCTCCCGAGCTGAGTGGATGCAGATAGACGGCTAAGAGTCTCTCCACGTCGTCCGTCTGTCAGTCTCTGGGAGCGGTGAATCCGTCAGTGTTGACACCTCCGTCACCCAATGAGGTAACTGTGTGTTTTCAAAGTCAAGTCGCTTCCAGCCGATCTGCCTCCTGCTTCCACAGGATTGTGGGTTCTTCCATGCCTACAGTTTCACGACCATGGCAGGATTCGGGTTGTATTCCTTTGGCGGGCCAGAAACCCCCTTTGGTAGTCAGTTATCCACCTTGACGGGGCCTGAAGAATCTGACGGCCGGTTGGGCATGATGTCCTCCAACTCTCCCCGCGAAATCTTCTCCCATTGGCCCAGGTTCTCCCTGCAAACACAAAACACCTCCATCATATTCTGCAGGTTTTGAAGTTAAAGGTCAGATCTCTTCCTCCTCTTCATCAAGTTTAAATAAATCTCAGAGCTCCTCTTCATCATGTGTGAAGGGTGTTGTTGTAAATCCACTCTGATCCTGTATTTGATCATGTCTATAAACCCCTCTATTTCAGCCCTGCTCAGAACAGGCTGTTTCTGTGTCTGTAGCTTTAAATATGTAAATGAGCTGTGTCTGACCACGCCCCCTCTCTGGAAGGGCTCGGGTGTACTCGCTGCTTTCTGGCTCCATGTCCTATTGTTTACGGTGAGAAGGCAGACTCAGAGGGCAGAACAAACACCTAGCTGTGGGAGTGTCACCCACCTGGGGGAGGGGCTACTGCCCTTTGTGATGTCATGAAGGGAACATCTCCAAACGATTTGAACACACATTTTCTAAAAAGTGGAGCAGGCAGAAGATGGAGAGGATGGACTTTTCTCATCATTGGGGGTTTTTTAGACAGAATAGAGAAACATGTAAAATCCTATTTTACATAATATGTGACCTTAAAAATTATTTTTCAAGGTTCTTTCACGCTTGGAAATATTAACTAATTTCACAATCCTTCAAACACTTGAATTTCCTCTGCAGCCAGTTTTCACAACACAAACAAGCCAACTATGATCTTTCCTAAATAAATTACAAAACAAGTCTCATCCTTAAATGGATTAGGCAGTTTTTAAGAGGACAATGGTAACTGCTGCTAATTTCTCGTTTTTGTTACTTTAATCTAAATGTTGATGTCCTATTGTAAGTAGTGATGGGAAAGCTTTTTGGTACAAAACACATTTTCACTCTGCTGCCACAAGGGAGTGCATCAGCTGCTGTGGACGGTGTGAGCGTCGATCGGCAGAGTCAGAACTTCAAAATATGAAACCTGAAATTCTACAAAAGGATGAAAACGATGATTAAGTAGAAGAAGTGAAACGATGACCAGAAAATGTGCAACAATCCTCGTCACAAAAATGTCTCAAAATCAAACAGACTATAACAGGTAATATGAATTCACACTTTAACTGTGGTCAAATCTAAAATATCAGAGGTCCCACTCTGCAGCAGTGTCATGCATTAGTCATCTGCTGTAGCTGTTCTATCACTTCTTGTTGTCATCAAGGTAACCTCCCCCCCTCCCCCCCGCTCCTCTGTGCTATAATGAGCCTGACGTTCGAGTGCACATAGCGCTGCCCTTTGCTGCCATTCCATTTAATTATCAGGCCTGATGCAGTTTACACGTCTGTGGCTGATCCCACAACAAGCAGCCGGGCTCCGCGGGGTCTGGGCCTGCTGCCCACCCAGAGCCCCGCGCTGACGTACAGCAGGAGCTTAAATATTACACCGCTCGCTTTGTTTGCATTCCCCACAGATCAAGGTCACTACGTGCCACAGAAGGGCAAGTGGGTGTGCAACACGATCCCACTCAATAATAAGAAACGACACGTATAAATACATTCTCACACTCCTACTGAAGGAGACATTCACACATGCTGATGCACAGTTTCCTCTTAGCATACAACCAAGATTTATTTTGGGGATTTTTATGTCTGTGTTTAGAGACAGTGGCGGCGGATAGCGTCATGAAATCAAGAGAGAGAGAGCGAGCGAGAGAGAGAGAGAGAGAGAGAGAGAGAGAGAGAGAGAAATGCTTGGATGACAACATCCTCCGCACATAGGGAGCGTGCACCAACCACTATTTCACTGATGCTCCCAGATCACAAAAAAAATCCAAGTAACAAAGGGCTCCATCAGGGGAGAAAAATAAATCAAGTTATTCATTCTTTAGGTTTTAACGCAGAATCGATATCACCAGGATGTCAGCGAAGTGATGAGACGTGGAAAAGAAAGAAGAACAGCTCTGACGGGATTCGTTTCTACTCTGACATCTGCTCGAGGATCTCATAAGACACTTAGAGGTCAGAGATTTAGCAGGGAGAAAGATCATGAAGGAGTTGAACATAATTTTCCATTTTATTGTGAGAAAGACTTAAAAAGGTTAAAAAACAGGATGTGTTGATGTGTCGGTGATGTTTGAAGCTCAAATTAATTTTAAAGAAAACCTGTACTGTTTCGTTTTTAACTTCAGAGAAATATCGTAACATTTTCACAAGCACACACACACACACACACACACACACTCAAACACATGCGTCAGTCAGTTCCTTCTAAAATCAGCAATAGGGAAAATGAGCTCACAATAAAGCAAAAATGAAATAATACAAAGAACAGTAGTGATAACGTTATTTTAAAGCACAGCTTGGAGGAGGGAACTTTCCTTCACTTTTTAAAAAGACAGCGTCGTGCTCTCACCTGCAGGCTCTCAGCAGAGGACTGGACGGAGGGAAAAGCTCCGAGAGCGTCGTGTAACATGGGATCGCAACAGCGTTGTAGAATCCCACCTTAAAACGAGACACAAGAAAAACACAAACATGTACTGACATCTAGAAACGAACCCCAGTGTGGTAAAAAATAAACATCACTGTGCTGAATCAGAAACCAGGATACCAGTATTTATCATGCATATGGAGATATGAATAAGCCGGTTTTTGTGTGTGCACGTACAGTTTAACACCGAATCCCAAATACGATCAAAACCAGGATTAGACTCGGGAAAAACAGGAACTTAAGTCCATGAGAACGCACAGAAAGTAACTTCAACTAGCTTCATTTGTGGTAATTCTTCATCATGAACATGCAACAATAATCTACAGTTCTGTGTGTGTGTGTGTGTGTGTGTGTGTGTGTGTGTGTGTGTGTGTGAGAGAGAGAGTAAGAGGGATTAAATTGTTGGTCCTACTTGGCCTTGGGGAACCTCGTGCTTCTTATCTCTGTCCATCATGGGGATCGGCTGCATCCCGATCTTTTTCATCTCGTCTCCCTGCGGAGGAGCCAAACAAAAGGAGAAACATCCTTTCATTCTTGCACACAGTGGCAAACCTTCAGAGCACAAGACAACACGAGTTTGAGGCTTGGAAATGTTTGAACAGCTCGGTGCGGCGGCAGCTAAAGTACAAAAACAGGGTTTTTAAATGGAAGCACAATAATGACTCTAAACTCTAAAACCTGTACCTCAGCCCAGAACTCAGCGTAGATGTCGTTGGCTGTGAGTCGTGTGATTTGCCATTTCTTGGTAACAGAACACAGGTCACATGCTGTCATCATCAGACCAATCACACGGTCCCTGGAGGGGAGAGGAGCCTAGTTTTAGCCACGCGGAGAAACTCAATGTGCTATTTATGTGCTCCAGGTTTGTCTGTCATACGCTGCTGCTGAGACCTCGCGCCGTGACCTGACCTGTGGGTGTGGTTGTCTAAGTCGAGCGCCTGCGAGGTCAGCAGCTCCGTCAGCTGCTGGTGGTTGTTGAAGTACAGGGCGAGGTCGGTGGCGATGATGGCCTTCCTGATGATCTCCAACACCTGCTCGTACTCGCTGGAATTCAGGTTGGAGAAAATATTGTGCCCTTCCAGCTATGAGAAACAAAGAGATCAATAAAAAAGCAAAAGCTCCACTTATGAGGCGTTCAGCTCAGCTGCACTGCAACGTAGTCGTCAAAAAGTTCCTGTCAGGCTCACACCCTCCCTGCAGATCCTGGAGGTTACACATGGGGTCGCTCACAACTAAATCATATGAAACTTTCTAACAGTAACAGGCAGTGTGTGAATGTAGATGACCTTATAAACAGAAGGATATAAACTCGGGGTTAAGAATGACTTAACCAGGGAATGCACTTTGTGTTTGTGAACACTGGAACGCTGTTATCTTGACCTGAACTTCCTCCTCACGGCGCTTTCACACATGCAACAAACTTTCAGGACTGAGCTGCAGGTGGGAACACAAACGGCTGAGTTTTCTCTTCGACTTCACCCAGAATATTTCTTGCAATCTTCCTCCTCAAAGGAAAAATGTTCAAGAAAATGCAGTTTGTGGAGAAGACGATCATATCCTGCAGCATGCTCAGGACCATGACCGAATGCTCATATCCTTGGGTGTCTGTGGATGCTCGAATGTTTTCTTCCTGTGTGTGCTTCAGGGGGACCACGTGTCTGCACGCTGTTCAGCTCCTGATGAGCAACTTTATTTTAAACAAGCCAATCTTTCAACCTGTTAGATCTTCTCCTGTTTCAAATAAAGTTGCTCATTGCGTGCGAACCTTTCTCTTTTTTTTTCTGCATGTAAACTTTATCTTTGTCCTGTGTCTGTATGCATGGTGTTCGGATGTGCGCACACTTGATTTCTCCTCTTAAAAAAAGGACAAAATAGATAAAATATGGGCCTTTTGTGTCTTTTCATGCACATTGTTTCCCCATTCTTTGCCTCCATCTGCAAGTCTGCAAGCAAGTCGGAGGTATCCTTCAGTGACGTAAACATCCGTCATCTATCCTGCATTCCCCGTTCTTTTTTGTGCATCTGTTTCAACCAAATATTAGAATTTAAAGGATGATAAATATGTATGATATTTCCGCATAGTAGAGCTCTACCTGTAGGATGGAGACAGTCTGAGAGAAGTGGTGTTGCTCCATGGTGGAGGTGGAGTACAGAGCAGCCAGTGGGTGGTCAAACTTCTGCAGGTACGTGTTGCTGTAGCCCCGATGGTCCAGATCATGGCACAGGCAGGCGATCAGCAGACCCTTCTTCTGTAAACGATAGAGAGACAACATGTTGAAATCACAAAGGAAAGATTTCGTCTGAAGGAGCAATAAAACACAAACCTCGAGCTCCGTGAACATTCCGGAGGTTTTCTGCAGGATTGCATACATGCAATGTGCCACCGTCACCGCGTGCTTCCAGTTGTGGTAGGGCACACGCCGGTAGTTCTTCCGGACAGACATGGTGAAACGGCACAGCTTCTCCAGCTCGAAGCTTCATTGAGAGGAGATACACGATCAGCCACCAATCATCTCAAACTTCAATGACAAACCCACGTGTACGTTGTCCTGACATTACCTGGTCTTCCCACAGGAGTTATGAACCATGTAGATGAAGACAGCGGGCCAGATCTCCTCAAAGGGACTGATGTCAAAGTGGAACCTGGAGGGGTGAGGAGGAGAGTAAGAAGATGTACAGATGTGTAGACCTCAGAGATAAAAGGCTGAGGAGCTCAGACATCTGGAGGGAGCTTGGAGTTCAGGTGGCCCGGGCATCTAATTATAATGCTTCCCTTTGGAAGTCTTATGGGTTTGTCCCACTGAAAGGAGACCCTGGGATAGACCCAGAGCTTGCTGGAGAGATTATAAATCCCATCTGGCCTTGGGACAGGAGGAGCCAGGAAGAGGGACGTCACATAAATGAAAGACTAAGGATGGATGGATGTGTAAAACAGCGAAATCTCAAGGCTGTGAAACTAAGTTGCAGTTCCTTTAGTGGCCACTTGAGGCCGACTCCGAATGTGAGTCCATCCCCATAAGCCCCCTTTTAAAAACACCCAACCTTAAGAGGAGAATTAAACATGTTTCAAACAGACCATTCAGGTCTCTGTGACACATTTTCTTTTTATGACAACAGAACGTTAGAATTTATTTAATTTAAACAACAAACTTGTCCTTCATATTATTGTTTATTAGTCACACTAAAACAGTCACTGAACTCAGTATCTTTGCTGCTTTTTTTTGTCTGTAATGAAATTATCTAAACAGTAAAATGAGTCACTTTGAGGCCTTCTGAAAGGTCTGAAATATTTAGTTCTAATTAGCAGGTATGGATGTCTGGCTTGTAAGCTCATTCGCTCTTTGTCATAGTCAATGTTTTCATGCTCGTCTCTGCAGAGCCGTCGGGACTGGCGAGACTGTTTCTTTTTCTTTGTGAGGATTATTTTGTTTCGCCGCTGCTCGCTCTCCCCTGCACAGATCCTAGAGATCAGGCAGCGAGCTGAGCTTCTGGGAGGCTCCGATGGTTAACTGGCTCGTCAGTATTTGCTAACCACTCACTCCTCTCCATCTCCACCCTCTTGTCCAAACATGGTCCGCTTTGCCTCCAGAACACGGTGAACTAAAGCGGTTATGTTCTTTATTTACACAATCCTTGCTCTGGACTCTATCACGGTCCCTTAGACCGACCGCACAACCTGAACTGGGACTCACATTTCGATCTCTTTATAAATGGGTGCAGGGAGGTTGAGCTGGGTGAGGGTCTTCCACTCTTCGGATGTGCAGATGCTGTGATAAGACAGTTTCTCCATCGTCACTCTGTAAATGCATTCAGAGTGCCGGATCCTGTGGTACATCTGCAGAGAAACACAGAATCACAATGTCTTTAAAACGTCTGCAGAGAAACAGAACACCTCGGTGCTGTAAACACCACAAGAACGTCCCAAGTCCAATTCTTTGTGTATCACTGCCGGAGTTTCCAGGAAGGTCAGGCTAAGTTAGGTTATCCTCATCAGTCCTGTATCATGTTTTATTTGTGCGCCTCCAAGAAAAAAAAGTGTCTCCACATCTGGTTTTTATCTGTCCCCTTCCCAGACCGGCAGGAGGAAGACAGTCAGGTCAGTGCATGCGCCAAGCCTCACACCTTCCACCATAAATCACCATAAATCAGGATCAGGGCCTGGGCGAGTTTCCTCGAGACGTGAAGCATAAATTACAGCTAAACATAAATCCTGTCAGTGGACGGATGCAGACTCCTTGTCTTAAAATATTAACACGCCTCATCAATTTTAAAACCAACTTTGTGACGCTGCTCCTGCGTAAGTTTGTCGCACGAGATGACGGTGAGTCAGGCCCCACAGAGAGGAGAGGCTCCGGCAGGCAGACCACACACACACATTCAACTGCATCTTTCATGTGGAATAATTTTCTCTTCTTCCAGCTTAAGAGGGATGCAAAGTCTCAAAAGAAACCCTCGTCAACCCTGGAGAAAAAGAAGTAACCACTCTGTCAAATAGAGAAAAAAAACCTGCAGCCTAGTAACAGCTGCAACGAGCCCTCCAGCTACAAGTATGAATGTAGGACAGTGAAGAAGAAACTACGTCAAAGGTGCAGGTATCTTAAAATAAGCCAATCAGAGTCGAGCATGCATGGCAAAGAAGCATTATATCATTGTCTTCACATAAGAGCGATACGGCGAGGAAGGATTGTTTTCTGGCTGTTGGAGGAAATCAGCAAAGGATGACTCCGCCCACTCACATTTGCACAGTGTAAGGCCAGAGCACAAAAGACTGCAAACATCTTGAAGTTGTTCTCGTCCGTTTTAGTGAAGGCACTTCCGCTTAGTTTGTTCACCATCTGCACCACACCTATAACAGTCCCCCTGCTCACGATGGGCATGCACAGGATGTTCCGCGTGGTGTAGCCGGTTTTAAGGTCCACCTCTCTGTTCGGGAACAAGCAGAGAAACACATGACATGAGTATCTGCTTACGACAGAGGTCGCAGACATGAGGCTGTTCAGAGGTGTGCTGCAGTTTACCGGTTGAACCGTGGGTCTGCATAGGCATCTGGGATATTTAAGACTTCCCCTGTCTGAGCCACTTGGCCAGCGATTCCCTTGTCGATAGAAAACCTGCAGCGAGTGAATAAAGGAGGAGAGTTAGATCTGGACAGCTGCTCAAGTCTGTCTGGGTGAAAATCAGGTTACAGAAATCAGTAATCAATCAATTATATGCAAATTCATGTGAGCCAACCAATATACATCACAGATAGTGTGGATGAACTGATTTTCTGAATACAGATAAAGATTATGCTCCATGTCGCTCAGAGAGGAAAATGACTTTTCCCTTCACATGTTGTCTGAGCTGACGACAATGAACAACGCGAGCCTAAGAGCGACCCGTGTTCAGAGGTTGTGTTCCTCCAAACATGTCACTCTCTCTTCCTGCTTTCTGACTCTTTTTACTGTCCTGTCTCTAAATAAAGGAATAACAAGCCAGCAAAATAAACCTTAAAAAAGGAGGATATCAAGTAACACGTATGCACGAGCGCCGCCGGATCACAACTGCCCTATAACAGAGCGGAGAGACGACCCCATCACTTCACTTTCAACTTTAGTTACCTCACGTCTCACTGAGCGGTATGAAAAACACCGAACATTATCAGACTGATTGTAAAAAAAAATAACGTAAAGACAGAAACTATGGCGTCACTTTTTAGACACTTCATCTCCCTCAGATGTCACTGAAAAGCTTTATGGACGCTGACTTTGTCCGAGCGTTCACACCTGACTGTGTTCATCTGAGCTTCATTCCTCTTGTAGAAGCTGAAAACCTCTGGCGGCAGTGAACGCACCATTAGCCACAGAGGGATTTGATTGGTGCTTTCCATACGGACCTCACAGCAGTGATTGGTCAGAGAACTGGTTTCAGGGAAGGGGATTTATTGATTGCTGTCTGGGCTGTTTAAAAGGACTCTAACAAACAGTGTAAGCTGGATATGTTTTGCTCACTCTTTGCAGTTCATCCTTACAAACTGGAAGCTCGGACATGTTTGTAAACCAAAATAAAAAAGATCATAAAGTATATATACAAACCTAATTTCTTTGGTTTTCCTAAAGACAGGTTTGCCTTCTTTCTCCTCTCCGATATCGAACAGGTCAGAGTACAGTTCTTTGTTGTTGTGATCTACCTGGAAGAGTGCGCACCTGTCGGCATTCACCAGGTTTTTTGCATATATCTGCAAAACAACAGCAGGGACAGAAAAGTGTCAGCAACAGTAAGGGTTAAAACATTTACATAAAAAATATTATCATGACTATCAGCGACATTATCATTAAACCGAATGTGTCAATCTGCCATTTAAATTGTTTGTTAAACGTCAGGTCATTTCAGTACATTCTGTTGTTGAACACGATGACTCGAATGACCTGAGACGACACGACAGTCCACAACATACAAACAGAGAGGTGGGCTTAAGTGAAAGAAACCAGAAAATTAACCTTTTACACGAACAGATCACGTGTTTAAGAACTGCAAAGTGGGAGAACACGTGCAAGCTGCAGATTTGAAGTTTATTTACGTCGAAGCATGTTTGTAGTTTTTTTTTAAGGTAGGTACGTGCACCGAGATCATAGCGATTGCATGCATACGCTCCATGCACCGTGCAGCAGTCACGGGATATAAACGTCGCTCCCGCCCATTCCGACTGGCTCGAGGCAAATTCTCCGGAGAAAATCCTGCAGCGTTCTCACAGCAGCTCGCTCGCACTTGCTGCAGAAAAAATATAAGGTGTTTGGCAGGAAGTAACTCCGGCTGAAGTCTGAGTGAAAAATTCGGCTTTTTTCGTTCACACGTGCAGCTCCTCATGGAAATATCGGGAGTTAGTGTGAAAGCCTTTATTGATTATACATTTTTTCTTAGACACTACGTCCATGTCCATCATATAGATTTTTTTTTTTTTCAGAACAAAGCGACTGACACTACCTTTAACTATTCCAAATAATTACATATATATATCAGCAGTGCAGCTCATCTAGCCTCCTGCAGCAGCAGCCTTTTAGACAGACACAAGCTAACAAACGTGTAGCCTTGAGGACAATGTGAATGAACACAAACTTGCAGAAATCACACTCACCATAATATGTTCAAGTAGAGAATCTATTGCCACAATGTTATCAAAGTATGTTCTGTGCAAAAAAAAGAAGAAATGGTGCATTGAGATGTTTGACAGATGGGAAGCTCTGATGACGTTCACATTCAAGACATGACACCGAAGGTTTCAAAACTGTCACCATTTATTTTATTTTCTATCTAACCTAGAGTATTTAACCTAGCATGAGAAAAGATGCTGCACTAACATAAAGCTGTTCTTGTTTCAATTACAAAGAACTCTTCTAGTACATTCTCCTCTGTATAGATTTATTGTTAAAGTTCAGCAGCAGCTCTTACTTTGACACATCTAGAAGGAAGTCGTTGAGCTCAGTCTGTTTGGCGAGGCCTCTGCACACCTGGGAACAAAGAGAAAGAGATTCTGACTGCTTGAAACAATCACAACACGCTGGAAATGAAAAATCATCACATTAGTTTAAAGGTCACATATTCTGTAAAATCCTCTTCACCATGTTCCTCTAACTCGAATATGTGTCTCTAGTCCGTCTACAAACCCTCCAATCATGAGAAAAGTCCATCCTCTCCGTCTTCTGTCTGCTCCACTTTTCAGAAAATGTGTGCTCAAACAGGCCGTTTGGAGATTTTCCCTTCATGACATCACAAAGGGCAGTAGCCCCTCCCCCAGGTGGGTGACACTCCCACAGCTAGGTGTTTGTTCTGCCCTCTGAGTCTGCCTTCTCACCGAAAACAATAGGACATGGAGCCAGAAAGCAGCGAGTACAACCGAGCCCTTCCAGAGAGGGGGCGTGGTCAGACACAGCTCATTTACATATTTAAAGCTACAGACACAGAAACAGCCTGTTCTGAGCAGGGCTGAAATAGAGGGGTTTATAGACATGATCAAATACAGGATCAGAGTGGATTATATCCTCGTGCTGACTCCTGTGCTTCTGATATTGTGTTGCTGAAGCCAAATATCGATATTTTGCGGAAAAAAAAACAAATGACACGTTCAGCACGTTTCCTTGATAATCACTCCTGAATGACTCCTCCCTGTATAGCTTATGATATTAGTAAGGGTCACATGACGTTAACTGTCCACAAAGGAAACATAATGCTTTTTGTAAACATAACAATGAGCATGGTCTTGTTACCTGCTCTTTCGTTAATGTTAACAGACAAACAGCAAGGTCCTTTACCTGGGACATTCACCATTAAGCAGACTTAAAAAATATTTTTTTTTCTATCATCATTGTACCAAAAACTTGAATCTGTATTTTCTTCATTTTCAATATGATTGTGATTGTTTATAAAATGAAGATGTTTTAGCCTGTTTATCTCATTTTATCCACTTCATTTTAGGTTTGAAAATGAAGGTTTTTGTCAAGCTAGCACACCGCCTCCATCTTTGATTTAACAAACTTCCCCCTCCTAAGTTTGAAAAATGAGTTTCACTCCACAGACTTGGCCCCCGTTCCCATCTCCGACATTTTTCCCTGAACTCTAAAGCATCCTGCATGCTCTGTAAAAAGACCAACTCTCTGTCTGCACTCTCAGCTTTGGACCACCTCCACGAGTTTCAACAACAACGGCGTGTTGTGCAGCGAGCAGCAGTGCTGCGTCGCTGGCTGAGGCTCCGAGGTCCACTGTGGCCGGCGCTGCAGTGGGACGCTGCTTCTCTGAGGTGTTACGCTATCTGTTCATAAGAAAACAGCGCTGGGGCGTAATGACGTCTTCAGGGAGCTGTTTGTTGAATCTGTGGCTGAGTTGATTGGACTGGGCCCAGTGACAACCCAGTTCCTGTACACAGTGGATTTCCCCATTAAAAACAGCAGCGCAGAACCAGAACAAACAAAGTCAGCCAAGATCATAATAAGCGGGACGGCTCGGCTTCACCTTGCTCCCAGACAAGTCTTTGGGGAAGTCATACAGCGCGGCTGCAACATGTGATGCTGATTCAAACTTGTCCTGTGTGCACGTTTGCTCACCTGTACTTGATGAATGGCAACTGAAGCCCACGCCAGATTCGCTGTAGCAACCTGGAAAAGAAAGTAAAGCTCAAGATTTTCAAGGTTGACTCAGCCCATCACCTTCTCTCTTTGGTGCATTAGAACACACTCATCAGCCATTTTTGAGAAGTTTGACGTTCACAGAAAAGCCAGTAAAAAAAGTACAGAATCAGAGACAGACGGAGACGCAGGTTCAAAGCTGTAACACAAACGCGTCAACACATATTCCTTTTGAAGTTTCAAAGCTTTCTGCTTTGACTTTACTGGCATTATGTTGAGTAACATGTTTAATTAGCAGCTTGTAAAAAGCTCTTGAACACAGATTTTAAGATTTATAAAGTATTTTCCAAACTCATTTGAACCCCACAAATCTGAAAAGAGGTCTTAAGCAGATCCAGATTAAGGTGAATACCAGGCTAAGTGCCGTTCTGAGAGCCTCGCTCCAGCCTCCCACTATAGGAGTGTTTTGTCTGGGTCAGACTGACCTCCTGGTGGCTGAGGTTGAAGGGCTCCTTGCCCCAGTGCCGATGCAGCTCCAGGATGGCGATGAGGTCCCCGATGGCAGTGAGGATGGGGAGGCACAGGACAGAGTGAACGTGGATCCCTGAGTCCTGCCCTGTGCCGTCGGGGAAGCGCTCATCCTGCAACACACGGGTCGGACACGTCATTCTCAACATCTGCACGCACGCTGATGACGAAAACAAAGAATCTCAAAATGCATCCTCCCATCTTTGAAGCTTTGGTTGCCAAAGAAAACGCAGAGAAGTTTGTGTCCAACATGCTAAAGTGCTCATTAAGCATGTGTTTGTTATGTGTAGTACACCAGCACCTTTTTAGCACCTCGTCTCTGCAGTGCTTTCTGCACTTTAAATTTCACAAATGTCTGTTTGGTAAGGTTCTGTTCGGAGACGTGCATCATCAACCTGCTGGGAGACGCAGATTGGAAATCAGCCTTTGGTTATAATCTGTATATATTTATGTTTATGCTGAGTGTATGTGCACTGCCCCACTTTTATGATGTTATTTTTGGATAAGTATAAAATAGTCCCATCTGTGTACAGTATGTGTGAGAACATTGTGTGTTACATATTAGAGAGGAGCGTCTGCTCCAGACGTCCGTGTGACATCAAGGACAGTTTTTTTTCAGCACCCAGCTGTTTTACGTCCAGAAGCGAGGAAGCGACTGTTTTCCCCCCTGCCATTTATTTAAAATGTTTTTTTTTCTCCTGCTCGGACATCTCGTCTTATTCAGAGTACACGAAGGGTGAATGAGGACATCGGCCGCAGAGAGAAAAGTTCCCCATCATTTGTTATCTGTACTTTATTATAGCTGCAGTGAGCACAAGGGCAGAGCGCTGCAAAACACAGCAAACAAAACGAGTCCTTCACAGAGTCCGACTGAACCTGAAGGTATGCTGTTTTTTTTTTTAAATCTTTAGCTCGACTTGGCTGATTGCATTGAACTAAGAGAGATGGAAGATTTAGTGACATTCACACCGATATATCGTTCATGTTAAAGTTAAATGTGACTATGCAGGTCGCTGCTGCAGAACCACAGATAACTGAGGATTCCTGCCGTCAGTGAATCAGCAGCCTTACCCCCATAATGTCTTCTACGAGGAGTGTTTTGTGAGTCTTGGCAACATAAGCGGCGATGGTTGTCCCAAATGCGATGGGCCCGGAGGGGATGAGGCTCGGAGGGCCGTCTTTGGCCCCCGTTGGAGTGAACATACATAAACTCTATTGAGAAGCACAAACAAGAAGAGAGAGGGACACAGACATGGAGAGAAATGTGAAATACATGCACATCACTGGATTAGAGTCTGACATGTACACAGAGAATACTCTCTGCACTTACATTGTTGCATTCTCCCAAGAAGTAAAGTGCGAATCCATCTGCTTTTGTTGCTGTTGAAAAGAGACAAACGTGTGTTAGATCGTCTCCTTTAAGACGTGTCGAACAGAAAATGACAAACGTCCAGCTGGAGTGTGTTAACTGTGTCCCACATAAGAACCAGGGCAGCCTGAGTGAGGGCTTTCACTGTCACCCAGTTCATCTCACTTCCACTCCTCCTTTCAGTCTCATGCCACGATCATATATCGGTCATGTTGATGTGACGACACAGAGACTGCTGGAGGATCACAGATGATGAGGAAGCTCAAAGAGTTTGATTGTGTGGTGGTGCAGGGGTTAGCGCTGTCGCGTCACAGCGGGGATCAAGCAGCAGAGGAGGTCTGCAGAAACCAGCTCTCTCTGAACGCTCCGTTTTGGTGTGTGTGTCTCTTTAAATGCAATTTTTTTCATAATATGTCCCCTTTAATATAGAATAAAATATAAACTGTTTTGAGCCTTTTTTGTTACATTGACCCGTGTGGAGCACAGATCACATGATCATTCACACTTCTGAGCTCATGCTTCAGTCATGTTCTTTGAACATGCTAACATCATGATACATGAAACATGTCGCACATTCTCGAGGCCTAGTGAAAAACTTCTTTTGATTCTTTTTTCAGATTCTCTTCATCTATTTTGCCAACCCGAATCAGGAGAGAAGAATCTGACTTTAAATGTACAAATAGTTTTTTTTTTCTGCTCATGTGACATATTTATTTTTCATTCAGGGCCGAGCAGAGCAGGTTCACCACGGCGAGAGTTTTTGAATATGGAAACTTTTTTTCTCACTTCTAAAAGATATAAGCAGTGTCTCTTAAAGCTGTCGTGATGTCATCTGAGATGGAGAGCATGAACAAGCTGTTCCTCTTTCACCTGTTTTGATGATGTTGCACAGCTCATACAGCAGGAGCTTGTTGTCTCCTCCAGTGTCCAGCCGCTGCTCCATGTAGCTGTAGAGTTCGTATACCACGCCCTGCATATCTGTGTCCTGGTACTGCTGGACACAAGACACACGAACATTGCAACTTCACTGTCTCGCATAAACACGGGGATAGGATATCAAATACAGCAAGAGCACAGATGAATGACAGGACAAGCTTCGCCTGGTTACGCACACGGTCTAATGTTACTGCTGCAGCAGCTCGTTACTGACTCGAATGGGAATTATTTTTGAATGAAAGATCCATTCATCTGAAGATTACCATCCACCCCACCCTCGCACCTCCTCACACTGCTGTGTTCGAGCTCAGGGATGCCCCCGCAGTCCCAGGAGGAGGCCACTGGAGCCCCACAGCTCTGATTAGAGCCCTGCCAAGCTGTGCTGCTCAGCCTCAGCTTAAAAGTATGGTTATGTAAGAGGCGGACCTCCTGCCTTGTACGGGGCCAGAGAGACCCGACTATTTCTGCGGCTGCAGAGAGGGCGAGGACAGGACGGCAGGGAGAGTGGCGCAGTAGAAAAACCCCACGGGACGCCTTCTATCCTCCCACATCCTGTTTGCACAGACGTATGGATGACGCACTGAGAGGTCGAGTGGCCCTTGGGTTGTTGTTTTTTTTTTCCTTTTATGTATGCGTGTGTGAAGCCCCCGCTGGTCAGCTCCACGGGCGCTGACACCTGGCCGCCTCAGGGCCCGACGGGGTCAAGAAGACAAAGGTGTGAACGTGCATGTGGAGCGAAGGGGGTCGACGCTTTCCCTTAAATGTCCTGGAAAGTGTCGCACACATGGGTGGAGCAAAATATTCAGCTCAACTGAAGATTCTTTGAACGTCTTTACTTTAAAAAATAATATTACACCCCGGACTCCAACGCGGATTATTGAGAGACGTGTGCTCGTGGTACCCTGATAGTCGTCTGTTTGCGCTCTCACATGCAGCTCTAACCGGAACATTTTAGGACGTTTACAAGAGTTTTTGAAGAGCAATGTTGACTCCTGTTCCATCTTGGAAATAGTTCAGCCATGATGCTTTCTTCAGTGAGTCAACAGGATTAACTCATGAAGTATTTTAACAGACGTTTTCTCCTTTATGGACAAGGAAGTTAAAGACAGACGGGACACATTCAAAAGAGACAGTCAGTGGACGACATGACTCAAAGGACCGAGGTCAAACTCAATCCCATGTGCACTATAACGAGGACTTGGCTCAGTACGTCGGGCACGCAATATAATCACTCGCCCATCCGGAGTCCGATTATTTTTGTTTTTTAATTTATTTTAGGGACGGCACAGATTCAATGCAGAGAATAGAACTGATGTGCAGCACAGAAAGTTTAAAGCTTAGAGCGTATCTAAAGGGTACAGCAAATACAGCAAGCAACATTTAAGCACGTTTATGACTTTGTGCGACTTTGGCATGAAAAAGCAGATAAATATAATTAAAGTGACAAAAACCTACCCTGCTGACTTCTTTAGCTGACGTGTCATCTGTGAAGAGAAAAATCACAACGTTACAAACAAGTTTGATTCTGTTTAATGTGGATGCTCATAATCGTGGCAGCTCGTCGATTAGTAGTTAAAGGAGCAGTCTGTAACTCTGCCCCCTAGTGTTTAAAATGAGTACTGCAGTCTAAACTCTAATCATCACAGAGAGCTGTGTGGCTCCGCCCCCTCCTCTCACACAGGTCACCATGTGGTGGACACTGTAGCTTCAGTGTTTAGCCAGCTCTGCATGTGGTGGACACTGTAGCTTCAGTGTTTAGCCAGCTCTGCATGTGGTGGACACTGTAGCTTCAGTGTTTAGCCAGCTCTGCATGTAGAGACACTGTAGCTTCAGTGTTTAGCCAGCTCTGCATGTGGTGGACACTGTAGCTTCAGTGTTTAGCCAGCTCTGCATGTAGAGACACTGTAGCTTCAGTGTTTAGCCAGCTCTGCATGTAGAGACACTGTAGCTTCAGTGTTTAGCCAGCTCTGCATGTGGTGGACACTGTAGCTTCAGTGTTTAGCCAGCTCTGCATGTGGTGGACACTGTAGCTTCAGTGTTTAGCCAGCTCTGCATGGGTCTGTAAAGCTTTCTGCGTTCTAACCTCTCTCCATGTTTCATCTCCAACATTGATCCTAGTTTGAGCAGCTTTCTGCTGCTGGAGCTTATTAGAAACATGCAGAGGCTTTTTAGCTCGGGTACAATCACTTCTATCTGAAGCTGTTCCACTGCCCGCTTCCATCGCTGCAACACCTGTTCACCTGATAACTGCTCTCATATCTGGCAAACCCAGGGGTGTCCAAAACGGCCTTCAAAGCCCCGCCTACCTTCTCTGGTCCAATGAAATCCAGAGCATTCAGGAGCAGAATCTAAAGTTAGAAGGAGGACATACTGGCTGCTGCATTGTTGTCAGAGAAGCTTCAACACAGCAGGTTTCCTTCATGATCACACAGGAGTAGAACGTCATTATTTATTCAGTAGATATCTTACTGGGAAGTATAGTATAGTTTGAATCTGACTTTTAACAGATGAACGTTAAATGAGCAAATCTAAAATGAATATTTCTTCTGTGTCTGATGCTCAGACATTCGCTTAAATGATGTTCCTTTTAAAAACAGAATTAGCCGAGGTTTTAATTCAACTTGACAAGTGCAAAATTTTGTGGCCTGGAGTGCAAATTCCTGGTGTGATTTCAGACTGTTGGACAGACAGCAGACGCATGACTATTGTCTTTGGACATCGACACTGCGGTGTGATAATAACGAGAGCGTCAGCCAATCACAACAGTTTCTGGACTTGTAGTCTGGGAGTGGGTCTGCGAGGGATGAAAATAAAACCATTCACACTGCTCACACGGCTTTTCCTTTAACATGCGTCAACAGCACCGGAGAACAGTAACTGCTCTGATCTCTTTGGGGAATTTTTCATGTGATCAAACCATGCAAACAGCCGGGGAGATTTCAGACACACCGACTGAAGTGCTGACTAGAGCCCGGTCCTCTTTGGAAACCGACCTCTTTGTACGTGTGAAGACAGAAATTACAGCCAGCTGCATTGTTTGTTGTTTTAAACATTCCTCCAGTATGCTATGAGTTTCCTAACTTAGCCGTGAGAGCTATTTTAGAGTGAACTCCAGGCCGGCCGTGACGTCAATCAGACGACAGAGAGCTGCACTTCAAACAGGACTTCAAAACAGAACAAATAGAAATCTTTTTTTTTTTGTCCGTGTGTGTAATGACTTAATGAGGCAGAGAATATTCCGACGTGAAACTTGTGAAGGAAAAATGAGGCGGCCTTTTACCTGTTATACTGCCAGAGAGCGCTGAAACACAAACACCATGACAGAGATGATTCTTTGGAGAATTATGTTGTAAGGAAATGACCGAAGACGATTTAATCTTCACCCTTATTCACTACAGGAACTCAGAGGAGATCAAATGAAACACGAAATTCACCTGTGCAATCCAGGTGAATTGCACAAAGGTGGTCTGAAGGTTGACCTATGATGCTGGAGGCCCAAACTACAGTGTGCAAAGTTTCAGCTCATAAACTGAATGTATGTCGGAGTGACCCCAGTAATCCCAGGGTAAGTCCTGGCAGCCCTGCAGCGTTCTGCCAGGAGAGACCCCCCCCCCAGAAAACCAGCTCCCAGTAGATCTGTTGTGTTAAACCAGTTGGACCAGTTCCTGCAGTTTCCTAAAGAACGCACACGTGCAGCAGGTTCAGTTCAGCTCCAGTGTGTGTCAAAGTAAAAAAGACACAAACACTTTCAGTTTGTACCACTGACACAGGAAACATGAAAAAAACTCCTGCTGGTGTCTTCATTCCTTTAAGGATATGAAGCCAGGTTTGTATGCAGGTGTGTGTTCGGCCTCATCACCGTGTGGTTTGGTCAGCCTGCAGCACAGAGACAGACAGTAGTAACCTTTTTCTAACAACATCCCATATTTTCAGGGACTTGCTGTGTTTTCAGTCAACAGAGGAGGAGCGGGATGACTCTTAGAAAAATCTAACGGTGCAGCGAACACTAAACACAACCGAACCCGGCAGAGGCTGAACAGACCTCCTCTTTCCAACCTCACCGCCCCGTTCCAGCTTTTCCTGAAGCGGAACAATCTCAGTCAAAATGTTTGTCAGGTGTGCGGAGCTGGGACTTTCCGGCTCTGCATATCTGTTACTCTAAACAGATCAGTCAGACACTCTTTTAAAAGCCTCTGGAAATCTGGCAGATTCAATATGAAGACATTTAGGATATGATGGTTGAGAGTCTCGTTACAAAACAATAAAGCTGAGAATAAATCTTGTGTAGGGTCGTTTTATTAGCAGAATTCAAACTTTGATGCAGAAAAAACAATAAAATCAAAAGTCTTAGGCAACCAGTAGTGTTTAAATTCTTGCTAAAGGGAACCTTGGCAGTGCTTAGAAGGTGATCTTTCATCTTTCTAGGTACCCGACCAATTTCAATCCCAATTTCAAATTCACTTGGACAGGACAGTGAATTTCTAAATTCACTGTCCTGTCCAAATAAAGGCTTATTAAGAAAAAAGACTGAAGATCTGTAGTTTCTTTAAAAAATGTCGTTACTCTCCTGATACCAATAATCATTTAAATAACAAATAAAATGCAGCTGGAAGAAAACAACGATAACATCTGTCGATAATTATCAGACCGGACTGTGAGGAGTCAAGCAGACTCGATCCAGACTACAAGGAGCATGAGAATACAGAACAGAATATAGATGTAACATTTGTGTTGTATTTATGCAGCTTCATAAACAAGTCTTGAAGCAGCCCGGGGCGGAGGCCTCAGTCAGCTGGCTGTAACGTGCCCCGTACTCGATGGGAGCTTTATTGATCTGCAGCCACAGATAGGCACACAGGACGCTCAGCTGGCAGTGACTCAGCAGTCGACATGTGTCCACACGATGGACGCTCTGCAGCTCCCTGTTCACCTCCACACCTGCCTGTGACGTGCTCCTTTAAATAAGGATATGTAAGAGGACTGATGGAAAGCCCTGCAGGTGAGGCCGCTCCTCTATCACACAGGATCTCTGATGTTTAACAGCACAATCACATCTTTGTCGGCTTGTGACTCCACAACACAAGGAAGGAACAGAATCAGCTGCTTTACAGCTCGGCACAACCCGCGCCAGAAACAGAGACCGGTTTCTACCACAAAGCTCGCCATGACTAATCCAACGAGGGGACAAACATTTTAAGAACATTTAACGACGCCTGTGTCAGTTTGTTCATCCGTTTGTCTTTGAGCGCAGCGCTTCCCAGTCTAGTTCTTCTTGGAGTGCCATGCGTATTGGTGCTTTCACACTTGCACAAAACTCCTGAAAACTTTCCAAAAAAATAAATCAGGATGAGCTGCATGTGTGAGGACAAGCAGACGCTCGGACTTTACGTGGAGTCTCTCACACCCAGCCGCCCCCACGTGTGAGAACGAAGCAGGAAATATTCAGGAAGCTTTCAGGGACAGAAATATTCTCTCGTTATTTTAAGGAGGGCAGTTGTGAAAATGGCTGAAGAAAATCAGAAGCCTTATAGGATAGATAGATAGATGATAGATAGATAGATACTTTATTGATCCCGAGGGAAATTCAAGTTGACGAGATATTCCAAGTATCTTCTGTGTGCAGCTGCTAAATTGAGGATGTGTGGGATTTTTCTCCGTGTTAGAAAATGAGATTAAAGCTGGAGAGAGACAGGAAACGTTGGAGGATGAAATGGAGCAAAGGGGCGAGGTCTGGTTTAAACTATTTTTCTGAACTTTCTGAAGCTAATTCACAAAAAAACAAAACAAAAACGAGTGAACTCTTCGACACTGAAAAGATTAATTTGTGTGGACAACCATGTCCACATATTTTTAAACACGTCAGACGTTGAGTGTTCAGCTGTTGTTTGTCTCAAGAGTTTCCGTGAAAAGAAAAAAAATGCTCAACTTGAACAAAAACAAAAAAAATGAGGAAAAACAGAACAACAACTTTCAGGAAACCCCAAGAAAATAAAATACACGATTCAGATTCAGTAAGACAGGGATTTTCCCCCAACGAACAATAAAAACTTCCATGACATGAACAATAACTGTGCAAACATGTTTTAATAAATTGTTCTTTTAATATATGACACCAAGAGGAAGCTTCGAAAAAAGAAGCTGTCATTAAGATATTGAACGTAAAAAATAAAAAAATGTGCATCCTTTTCAAAAAATGGTGTTAAAAGCTCTGAGCTGCTCCTGCGTGTTCACACTTTCAAAGAAAGAGGAAACAAACACACGAGAAAGAAAAGTGAATCTTTAACAATCTGTGTTTCTGAACTGATTGAAACAGCCTGCACGGCTGTTTGCATGAGCAGAAAGTCGTGTGTGTGTGTGTGTGTGTGTGTGTGTGTGTGTGCTTGTCTGCTCAGAAGAAAAACGAGAGGCCTCAGCATGGGAGCAGCCGAGGGTTTGGGATTTATTAATTACCTCATGACAGCGTGTGGTGTGAAGTAAACATTGCCAGTGGGACAGGGGGCTGAGAGGAGTGATGGTCAAATGAAATCCACAGGGATTGTGGGAAGTTGTGTTCAAGTCCCTTCTTATTTACAGTCTTTTATCAGGGTGCTGTTGGGTCCAGCCAGGATGGCAAAGTTCAGGCTGTGTATGTTTGGAGAACTACAACAAAAGACTCTTTATCCCAGCATGCCTTGCAGGTACTCCCAGAATGCTTTGCCACACCTAACACAGAGGTGTGAAGTCTGGGAGGTATAAAGCCGGCCATGTCTCATTGTTCTGCCTCTTTCAAACGTTGTCTGCCGACGTCCGAGGATACCCAACTCTGTTCCTGTTTCAACACGCTGCCCTTTGTTTAAAGGTTTGGGCGTGCAGCTAATCCAAAGGCCTTGAAGCACACCGACGTCCGAAATTCCGAGCTTAGATCCTCCACTTGAACGCATCTCAGAAGAAGAGCGTTTTATTTTCTCCCGTATTAAAACGGTATTGAGAGAGACTGTAAGGATTACGTCTCGTTCCGTCCTTTAAAGAAAGGACACCCACGGAGATCACCTCGCTCGACGGAGGACACGACGGCCCTGCTCACCCTCTGGGACGCGCCGCCATCACCAAACAACTGCAGAAAGGCTGCTCCAGGACCTCTTTTCTTCTCATCAACCGTGGACAAAGCGGTTCCAAGTGAGGCTTAGCTAGGTCTGGGCAGTTAGATATAGAGAGTGTGTTTAATAACTGAGTTATTATTGTGAAACGGTGATAATATTTGCTTGGTGTTTGACCACTGTGTCTTAGATTTTACCAGAGTAAAATCTCCTTTGTTCTCTTTGTTTGACCACTGTGTCTTAGATTTTACCAGAGTAAAATCTCTTTTGTTCTCCTTATTTGTGCCGCTGTGTCCCGTGTGTTTATCTGTGAACTCCCGCGTCATAACCGAGTAATAGACTCACTATCAGAAAGACTAGTGTGAACGCCGTCTGATACAAACCCGGCCGCTGGTTTCTGTTAGCGAAGTAAGCTATGCTCTGAGTTGTGGTGAGCTCCAGTCCGAGATTGAGCTGTTGAGGTGCGTTGTTTTCTCTCGCTCTCTCGCCTTTACACACACACCTTTCGGTAGACGCACACACATAGAGACCTGTGGCTTTCCAGACGCTGCAGAAACGTAGATCACGTTCTGTGTCCGCCATCACGTGACCACGTGTGGTCGCTACCATTTCGTCTGTCTCTGTCTGTCTGTCCCCCCCCCTTTTCTCTCTCTCTCTCTCACACACACACACACACACACACACACACACACACATGTGCCACGCTTGTTTGTTTTGTTTGTTACTTGTAGTTTGGCTTATGATGGTTGTTTGTTTGATTGAGTTTCATTGATTAACTTGATGTTGCTTTGTTAAATAAATTCTATTATATTTTACAAAGTCGTTGTTTGTGATCACTGTGAATTTGCTTTGTGACTTAGGCTGGGTGAAAGGGCTTTGTGTTCGGATTTCACACCTTCAATTAAATACAGATTATTAATTATTAATGATATTGGTATTTAATTAAATAATTTGAGACTGATATTGGTAATATTTTGGTTGTTCCCTGTTTACAGGGTGGTGCCCCGAGGTTTATTAAACGCAGTTTAATAACAATTATTGATTTAGATTAATAATTAAATAAACTTAATTATTAATTTATTTTGACAATCAAATTTTACTTCATAAAACCCAACATAGCAGTTGGTCAGGTATTCGCTCCTGAAAATTCCCAACATAATGGTGCCCCGTGTGAGGCCCTTAATAAACCAGCTTTGTTACATTGTTTGTTCACAGTGATCCAAACTTTTTAATCCTGAAGTGATTCTTCTAAGGAAATTCTCTTTTCTTTGGGAGATTACTTTTTGTTGTTTTTAAAGCAAAGCAAACATCAAGTTGTGTGTTAGTTGTGCTGCTGCGTGTTGACGAGTGAGTAGTTTAATAATTTTTGTGTGCTTATTGTTGTTGGAGACAACAAGTTAGCCATTTGCTCAGTCAGGAGTGTAACTTTAAAATTGTTACAGAGCCAGCTGCCTGAGAGGTGTGTCTTCCCCCAATCCTCAAAAGGACTTGAGGTGTGAATGTTCGCACCTAGCTGCCAGGACAGACTGCACTGATCCGGTTTAGAACCGTAGGTCAGAATTGCCTCCTGCTGACTTTTTATCTTGCAGCTTCACAAACAGTAATCCACTAAGGTATTCTGTTTTACCACATCAACATTAACATCAACATGGGTACCAAAACTTCTTGTGAGCCAGGAGCTAAGACTCCTTTTGGATCAGACCACCACACATCACCAAAAGAAACTGTTGCTGGTCTGACGCAGCTCTCCTTAGAGGGGATTGCCAACCTGATCAGCTATTTCATTAGCATTTGTAAGGACACCTTGAGAAAGGTAGGTGACCAGGCCAACCCCCGAGCCAAGATCACCCCCAACAAAGACAGAATGTCTGCGAAAGACATTCAGCAGTCAGGGACCAAGGCCCCCTGTGGATCACACAATCCACCCCCTCAGGTTGGAGTTGCAGGTTTAAACCACGTCCCTTTAAAGGTCAACAGTCTGAACTCCTCCACCCTCAGCACAGGCGAAGATAAATTAAATGAGTCGGTTGAGTATATGACTCATCGAACAGGGAAACCACAGTACACATCTTCAAATGTTCGCGGCCAACTTCTCCTCCCTTTTCAGCGCAAATCATATTTGCAGCAAAAGAGACACCAGGCACAGCTCGCCCAGGTGCAAGAAGATAACCAGATCCTAAAGGACGGCTTCAAAAGGATGCAGGACCGACTTAAGACCTTGCAAGTCGAATGCAAGGCCCTGCAGGAGGAGAATAAAATACTGCAAGAAAGCTGCAGGTTAGCCAGACGAATGAAAGAAAGTGTCATGGTACCCGGAATTCAGGAGGAGCAGGTACGCACCGCAGCCCCCACGCCAGCTGAGGAAGCCCTACACAAGGGATGGGATACTGAACCAGATCCCTGGAGGAAGGAGACAGACATGGTGGACGACCAGAGGACTTATGAGTCTTCAGACGACTCGGGCAACTCCCACCAGGCTGTAACTCATGGTCTATGGACCAGACAGAGTGTCAGTGCTTCAATGGAGACACTCCAGCCAGAGGTCCAATCCCTGCAGGAAGAGAACAAATCTCTTCGTCAGCACCTACGAACTGCCAAGCAGAAGGTGTTAGACGCCTTTGAATTAATTAAGGGAGCACAGGTAAGCATAGAGCAAGCCACGTCGTCAGGATATGACTCTGATCGTGCACCAAGCCCCTTAGAAGATCAAACGCCCCTGCTGAAAAAGCTCAGTAGAAAACCGAGCAGCCAGGATAGTCTAATGACTGAACAAAGTCTTGTTCCCCCTGTTAATCCTGAACAGAAAGACTTTGACTGTAGAGCCCCTCCCTTTGAGAAAACGCTCCGGTACACTGACAGTTGTCACACTTTTTCACACCTTGACAGGTTTGAATCACCCCATGGGAAGGGGGGTGACTTCTCAGCCCCCACAGGCAGAGAGTACATCAGGCCCTCTGCTGCCACCTGCAGGTTCCCACCACAGGATACACAGCTGGGCAGTTATGGCACGTCTGATGACTCGGATGGCTCCTATGGGAAGGGGGGTGACTTCTCAGCCCCCACAGGCAGAGAGTACATCAGGCCCTCTGCTGCCACCTGCAGGTTCCCACCACAGGATACACAGCTGGGCAGTTATGGCACGTCGGATGGATCCTATGGAAAGGGGGGTGACTTCTCAGCCCCCACAGGCAGAGAGTACATCAGGCCCTCTGCTGCCACCTGCAGGTTCCCACCACAGGATACACAGCTGAGCAGTTATGACACGTCTGATGACTCGGATGGCTCCTATTCACCCAGATATCCAATAATGCGCACAAAGCTCATTGATTCTCTGGTGGATGATGCGACCCGCTTTGATCCAGATAATACAGACTTTAAA
Source organism: Symphodus melops (assembly GCF_947650265.1). Taxonomy (NCBI): domain Eukaryota; kingdom Metazoa; phylum Chordata; class Actinopteri; order Labriformes; family Labridae; genus Symphodus; species Symphodus melops. The sequence goes on along the minus strand of NC_136705.1, from coordinate 24,212,652 downwards.
ATAGTCGATTATCTTAGAGAGATCAACCTGCTCCTCCGTGAAATCCCTGATGCATCCACCTGTGAAAAACTCAGGCTGATCTGGAAGACAACTTCCAGCAGTGTTCATGACTTCATCAGTACCCTCCGGCCCAGGATTAGAGAAAAGTACTCTGCACTCTGCAATGTTTTGTGCGAGGAATACTCCACCTTCGTTTACCCTGCAGAGAAACTTGTTGGTGCTTTCAAAGTCCTCCACCAGGAACATGAAGCCCCCAGAAAGTACTACCAGCGCCTAAGGTCAGCATACTTTCAGGGACATAGGGCTCCAGGTATGGACGAGGATGGAACTCTCAAGTCCATCTTCGTGTACAACCTGCATAGCAGTGTGCGGCCAACTGTTGAGCTGCACTACCGAACTCATCAGCCGAGTATGCAAGAGGTCAAGGAGTTAGCACAGGCAGTGTGGGAGACACGCATACACCCTGAGCCTGAAAGTCACAGAGGTGGCGTAGCACTTGAAGGCAACAAATTGCCTCGTGCTATGAAGAAGTCCAAGAGACCACGTCACCGGCAGAGAAGACGACAGAGCCAGGGGGGTGAAGGGTTGAGCCAGCCATAGGGTAGGTTCCAGCCTGAGGAGTCAATCACTGACAGACCTGAACGGAACTCTCGGGATGGCCGAAGCCTAAGACAGAAGGGTAGGTATAACCAGAGTTCCCAAGAGGAACTCTCGGGATGGCCGAAGCCTAAGTCAGAAGGGTAGGTATAACCAGAGTTCCCAAGAGCTTCATAAGGAAGCAGGTCTCGGCAGTGAAATGACTAGCACAATTCCGAGGGGGGTGATAGCTGGGGTAAGACAGTGTCAGGCCTCCAGCCCTTACAAAGAACCAGGTTCTGACTCCACTTTGGGGAGGGGGGAGTAGCTCCCATTTCAAAATCCAGTAACTCTACTCACGCTTTTGTTGTTGTTGTTTTGTTTTGTGGCCTCACACCCATAGTGAGACTCTACATGTACATGTACATTACGCACTGACATGCCACAAACACACACAGGCTTTCTCCTGCCCAGTCAAGGAGTTAGCCCACACATCTACACATGAAACCCTTCTCTTTCTTTCTTCCTCTTGTTTGTTTGTTTCATGTGTTTTGTCCAAGAATGCACCTTGAGCAGCAATGCTTCGCTAATGTCTGATTATGTTTTGATGTTTAGCGCTAGACATAGTTAGACAGTCTGCCCAGACTTTGCCTCAATGTCTGCCCAGACCAAATGCCTCTTGAATTTATGGACTGTTTGCCAAATTAACTTTTGTACAAGTATCTCCAAAGCACGTGGACTGGTGGCCCATAGTGCCCTGAAGACCATGACCTGCATCCCGCTCTTCAGGCCAGGGGGGATGTTGGGTCCAGCCAGGATGGCAAAGTTCAGGCTGTGTATGTTTGGAGAACTACAACAAAAGACTCTTTATCCCAGCATGCCTTGCAGGTACTCCCAGAATGCTTTGCCACACCTAACACAGAGGTGTGAAGTCTGGGAGGTATAAAGCCGGCCATGTCTCATTGTTCTGCCTCTTTCAAACGTTGTCTGCCGACGTCCGAGGATACCCAACTCTGTTCCTGTTTCAACACGCTGCCCTTTGTTTAAAGGTTTGGGCGTGCAGCTAATCCAAAGGCCTTGAAGCACACCGACGTCCGAAATTCCGAGCTTAGATCCTCCACTTGAACGCATCTCAGAAGAAGAGCGTTTTATTTTCTCCCGTATTAAAACGGTATTGAGAGAGACTGTAAGGATTACGTCTCGTTCCGTCCTTTAAAGAAAGGACACCCACGGAGATCACCTCGCTCGACGGAGGACACGACGGCCCTGCTCACCCTCTGGGACGCGCCGCCATCACCAAACAACTGCAGAAAGGCTGCTCCAGGACCTCTTTTCTTCTCATCAACCGTGGACAAAGCGGTTCCAAGTGAGGCTTAGCTAGGTCTGGGCAGTTAGATATAGAGAGTGTGTTTAATAACTGAGTTATTATTGTGAAACGGTGATAATATTTGCTTGGTGTTTGACCACTGTGTCTTAGATTTTACCAGAGTAAAATCTCCTTTGTTCTCTTTGTTTGACCACTGTGTCTTAGATTTTACCAGAGTAAAATCTCTTTTGTTCTCCTTATTTGTGCCGCTGTGTCCCGTGTGTTTATCTGTGAACTCCCGCGTCATAACCGAGTAATAGACTCACTATCAGAAAGACTAGTGTGAACGCCGTCTGATACAAACCCGGCCGCTGGTTTCTGTTAGCGAAGTAAGCTATGCTCTGAGTTGTGGTGAGCTCCAGTCCGAGATTGAGCTGTTGAGGTGCGTTGTTTTCTCTCGCTCTCTCGCCTTTACACACACACCTTTCGGTAGACGCACACACATAGAGACCTGTGGCTTTCCAGACGCTGCAGAAACGTAGATCACGTTCTGTGTCCGCCATCACGTGACCACGTGTGGTCGCTACCATTTCGTCTGTCTCTGTCTGTCTGTCCCCCCCCCTTTTCTCTCTCTCTCTCTCACACACACACACACACACACACACACACACACACATGTGCCACGCTTGTTTGTTTTGTTTGTTACTTGTAGTTTGGCTTATGATGGTTGTTTGTTTGATTGAGTTTCATTGATTAACTTGATGTTGCTTTGTTAAATAAATTCTATTATATTTTACAAAGTCGTTGTTTGTGATCACTGTGAATTTGCTTTGTGACTTAGGCTGGGTGAAAGGGCTTTGTGTTCGGATTTCACACCTTCAATTAAATACAGATTATTAATTATTAATGATATTGGTATTTAATTAAATAATTTGAGACTGATATTGGTAATATTTTGGTTGTTCCCTGTTTACAGGGTGGTGCCCCGAGGTTTATTAAACGCAGTTTAATAACAATTATTGATTTAGATTAATAATTAAATAAACTTAATTATTAATTTATTTTGACAATCAAATTTTACTTCATAAAACCCAACATAGCAGTTGGTCAGGTATTCGCTCCTGAAAATTCCCAACAGTGCTTACATGAACTCTTAAAGTAAACCTTCATTTTTTTTAAATTAAATTTTTAACTCATTTTTTTGCTTTTAAACAATATACTGATATTTTCTATATCATTTCTGTACCTGTTTTATTTTTTATAAATCAAATGCTTTGTCACCCCTTTACGTTGTTTTGCACATTTGTGCGATGCAGAAGAGCAACATCCTGCAGTACCTGGAGTGTCCACTAGAGGCTGGCTGCAGCAGCACAGGAAGTCACATACACACCCATTCAAAAAGCCTGTTTTTACAGGAGACATGAACATGTTTACAGCCTGCTTGCCTCCATCCACACACACTGCTTCCATCACAAGAGAACAACAGAAATGTCCTCGTTATCTCTGGAAAAGCAAAGTCAAATGTATTGATTTCTGTCCGCTCAAGGCTTCCGTAGTACAGGGCTTACCTACGCTGTGAGTCTACTACGACACAACAATATCTTCTTGCAAGCTGGAGCCCAAACACGACAAATAAAACAATACGAATACAGCAATACGAAGCTATGCAGCAACAACAAAAGAGGAAAACAAACCAAGTTCGTCATATTACAGCAGAAAAGATTCAATGCAACATGTGTGCAAATCTGGAGCCTGCAACACAAGCTTTCACAAACACACACTTGAGTGCATGTGTGCAGAAAAACTGATTTATGTAATCCAATGTAGCCCATCACATGATAAGTGAGAACGGGACAGGCTGCAGGGACTGCTTCCAGGAAGCTGTGGCTATCTCAGTGAAGATCACATGATGACAGGACCGACTGCTGCTGCTCGCTCGCAAAATATAAAATCAACCTCACCTCTGAAAAGTGTTCCTGCAAAAAACAGATACAGGGATGATTCTTTACACTAACATTGTGTTTTTTCTCCCTGCAAATGCAGACAGCTAAATCCCTGCTTCTTTCAGATGAGCAGACGGAACATGTCAGATTCATCCTAAAGTCATACTCCAAACACACAGCCTGTCCCGAAAGGAGACGCTGCTTGTTATTTGAGAGGAGGAGAGAGCTATCAGTGTCTGCTTACAGAGATCTATCAGAGGAAGTGGACTAAAGAGTGAGATCACTGATGTGATGTAAAGATCGATGCAGAGAGGGACATGTGGCGTCATGAGAGAGCTGGCTGAAATAATAATCAGACATGAAGGAAACCTGCCGTGTTGAAGCTTCTCTGACAACAATGCAGCAGCCAGTATGTCCTCCTTCTAACTTTAGATTCTGCTCCTGAATGCTCTGGATTTGATTGGACCAGAGAAGGTAGGCGGGGCTTTGAAGGCCGTTTTGGACGCCCCTGGGTTTGCCAGATATGAGAGCAGTTATCAGGTGAACAGGTGTTGCAGCGATGGAAGCGGGCAGTGGAACTGCTTCAGATAGAAGTGATTGTACCCGAGCTAAAAAGCCTCTGCATGTTTCTAATAAGCTCCAGCAGCAGAAAGCTGCTCAAACTAGGATCAATGTTGGAGATGAAACATGGAGAGAGGTTAGAACGCAGAAAGCTTTACAGACCCATGCAGAGCTGGCTAAACACTGAAGCTACAGTGTCTCTACATGCAGAGCTGGCTAAACACTGAAGCTACAGTGTCTCTACATGCAGAGCTGGCTAAACACTGAAGCTACAGTGTCCACCACATGCAGAGCTGGCTAAACACTGAAGCTACAGTGTCCACCACATGCAGAGCTGGCTAAACACTGAAGCTACAGTGTCCACCACATGCAGAGCTGGCTAAACACTGAAGCTACAGTGTCCACCACATGCAGAGCTGGCTAAACACTGAAGCTACAGTGTCCACCACATGGTGACCTGTGTGAGAGGAGGGGGCGGAGCCAGACAGCTCTCTGTGATGATTAGAGTTTAGACTGCAGTACTCATTTTAAACACTAGGGGGCAGAGTTACATATCGCTCCTTTAACTTGTGTTACAGTCGTTCTCCTTATAAGCAACACACCGTTGTTTACTCATCTTTACTATCACATGATGATTTTCGGTAAAACTGCAGTTGCAGTCAAATCATCGTATACATCAAAGCTGTGTCGGCTCTTGTTTCAGAAAAGAGGAAGAAGAAGATAATGTTTCTTATCAGAATTGATTATCCGACACACCGGGAGTCATTACGTCAGAGACTGCTTTCAAACTGTGATTTACTCTGATATCAGTGTAATGACGTTGACGTTGCTAATGCATCCTTTGCTTCACGTTCACGCCCCTCTGCTGCGTTTCCTCTTCCATCAAACAGAAGTGAGCTTTACACCTACCGGGGGATCCGCGGTCAAGTTTGACTCCCTAATGCATGTTATTGCACTTAAGACAGCTGCAGTGAGCCGTTCGTACGTATTTCCAGGGAACTGATGAATCGACTTTTGAAACCTGAAACATGTCCTCCGTCATTATGAGCGCTCATGGCTCTGGCTCAGTTCTGTTAGCGCCGTTCGCTCCTCATGCTCTGCAGACTTTTAAGTCAATCAGGGATTCACTGTTTCTGGAGAATTAAAAAAAATCTACTCTCGTTTCTTTCATTCATCAGGGGACAGAGTGCAATGACATCGATCATTTATAAAAGAACAATGAATGAAACTAGATTTAGCGAATCTCTAATTTCCATCTGTAGCCTCTCAATCAAGACAACTAATAAAACTAATTTACTTGGTCAAAGATTGTTAGTTTACTAATTTATTAGAATCAGGGAACAAATAAAATCATTGGTCTCAGAAGAGAAGAGATGCTTTGTCCCAAAGTTTTATTTTCCTGTTGCTGTAATAAATGGAAATAAATGACTGAACGAAAAGACGAAGAAATACCAAGTTTTAAATCTCGAGATTTTAAATAGATTCCTAACTTTCAAAAATAGTATTTTTTTTTTTTTTTGGGGGGGGGGGCTAATCAGTCACTGCATGCTAAGTGCTAACTCTTAAACTCAGTACAACAACAAATGGAGAAGCGAGTCTCACAGCTGACTGGAGTGGATCCTGAAGTCTGTACTGTAATTTAAAAAATATATATTTTGAATCCAAGGATCCAGAATAGTCAATCAAATCGTGAAACCAAGGCATCGAAATCGAATTATGACACACCCAAAGATTGCCAGGCCCAAACATTGTCTGTACTAAGTGTCCTCTCCTGATGAAACCGTCCAAGTCAACAAAATGAGCATCTGAAAAGCTAACAACACAAGAACATATAAAACACATCACTAACCTCTCAGTTATATCAATAAATAGAATCACTGCTGATCAATGCAGGAAATTTACCTTAAAGATTTATCAAATATGACCAAACCCTTTGTTAAGAAAATTGCAAATCTTGTTTCTAGCAGGTCAGGAGTGTTTTAAGGACATACTTTGGACTAGAAAGTGGACGAATAGACTTGATAAGATTTGAGTTTTTGCAGCGTACAATTTCATGGCTCGTAAAAAAACTGAAACATGAGCCGATCGTTTTCTTCCTTCCTGCTCTTCGATGACATTTATGAATCATCCTGCAGCTCTGCACAGGCTTCATCTGCACCACATGAATGAAATAAGTAAGCCCTCGTTGGCGCCAGCGAGAATGATTACCATGAGGGCTTCTGTTTGATACCTGACAACATGAACAGACGCATGCACATACACTTCAGACACTTTCTAATGCAGGCTCAGAGTTGAGAAATCTACGTCTCTGCATGCACCGCAGTCTGCAGACCTCATGTTGAAAGCAGCTCCAAAATTTGACAAAACCATCTCCCACTAGTCCCCCCCCCCTCCACTTCAACACACCCACACCCTTAGCCAGCACAACCCCCCCCCCCCCCCCCCCCCACCACCACCACCATCCCTGCCCCTCCCCTGGGCCCCCCTTCAGCCGGCTGCATGTCTCCGGAGGTCGCCTCTGACGTCAGCAACTCGACTGGGCCGAGCGCCAGCTCTGTGGGCCCTTGATGGATGCGGTTGGTCTGAGAAACAGCCCGATGTGTGTGGAGCGCACGGCACAGACTCAACCCGGCCAGCTCACACACATTTAATGACCCGTAAACACTCGACAGGCCCGTTCCCTCTCGCTGTCTTCTGTCTATCACACACACTGACAATTAAAGGAGACACATGTGAAGATGAGCGATTCCTTCTGCAAATGGCGGGGGTAATAAATACGACCGCAGCCTGCCTGGTTATCCACGGCTCTTTAAGAGGAAGGCTTTCCGCTTTTTTTTTTAGTGCAATAAAAGCAACAGTTGACGTGGCTGCAGAGATCCGTGCAGGCTGAATTAGTGGTCACCTAGCTGGGAAGCCTTCTGGGATTATGTGAGTGAAAAAGAACAAACAGTTTTACCAAAGCAAAATATTACAACCCTGCGTCAAGACCGAAATCCACTGATCCGATCAGTAAGTCACAGTGATCCAGAGAGCTGCAGCACATGTGTGTATCTATCATTGTCCCTGTGTGTGGGAGTGTGTGTGTGTGTGTGTGTGTGTGTGTGTGTGTGTGTGTGTGTGTGTGTGTGTGTGTGTGTACCTGCAGGCCTGCTGCTGGTCTTCCTCTTCAGCCATCTGTCCAACGTCTCTGCACTCACGCTCTCCAACACAAAGTCGTCCAGCATCTGCGGATGCAGCGAGAGGTAGGCCTTCACTTTCTCATCTGTCAAGCCTGAGGAGCAAACACACACACACACACACACACACACACACACACACACACACACACACACAAAATGCCTTTTAGGTCAAATGTTATCAGGTTTTATCGTGACGATGCAAAGTGTCAATGTGCACACAAAAACATCTGAAACTTCTAAGAAAGAAGGAAAACAACAGACAGAACTGAAATCCTCAGAGAGAAAAAAATAGAATTAAATATGTCCAACAGTAGTTTTTATAATTTAGAAAAAATGAAAAGCACACGCAGAAATTGTCTATAAAAAAGATAAAATTTCAAGAATAAAAACAGTTAAAATATCAAGACATTAATCTGGTCATCTTCTTTTTTTTTCTATCTGCAAAAATGAGTCTCAGTAACAAAAGATCTCACAGTACGAATATCAGCATTCACAGGAAAAAAACATCTGAGGAAAATAATACAATAAATATTATTTGTCTGACATAGAAACCTGCAAAGTTCAGGTGTGAACAAATAAAAAGCAACGTGTAAATCTATAAACTCGGTTTACAAATCCAAAACACGATTTCATCAAACATCAAGATATTTATGTTATCAGCTGATCAATTAGCCCATATGTTGTGCAAGATGAGGCGTAAACGTTACATAACGTGCTCTCTCAGGTGCACGCGGCTCATCGAAACAGATGCACAGGAACAGGTCACATGTTTGTGTTTGCAGTGAGGTGAGAGCGGCAGCCTGTAGGCTCCTGCTCTCTGATAGCCAGACGAGCTCACTTATGTTTACTGTAAAGCTGTGTCTCCAGGGATCGGAGCCCCCAACAGAGGCAGCAGGATAAAGGAGGACTCGATTGTGCTTAATAGGCAATTAGGTTCTTGAGAGCTCGCTAAGTGCTGCTGTTTACTGTCTTTGTTGTCAGGGAAAAAAGCCATTTGCCAGACTGTCGTTGAGGGAAAGTTGTTTTTAATACAGCCGCCGGCGTCTGAGAGGCCGTCACGACGCGCTAGGAAACCATCATGTTGAGGTCACACAAGACGAGTGTTTGTCTAATACACGTGAAACATCATCTCATCAGGAGACGTGAAGTGAACCGGACATGAAATGCAACCAGACGGAATAATTCCTCGAAAAAGGGAAAACAAATCCAACAGCAGCGCTGGATTAGCGTGAATCTGTTATCAGAGAGCGACGAGAGGCAGGTCGTTCTGTTCAGCAGATCTGATCATGAAGCTTTCTCACGAAACGTCTGCTTATCAGCAGCATCTGCACAGACTCTCTTTGAGTATGAATCACGGGAGGCCGTGCAGCTTGAAGGCATGTGTTGAGCCGGCAGACACACAAACATACACGGACGCAGTATGAAAATATTACTCAGCAGAGCGTCTGACTGAAATCCTGCCTGAAATCAGGGCGGGGAGACTTTTTGCACAACAGAGCTGAATGTGAAACCAGCACGCAAGAAAACATCAACTAACTAAGAAAATAAAGAACTTCCACGCCGTTAGCAAAAGGCTAGTGAATTATTTTAAAATTAACATTTCATTAAAAGGTCTCCTTTCTGTTCCGAACATCCTGCTGACCTCACCAGAGCGACCTCAGCTTCCTGATTCAGATTCAAACATGCAGGACAAGATCCATGCAGGAGATGATCTAGAGAGAGTTCACCGAGAGCCCATGGGGGGGGGGGGGGGGGGAGTGCTGCACGGTGCACAGAGCGCAGACACATCTACGATCTCTGTGCACGTCGTTAGCTTGCTGCATTATGTTCGTCAGTGAGCTCCTTCTGATTCTGTTCAACTGAATATCCAGAGAAAGTCCTCCTGAAATTATCTCCATATTTTCATATTTCATAAGTGCGTGTGTGAAAACGGCTTTTGGAACTAAGATGTCCAGATTCAAAGTTGATGATGCCATCTTTGACCTCCCCCCCCCCCCCAAGAATCATTTGATCTCCGCTTGTGTTGGATCATCTGCTCGTGTGATTGGGTCAAGCGGTGCTGCTTGTGGTTGCAGGCAAAGAGACGGGGGGGGGGGGGGGGGGGGGGGGGGGTAAGTTTGGGAGGAGGAGGACGTCGGGGTGGAGGACGCTGAGGTCTGACGCTGTCCAGACACGAGACACAGATCTTCAGGAGCGGAACGCCTCACGAGACTCCTGGCCAGCTCTGACGCACATCGAGCACACAGCTTAATAAATCAGAGAAAGTAATGGGGGGGCTAGGAGGGAGCTGCAGGGGACGGAGAGACACACAGGGAGGAGTAGAGCCTTACGACTTTGTCCTATTTCCAACACAAAGAGGGCACTGTGATAAGTGACACAAACACAAGGAGGCTGTATTAATTTATGAATACAGGTTTTGTGTCGGCCGGCTCAGAAAAAATTATTTACCAATCATATGTATGCACATGAACAAAAATAGTCAAGTGTCTTGTTTCCGTGGGGCAAAGACGAAGTGCAGTTATTAGAAATTAGCAGCGGGCGATTCATTTTATTAATTTAAGACGTTAACGTGGTGTTCTGCGGTCGACACTGCACTCGTACAAAAATGTCAAAAAGGGGAAATCCGTGAAACCTCGAAGCAATAAGAGAGCGCAACACGACTCTCAGACAAAATGTGTCTGTTTGACCCTTCACGCTACCCTTACATCGCGCTGCAGCTCAGGAGAACGTTGCATAATTTAATGCGACGTTTTCACTGTCGTTATTACGGTCGGAGACGCGATATAGACGGGAACTCAGAAAGACAAACTGCTGACCGACTCATTCAGGGTTGGCTTTATTTTTCTACCCTACCTCCACTGTTCTTCAATCCCCCTCGAGATCAATAACGTATCTATCTATGTATGTCTTGTACTATGATATCTGTTTTTGTCTTCGGGCTCGACTGTTATGAAACGTTTTTGTCCAATATCAAGATCGATATTGGGGAAGGAAAAACAATCTGATGCCGATATCTCTCTCCGATCGATTTTCAATCAGTTGAGAACGATCAAAACGGTAGATACAAAAATGAACTACGTTGATCCCTCAAATGCAGCCATCAAACACGCGTGGGAAAGATATGAAATGAAGGACAGATGCTCACTCCACTGGAAAGTGACTGAGCATGCATCACCACAAAGAGAACTGCTAATGTAAAACAATCAATTTAAAGTTGACACATAGCTGCGATAACCGATTAGTTAATATCGACCGACCGATTAATCAACAGGGTGTTAAATTGTATTTGTTTGTCTCTGTCTTCCTTCTGATGTATGGAACAAAGACATGTACAGAAGGGCGCCGGTTGGAGGAGCCCGTGATTGATGCCACGCCACTTTGGCTAACCGACGCTAACACTCAACGTACAGCTAAAACACCAGAGTACAGGCTGCAGCACAGCTTTTAAAGATTTGTTTCAGGGCTTCCTATGACAGAGGATAGAATCAGAAATTGGGGAGAGAGAGAGAGAGAGAGAGAGAGAGAGAGAGAGAGAGTGCAGAATGACAGGAGCTGCAGGTCGGACTTGAACTCTCTTGAGGACTCTAGCCTCTGCACGAGGAGATACGCACCAACCGCTGGGCTTCCAGCGACCCAGTGACTCAGCGTCTTGAGGGGAGTTGCAGCATGGACACTCACGGTTATGAAAAGTCCAATGAGTGTAAAAACACGGCGTACGTATGTACCAGTGCAAACGAAGAAATCTGAGGTTATTGGAAAAAGTCAAAAATGTAAATATCATCCATCTCCATTAAAGCTGTGTGGAAAAAGAAGCTGGAGGAGCGGCTGGTTTGACCCACCAGCCACTTTATTGTGGCGCGTTGTTGATTGATGGCATTTTTTTTCCTCAACATTCCTGCTACTTTCTGCAGACCTTCCTTCTGATTCGCTCTGAAATCTTTCGAGACGCGGCTCAGCCTAATGTGACCGCAGTGACACTCACAGCAGCGGGACGTACGTCAGTGTCCAGAACCCTCGACGAGTTCGGCTCATCAAAGGTGCAGCCAAATCTGTCCCACATGCTGCGGTCCACGATGGTTAACCTCCAGGGGAACCGCATTCACCCAGTCAATAAGGACTGAGGAAGCCACCACAGTTTCTTTTCTTCTATTTCGTCTCGTTGAATTTGACTTCCCCATTGGGCCAAAGCTGCTGAAGACATTGGCGTCATCGAGACGAGGAACAAATGTTTCAGATTTGATTGTAGCAAAGACGTCAAACATAAATAAATCAAGATGTACAAACTAAACTATTCCCACTTGTCACATTAGAAACGTTTAAGTCTCGAGCCAGGACTTGATCCTTCTGCGAGAGGGGATCTGTTCTCTGTGGTCGACATTTTTACAGCGTTTTGTTAGCTGAAGAAAAGCTGCAGCACGTCGGCCCTAATTTTACAAAATTACAAATATATGGAGACGATAGTAGAAACTGCAAACTGGAGTTAAGTATTAAAGGTGATTTCATACTTTGAATCCTGTTTTCTATGTCAAAATACGGATTTGATAAGCAAGAAATAAAGTGGTAAAAACTACGACTTTATATTGTTACCTTGTCGATGGCGTGCTACAAATATACAAACCTTTAAATTGCACTTTAACGCACATATATATTCCACCACCAGGGGGCTCGCAATCAAAACAAAAAGATGGTGTCGAGTGGTATGACGTCAGTTGTTTCCATGGCAACGATAAACATGTCGTGTCTGTCATCGCAGCCATGGCAACCGCCACGAAAGAACCACCGCGTTACAACGGTAGAAGTGAGTGATTTTTTTTCTCTGGATCCATCCTGACGACGTTCCACGTGTCGTACCTTTTAAGTACGTCACTCGTCTTTGCAAAAGCTGTGAGCTGTTCAGACCGCCATTTCAGCGGGAAGCGGTCTGTTGTGCAGAGCGTTCGTGAGCGGCTGCAGCCCACTTGGCAGAGATTTGGGAGCCTGACTCAGACGTGTGCTTCCTGTCTGTGTAAAAAAAAAAAAAAAAAAAGAAGCTGAATCCTGAGTTCATGCAGTGAGGTATTGTTGCATAACACTTATCTTGACGACAGAACACCACACCCTGGGAGCGGGGGGGGGGGGGGGGGGGGGGGGGGGGGGGGGTCACAGTCTGTCTGCATCGCACGTCCAAGTTTCAGCGCGAACACGCTCCTGTTTGACGGGGAGCGCATGGATACATGCAGCTGGGTATCTATGTTGCTGCTCGCGCATCAACACGTGTTGAAAACTCTTCCAAGCGCTGCATTCTTCAGAGTTACGATCAGAGTTTTACGAGCCCTTTTATGAAGGAAATCAATTAGGCGTGGTGTGATTTTATATGGAAAAGTAAATGTCTCGTTGAGATGCTGCAACTGAAAGCAATTCACCCTGTCGTATAACACAAAGTGTCCTCAATAAATATTTGTTCATGCTTTGGAGCAGTGTAACTGAATTAGAGCGGCAGCATTGACAGGCGATACCCAGTCAGTCACAAGTCTTAACGAGACGCTCTGCGGGTCAGAAACGATCCGAGACACCGAGGAGACGCCACGTCTCGTTCCTCAGAGGACCAAGTCCACGTCTCCTCCAGTTTCCTCTTTTCAAACTTCTTACACTCGATTCAACGTTTGGATGCAACATGACGCTGCCTCCAACTGCTGATCAGCTTCCTCTTTTTTTTATTTTTTTTATTTCTCTGGATTTTAAACGTCTGTGACCACTTGTGACTGACTGACTAAAGAAAGAGACACATCACAAGGTCCTCACACCTAGAGCGCTCCCAAAGAGGAACACGCTGTGATTTTTTGGATCGATTATGAGTCAAATTACGTTTTGGACTCATTGAATAAGGAGCGACACACACACACACACACACACACACACACACACACACACACACTGGACTTGAGTTTCTGGGTTTTGGTGGAATAACTCTTCATCCTGATTCGTTCTGCTCGCTGGAGAACTGCGGCTGCGGAGGCGTGTGAAGACAATATTTATCGCATCAATCAGAACACTTGACGATTCATTTTCCGACACCCTGATCAATCACCTGATCAGAATCTGAACACGGTGTCAGCAGTGACAAGAAATAATCTGTGTTTCAGATGATTAACAGGCGTCAGTGTTTAACTGAGACGGAGTCACGTCACATGACACTGAAGGTGCGAGGCTATAGCTAAGTAAAGTCTGCATCACACAGCCTCCTTATGTAATGCTTTCTGTAGCTTTTCTCGGCTGGCAGACAGCAGAGTGTTGCTTGGATCGTTCAGACGAGGGAATAGTTTAAGAGCTGTTAAAAACAACCCGCAGGTCAATCAGCTAGCTCTTGTCCTCGTTTAGCCGTGTGCTATGTGTGGCGTTGCCTGAGTCCACAGCGCTCGTGTCAGGCGAGGATGTGGACAGCAGAGGCCGGCCCCCGTGCCGTGCCGATGTTTAGCGAGCATGATGTTCCTCCGCTGCAACGCACAGATGAAAAATGCACATGAGAGAAAAAGGGAAAAGACCACTTCTCCTGAAGCACACTCCCTCTGGCAGGGAGTCAAGGGCAAGCTGCCAAGGTACTACTTTTCACTTTCCTGACAAGAGGCTGAGGCAGGAAAGAGAGGAGGGGGGGGGGGGTGCGTGCGTCAGCAGGTCCGCCTGGGACTCCCTTGCCAGGAGGTGGGACGAGCATGTGGTTCTTATCTTATCTATGGGAGGGCTGGAGCACAGCAGCCAACATTCAGTGAGCGGCAAAGGAGGGAAGAAAGAGCCGACACAGAAGAAGAGAACGCTTCCACTCCGCTCACCTCATTTATTCATTAAGTCGTGCCGCTGAACCTGGCTATGTGTGTGTACATACACAGGTGAATGCACACACACACACACACACACACACACACCACATTCCACTGAAGCTAAGGTCGGTGAAACGGTGTCAAGTGAAGAAAAACTCTGTTTCACCCTGGACTCATCACTTCAAGAGACACACACGAGCCCACGTGGCAAAAACAAACACTTCTGCACAAACATGCACACCTCACACACACACACAGAGAGAGAGAGAGAGAGAGAGAGAGAGAGAGAGAGAGAGAGAGTGATTTCCATGGAAATGTAATTTGCATTATTTCCACCTCCGTGGTCCGGGTCATTAGACGTAAAGGGTAGGGGCTATAAATGGCCAGCTGAGATGTAGATAAGGCATGTCCCTTGATCCGCGGCCTAATAGTGTGGTCACACGGGCGAGCGGGGACTCTGAGGCTGCAGTGACAGACACAAAGCAGGTCAGCATTCAGCGGCCACTCGAGATTAAAAACCTCCAAACTCAAAGTAGTGCGTTTAAAATACCACGGCCTTTGATAGGATACTGGTGAAAATCCAACGACGCCGACGCCACGGCAACAACAACACGTTGACACATCACATCACAGTAAAGGTCCTTTTGTTTATGCAAGTTTAAAATTCTCTGAGATGTGACGTCATGTTCAGCTGCTGATCGAGACGTCCTTCAGAAGGACACGGCTTCTTTCATCTTTCCACTTTGACTTCATACTAAAAATGAAATCTTAAAATGACTGTCGCAGGGTTACTCAGGATACGATGGGATGGGATGGGATATGATAATAATGACATTATGATCACTGATATAATGCAAGACAATCACCTCCTGTTAGACATGTCATAACGCAGCCGTCTACTTTTAGGACCTTCGTCCCTTTAAGGCATCTTTTGTTTTTTTTTGCAATGGCGTTTTTTTCAGCGCTCGGCGTCAGCTGTCGAGTTTTCGACCAATCAAAATCCAGAAAATGCAGGACCTCTAATATCAGCTTTATTTAGGCCTTAATTATTTTATAACATTAAAATGCTACTCTTCTGTCGTTTTTGATTCTTTATTTATTTTTTGTTTATCTTATTTTAATGTTCACAATCAATCAAAAAGCTTCGTCTCCTCGTGCGTTTGAGGCAACAATTTCAGGGTCAAGCTGTCGATGGTTCATTTACACTGTTTTCATGTTTACACTGAAATATTTCTTCAATCAAAGAAAACATTAAGAACACCGAGCTATCATAATCAGCTAACGGTCATTACGCAGGGAATGGGAGGTCAACCTTCGTTGCCTAGCAACACCAAGCGCCAGGGTGAGAAGCGCTCTGAAACTGAAGCTGTGAGCGCTGCCAGCAGGAAAAAACAACAAAGAAACACAAACAGTGCTCTCTCTTTTTCTCTTTTTCTCAGCTCTTAAAGTTGTGCCTGCAGATCAGAAAAAAGTTTTTTTGTTGTTGTTGTTGGTTTTTTTTTAAATTTCAGAACTTTATAACGGAGGATTTATCAGACGTTGCACATTTGGACGCCTTTAAAGTCTCGAGGTGTGACGCTGCTTGCAGGTTTAATAATCGAGTTTAACAGTAAATGTTCAGTTGTGAGTCAGCATTGACCCCCCCCCCCCCAATCCCCCCAATCCCCCCCCCCTCCCCAGGGCCGCATCAGTAATGCGGGGTTGAGTTCCCCGCTCAACATCTGGACTGATGCTGAACTCTGCAGCCGCTCTCGCAGAAGGGCCAGTGGGGACCGGTTTAATGAGAACCACAGATCTTTGCGTCCTCTCCACTTTTATGAGCCCTGACGTGAGGACAAGTTGTAAGGAGATCTACATGCATGCGGCCTTTTCCCATCGCCTCAGATACCGACCCACGACAAGCTGACGAGGGGTCAACGGACGCCTCGAGGAGAATGTCATCTGTTTCACTGCTCTGACCGTGCACTCTCACCCTGGCACACAGCCAGGCCTGCTCGGGTCTCGAGACAGAAAAAACAAAACAAAAAAAAAAAGGTTCAGACTGCAAAACAAGCTCATTTTCTCCGGCTTGAATTTCCTGTGAGTTGAAATAAACACTTCACAAAAATCACAGAGAGCCCCACGAGAGAAAATACTCAGCCAGGCTGGAATTTTATAGCCATTCAAATTTCAATCAAGCTTGAATTTTACATATCAAGCGCTTCGTGTTTGTATTTATTCAGCAACGGTGAAGAGAGGAGCCCTCGCTGTGAGGGAGAGAGGGCATGCAGCGGGGCAGGAAGTGTCCAGCGTGAGCTCTTCCTGCCTGACAATGCAGCCTTCTTCACTGAGTTAAGCAATTCATCGACAGCCAATTGGGTTTGAAAATGCCTGAGAGATCACATTAGGGCTGACCCGGGCTGACCTCTGATACCAGCCAGGACTTTCCACAAACAATGCACTCAAACACACACGTGCTGCGAAGTTTTCCCCTAACGTGAGGCGACAAACGGATAAATGATCCCGGGCCAGAGTGCTTTGAGTAATGAGAAGACATGCGGGGAGGACAGTCCAGCGACTGGTCCCCTTCCAGAGAGGACAAACAATCATGAAAAGGACGAACATGCCAGACAACAAAAAACGTCCTCCTTCCCTCTGTGTCGGATGCATTTTAAGTCATCCATCATGTCTCTGTTTGTTTAGCTCAGCCTTATTCTGTGTGTTAAAGTGTTGAGTTAAAACTCCTGAACTAAATTATGAGCTAGTCCTAAACCAACGAGTGGAGAGGCCGACAGTGTTTGAATAATCTGTAGGGCATCATAAGGTTATTAAAAGTTGTACTTTTAAACTTTTTATGGGTTTGAATCTGAAGCATAAAAAAAAAAATAATAATAATTTCGACATATTTTTAATCAGAAGCTGCCGTGAGAGAAAGAGGCAGAGATGTGTCCAAACTTCATTCGCTGGCAAACTTTACAGTATCAAAATGTTGTGACTTGGGAGCGCTGGCCGATGGCCTAGCGGTTGTGTTGCGCACCGCATTAGCAAAGGTTCTAGTCCTCGATGCACGGGCCGCGGGTTTGAATCCGTGCACATCGTCATCTGAAGCCCACAGGCATCACAAGCTCCTCAGCAAACTGCACGGCCTCTGATTACACTGTCAAAACAGATCAACTGCTCATACTGTGGATAGGATATACTTTATTCTCATCAGAGGGATGTTTGTCTTGGACTCTGTCCAGCGGTGACAAGAGAATTACAAAATACAATAATAGAGATTATAACATGAAGCACTTCCACATAAACACCTTCCTGCAGCAGTGACATGTTGACATTTCAAATGAAGATGGACGTCTGCACAAATAGAATATTAAAGTATAAATGATATTATTTTTTACATTAAAAAGCTTATTTTCACTTTTTTTAAAGGTGTATTTTTTAGAGGCGGGACAGTGGGGAGTGAGATGCGGAGAAAAAGCCACAAGTCGGATTCAAACCCGGGCCGCTTCCTTGTCTGACGTTTTTGACAGAGTGTGTACTGCTGTTTATTTTTTGCCAAAAAGAACTCAACAGAAATGACGTAAAAATGACTTATTAAAAAAAGAAAAGACAATAAAACCTGATTTGCAACAGGAAGCATGAACGTGATCTAGGACTCGAACACATAAAGACAATCACACTCAAAGAGGAAGCAGACAGTAAGCAGCAGTGCAGCTGTCAATCATGAGTTTCTAAAACAATACAGGAGGGTTCATTATTCAGCCTTTATGCTACACAACGTTAGCGCACCCTGACTGCAGCACTCTTCTTCTGTTGTTCTGTGTTTGAAAAGTTTGTGAAAAGTGAAAGAAACGGTGTCCTTGTTTGGTCAGGACGAGGGCGGTCCTGTACCTCAATAATACATTCCATGACTGCACTTTACTGCTATGTGTGTTCTTTGGCGTCCGTCGCTGTCGCAGGCCCCGAGCTGCTAACTTGTTATTACAGAGCTGCCACCAAAGGTCACACGAGGTGCCACTGAAACGACTGACACGACTTCACACAGAGACCGAGCGTACGCACACTCGCTCGTCTGACTCCGGTTTATAAAAAAGGACAGATTTAATGCAGAGGAAATGTTTCAGGAGCATGTTAGTATATTTACTGATTCTTATTTCTTCTTGTTTTTACTCATGGCTCATTTCTACTTTGCTTGTACTTACCATGATTTAGTGACTGGTGGTAAAATCTTATTTTTAATGTGTTTTTATTTGTCTCATTTTACTGATGGCTGACTTTAAATGTGTTTTATTTTTTTACAAGGAGCTTTTTCACTTCAGTAATGTGCACTGTTGTCACTTCGCCATGTTTCGTCCTGTGTCTGTCGTTTCTGTGTAAAAGGAGGCCGACTCACTTACTGTAAACCAAATCTACATACGGGTAACAATAAAGCTTCCCCCCCTCAACATTTAAATGCAATGTATTAGAGTTTATAAAAGGGACTGTATTGTCTTTCTGCTTTCACACTTCCTATAAATGTCCAAATGAGCAATCACAGTTTGTTGCTACAAACTTTTCAGATTTCATTTTAAATTTGCGGTGGTTCCTTTTACATATTCCATCAGATCCATTTTTTTTGCCCTACCTGCTGTGTCTGATTCTGTCTTATTGACACCTTCTCTCTCTGCACAAACAACAAAAAGTAAAAACAATACATGACACTAAAGCTTAAAGATGTTCCTATAATATCAGGGATATAAAAAAAAAAAAACACAGTTAAAGAGCCAGAAAGGACTTTGAATTTATCACTGAGGGGTGAAAATGTGCAAACAGGCAGAAGCAGAGGATATCTTTATTTACTAAAAATACTGAAATGTATAAGTCTTACTGCGTTGAATAATTATATAATAAATAAATGTTTAGCTGTGGATGTCATGCAGCTCACATTAACAATGTTTGTGCTGAGAGAAGTAAGTGTAGAAAAAAGTAAAGTAAGATGCTGTATTATAATTAAAAACTGTTTTTATTACTACAAACACTGTTGAATTCTTCTGTATATTTGTATCTTATTTATTAATGTGTTTTGGCTGCTTGTATCATCTCTCCGCTGCAGAAGCTGCAGACTCCTCTCCGCTGTTTGATGCCATGTCTCACTGCAGCACTGCCGGCCGAGCCTGCTGCTACAGACCGGCTCCAGACTGAGACCGAGACCGGGTCCAGACTGAGACCGAGACCAACTCAAATCATTCAACTTATAATACTGTATTAAAAAAAAAAACTCGTTTAAATCTGCCCTCACTCTGTCATTCATAAAGTTGGGTAGACGCATGGGTAAATTACGCATGCCTGTAGAACCAAAAAAAATGTTTGTTTTTTTCTCCTTCTGCTTCTCTGATACTGAAAGTAAAGATTTTAAAATTATGCGTAAATTTAAGCGATGATTTTAGTGTGGAAGTATTTGTCAAAAATACCTACTTGCACCAAGGAAACAGTCCGTTAACCTTCTGAAACAGCTTGTTGAAGACGGACCATCTTCCATTTCGGACTGTGAGCGCAGGAGGAGAGAGGAGCCCCGGAGAAAAGTGCGCCTCTGCAGCTGCAACTTGGAGCGTCTGATCCAAATCCAAAACTATTCCAGTCCGCGTTGAGGTGATGGTGTCCTCAGCGCTTCAGGCTGTGCACGGTTTAGGAAGGGCAAGAAGAGCAGAGAGTGCTGCCCCCCCTCCCACCCCACCCTCCACCAGCGCTATGACCCAGCACCGCTGGCCGAGGTGTAGCTACAGTCGGCCCGCCTCCTCGGCGTGGTGGCTCCGTTGTGGATGTGCAGCAGCGGACTGGAGGAGCGGAGACGACGACGCATCGACACGGAGAAGAGGGGAGTGAGCACACACACACGGCGCGCGCTGGCGCACACACAATCACGGGGAGAGAGAGGAATAGACACGAGAGCGCCAGTGTCAAGTCAATCAAATATATCCAACAATATTTCCTTCAAAATAAAACCCCACAGGCTTATTGGTTCATGTGTTCAGGAATATGAATGGGGTTATTTCCCTATCCGAATTTAAACGACCGAACACATTTTCAAGATATTCTTTAACCAAACCACGCCCCCTTATCTGTTCACATATGTCTCAATGGCATGGTTGATGTGCTCTATGAGATATTGGTGATTTTAAAACTCAAAAAGCTAAGGCTGATAACTCACCTCCTTTAAATTTTAATGTTTATTAACACATCCAGTTATTAGTTAAACTCAACAAAAACGTATTTTATTTTGAAGGACAAGCCGCCCAGTTTCCGGTGTTTTGTGCGCATTTGACGCGTCTGGAGAGCGCACCGTCGACGCTGCTAAGCTGCTGTTCCTGTTCCTGCTTTTGGCTGCGTAAAAAGGGGGGCAGAGCCACATGCCCTGCGCCCTCCGGAGACAAGCTGCTGTTTCCTGAAGCTCAGTGGTCAAGAAGGAGACGAGCGCAGCCTCCGGATCCACAGCGAGGCTGGACCGAGTCCACTGAGCGCGCATCATCACGGAAGGATGAAATGCAGCTTCTCATCTCAAGGGGGTCCAAACACAAAAACAAACAGCCTTATTTAACAGACATATTCTACAGTTACAGACAGCTAGAGAACAAGACCAGAGAGAGAGTACAGAAGAATATAAAGCACACATATAGTGAAGCAGTGGTCTGTTCTATGTGGACTCCTTCAAACAAAGACAGGTTTGTTGTGTTTTAGGGGCTTGGGGTACAGTAGGACTGAACAGTGTTAAGGAGCATAATGAAGGATGGGTAATATTGAGAGATTATTTTTCCTTTTTGAAATGAACAGAAAGATACAGTGGACCTAAACGTGTGAGAGAGGGACAGTATAAACATCGATCATACTGAGCTCGAATTCTTTTACAAGACCTTCTTTCATCTGAAGAAAATAACATGTCTTTTTTTTTTTTTGGCTCACTGTTGATATTTCAGCTCCTGACTTTAAATATCTGCAGAGGCTCGCGCCCACTGTATTCAATTGATTTATTTCACCAGGCTAACTCAGTTGTGCATTTACATAAATTATAATTGTAAATATTGCCTTGGATTGGCAAGAAGAGATAAATCAATGTGATCCGTTTCTTTCAGCAAAGCCCTAACTCTGCAGATTAAGGGCTGCACACATGCAGTGCAACTCAAATCTCTCCGGACATGCTCACTGGAGTTATAACCTTATCATAATAAAAAGCTAATCTCATTGTGAAAATGACACAAATAATCATCTTCGTATTTGAGTAAAAAATATGAACATTTGCAGTGACTGGAGGAGAAACAATAGAGGCTGAAAATCACTTCCACAAACTCAGATGTTACGTGTCGATGTGAAACCACAGAACTACTCGAACACTGGACTATTTTAGTTTCATATAGTGCAAGTCACAGGACTTCCACTTTCTGTTCGAGCCGTCTCTGACGTCTGTATGGGAACACATAGTTCCTGTTAACGGCTCAGTTCTTGCCTTAAAGCTGTCCGAGCAGCTCACCGCTCGTGTTTTACAAAAATCAGAGAGTCTTTATTTATTTACAGTGCAAAACAATCCCAACATGTTCTTACATTTGTGTCAAAGACGAGGAAAACTAGACGTAATCTGCAGCATGCTTTGAGTTCAGGTTGTGAATGTTGAACATGTTTGTTTTTATCTGAGTGGCGATCCCACATCGAGGGCCTAATGAAGTGAGCTTCCTATCTCTGCCACCTTTGTAGATGTGTGCTGCTGTTATCAGCGCCCACAGTGCACCTAAACAGCTCCGAGTCGGCAACATGATACAGCATGAAGCGTGCCAGGCTTCCTCACAGCCGCAGTACTACATACTGATCATATCGTGAGAGAGAGAGAGAGAGAGAGAGGTGTGGGAGCTGTAGCCGCCCGTTACGTCAGCATCAATCTCTGGCATTCCTGTTCAGCAGCTGGTCCATCCAGAGGTCACCTATAACATGACAGATTCTCCCTGACTCACTGAGAAGAGCCCGTTAATGAGGAAACTACCTGCATCATGCAGGAACACGTCAGCTGCAGACTTCTGATCACATGGGCATCTCACCACCTGATTTTTTTATCTGTTGCCGAGGAATATGAGACGTTGAATGGCGGCGATTCCAAAAGAATTTTTTTTGCATTAAGGTGAAATTGAACAACTGGAATGAAAGACATTGCATGTCTTTTATTAAAGGATGGACACACAAGCTTTTTAAGGCCATTTTGATCCCAAACATTCAGATAAGAAAAGGATTCCCAACATTTATTACATTTACTTGGAATTATAAATCCACATGAGGAAAATAAAGTTAGTCTGACATTTGTCAGCAGAAGTGAGTTTATGAGGCCGTCAGCTCCTTCAAGCCTCACCTCTGTGCTTCCTCCCCACGCTCCAAGCAGCTTATAAGCACGGAAATCTGGACAGAAAACAAACGCTTTAAAAATGTTCCCTGCACAGTTCACCACTGCGAGCGTTACGGGCTTATGTGAGACGGTTGAGGATGAAGAAGTTCTCGGGGAAACGTGGAAGATCAAAAGGGATGCAGCGACTCCGTCTGTGACCCGCCGGTGAACCCTCCTGATCCGCTGAGCTCAGAAGCTCAGAAGCGACCGTTGTTATGTTTGAATAATTATTACATAACAGGAAGTAACTTGACCTGTCAAACTGATATTTCCACTGTGTTTAGATTTAACCCACTTGGTATGAAATAAACCCAAACAGCAGCATGAAGCGGTTGGATCCACACTGACGGCTGTATTTTTAGCTCCAGCTCACAATTAAAAATGCGTTTCTTTTAGCTGTATATGAGACACATACAAGCTGGAGACGGCGCAGGCAGATCTTCTCCCTGTCAGATGTCTCATGTACTATTTTAATCACACAAAGCGAGCAGTGTTTTATTAGAGATACTCTGCTGGTTGCCGGGAAGCTGCCTGTCATCTCTGGTTGGCAACAACAGAACTGCTTTCTAACCTTTGATTCAGACTTTTAAGGATCTCTTTATCAATAAGGATTTTCATGAAATGTGGGTGCAGGTAGTCGCCGAGTTTAGCCACTTACAGGGGCTAAAGTTCTGATTTCTGACTCCATCCACTTTCCTGTCGCTACAGTAAACATTAAAAAAAGCCTTTTAACACTTTCTCTTCATCCCTTTTTCAGAGCACATGAGTTTATTATCTCTGTCAGGACCTAAAGACATGTTCAACCAAAATCTTAAAAAGTGAAATCTGGAGAAAATGACTTAACTCTGCCTCTAACATGCAGGTAGTCTTTCACTGAGCTTCAAACAGAATTGACAGCGTTCTGCAGAGCTGCAGGAGTAATTATTATATCTTTAGATTTGCTTACTTTCTGAGGGAGAGCGACATGTTTAAAGTGCCTCCTCATCCCACCCTGACAAAACCATGTGGAATTATAAAATACGAGTGTTAGAAAAAAACATACAAGGGGATAAATGGATGAAAGGCCTGCATTATAAGAGTAACATGTAAGATCAGTATTTATATAATGACCTGAAGGGCAATAAATAAACATTAAAGCTTCTTTTGTTCTCTATGCATTTTAAATCACTTATGCACCATTTATTCCGAGGCTATCTGAACGCTAGCTCGAGCTTCATCTAATCTAAAGGATGTGAAGGCGTGGCCATCGTCGCTTACTGCAGGGAACAGATCACATGCAGCAGACAGGTCACCAGATCGGATGTTTGCGGCGAAATCTGTGACACAGTGTCTTTTTTTATTTGTTTGGAGAAGTTGCAATAAATGAACAAGACCCAGGAAGAAAACCTCCAAGTGTCCACCAGGGCCGTCTCCTCTCCGCCTTAATCTGAATCAATTTGGACAGGCAGCACGCTCCCCTTTCTCTGGCAACATTACCCTGCCACCAAATCCCAGATCCATCTGCGAACGGCTAGCATGCGTGTTACGGAGACATTTAGGTGATGATGAAAGAAGAAGAAATCTCCTCTGTCTTAGTATGAGATGTGCGTGTGTGGTTGATGCACGTGGCTCCTATAGCTGTAGGTGAAGGAGCAGCTTTGCTTCACCTACGTCTGCTGCTGGAGGATCAACAGCTGAGTGAGGAGTGAAGCGATCAGCAGCCATGCTAACTGTTCCTCCCTCTCGGCTGTTTTTCAGCAAACATCCTCCTGATGACTACGGCCTCTGTCTCGACACATGAGAGCTGCACATCTTCAGACGTGTGTGTGTGTGTGTGCTTGTTCACACAAAACCTTTACCCTCCCCTACCACCCCCACATCACAGACCTCATCCACTTAAGCACATTTCTGATTCAAGGCACTGTACAAGCTTTCTGCATGCTGCACACACACACACACACACATATACAAAGACGCCCCAGATATAAGTCAAACATTTACAGATCACATGCGTGCACACACAAACATGAACACACACACATCACATGCAGCAGACACACACCACAGAGACTTCCAGTCCCCTCCCCCCCAACTGAATAGTCTGTTCTGACAATCCACAGGACAGCCGGAGCATTGACGTCAGAGGCAGGCCCATGAAAATACAGGGTCCCTGGGGGCTGAGGGAGTTATGCACATCTTCACAGCTTGGCTCGCAACTAGTTCAACAACCAATGAGCATATTACTGCCACTGTTTTCTCTTTATTCGTCTGAAAATGCAACAATAAAAAAAAATCAAATAAAAACAAGTTGTGCGTTTGCTCTGGAGCCCGGCGTGCACACATTTGCATGCGACTGCAATGCGGCTCGTCTGAAGACGTGACGTCGACGAGCGTCATCACACCGTGAGCCATTAGGACGAATGTGGAGAAAGGTGCATAATTCAGGTTAATGGGAACACAAATCACGGCACATCATTACCTGCCCTCTGTCGTCTTAATAACTGCCATATTGAATAAGTGCTGTCAGGCTGTCAGGCGTCGACGCACCCAGAGGAAAGGTCTGTTGCTGGCTCAAACGTCGTCACGGTCCCAGGAGGAAGAGATGACATCTTTGTTTATCTGAACATATCTTTTGTGTGTGTGTGTGTGTGTGTGTGTGTGTTTTATGTTCGTCCTCTCAGAAATCAAAGAAATCTTGTTCTTCTTTTTAAATTGTGTTTGACGGTCGCTCTTTGTTAGCCTGAGACCAAACACAGTGTACACTGTGCTTGTCTTAAATAAATGTGTGCACATGAAGGAAGTGTCCTGTGATCACATGTGTGTGTGTGTGTGTGCGTGTTTGTGTGTGTGTGTTACTGTATAACTTAAGTCACAAGTGAAACAACAGGCGATGGATTATGTTCATAATTTCTGCATTGCAAACACAGAATTAATTCATAAACTGGCTTTTTAATTTAATACATTTGATTTAAATAAACGTTGAGGTGACGTCATCGTGTGTTTGACGCCTTTTACCAAACCTGGACGTCGAGCACCAATCTGACACTAACATCTTTATTTAACATTATCGTGTCTTTGTTGTGTGTGATCTTGTGTTGTGATAAGCCCTGCCGCCTAACGGAAAAATCCAGTTATTTGAATTGAATTAAATAAAAACCAGCACTACATGAACCAGGACGATGCAAAAGTCCCAAAAAATCCTTCTGAAGCAGAATAATGTAAAACTGAACGTGCTCAAAGTGCTGAACGTTATCGACGACGTCTGGGGCCTTCAGCGCCCCACATGTTCTGGATCCAGCTCTAACGTCTTTCTTGAACACGGTGACAGGAAATCAATTATCCAACAAAAACAAGCGGGCAGCATAATGAGGATTGTCACATCAGTGAAAACACAGTTTACACATGTTGAGCAAGTCCCGTGTGTTTCTTTAGAGCAGCCCGACTTGTCAACAGGAAACAGGACGATGTGGTGAAGCTTTCCTTTTAAGGACTCGCTGACGGGAAGATCACATTCAGAGAACCTGAGGAGGACGAAGGCCCCAACGTTCACGCCTGATCTTATTTGAAACCTGGTTGTGTTGCTTTATGTGAATCTCACAGCAATCCTCATGCTCCTCTTTTAGAGGACTCTGCAGATCCAAACTTATCCAGTAGGACGAGTCCTTCTACTTGAAGGTGTGTTTCTTTTTGGAGGATACTTTGAAACGTGATTGGCCGGTCTCACAGACGAGAGAGGGGGGGGAACTATTTTCAAATCTTAAAAACTCTGAGCACACATAAAGACAGTTTGTTTCTCCCTCGCTAACATGAAGAAGTAAGAGAACGAAATATGCCATCTGATGAGGCCTGGGGCCAAAATCTTCTGATCCTTCGAACAAAGTCAAGGGCCACAAACAATCCACTCAAGGGCCACAAATGGCCCCCGGGCCGCACTGTGGACACCCCTGGTTTAACCCGTCTTATCGTCCGGTTGCGTTGGCTGAAGAATTACCCCGATCACTGCCAGGTGGACTTCAGGGTGTCTGTGGTCCGGTTTGATACCCTGTTAGTAATACAGGAAGCATTAAAAAGGTAGAACGCTAATTTACTGGAAGCAACTTGAAGGGCAGCACACACGCATCGGAGTCAGTGGTCAAACATGATCGACACAACATGATTTCTTTTTCAACTTTATCGACAAAAAAAAAAAAAAAAAGATTTTAACTGTAAAATTCAGCTGGCTTTAAAGCCCATCTGACACACTGAGAGTGTTTGTTTCTGCCCTGACACACTCACGAGTCTTTACAGTTTGGTAATTATAACTTTCTCAAACACTGACGTATTCTGTTTGAAACCCCGTGGATCCAGTCTAAATGGATCCTATGCAAAGCTGCGAGTTAGAGTCATGTGATAGGGAATGTTGCTTGAGACGCCTGTGAGAAGTTTTCTGACCCTTTGGACCCCAAACACGGCCATTGTTCAGTCATCAAGGCGAACACACGCCGCTTGTTCAACACGTGGTGTCTTCGCCTCTGGCACCAAATGTTCTGATGGAGAACAGATGTGCAGCTGTGGCGCTACGCTCGTTCACTTAAACTGGTTTTTAAAGACGATGTGATGTTTGATCTGTGACCCCCGCGCACACTTGTGATTACAACGTTTTAATCCGTGTTAAATTATTCCGGACAACGATGACAAGTGAGTGACAAGTGGCGAGATGATCAGGCGGAGTTCAGGAGAGCAAAGACGAAAACACAACAGCTGCTGTGAACGTCTAAATCACCTTAAATATATTCATCATATATTCATGACTCCACGTTAAACCAACAGCAACAAACGTTTTTATCCATATTTTTATTTATCACTGTGTACCTTGCACTGGTGTCGTGCAAGACCAAACTAACCGAGACCAGAGCGCTCCGAGGCAAGACCGAGACCTTTAGATCGAGGCTGAGACAAGACCATAAATATCTCGAAGAACTCATCGTCTTGTGTTTAGCAGGCGTATCATTCACTTAGACTGTAACATAACCAAGAGATAAAACATGAAATGATGAACTAAACTTATGTGCTCTTCATCTCAGAGGGAGATTTAACGTCTTAAATCCTCCAAGTCTGAGACCGAGTACAGAAGCTTTTGATTCCAAGACGAGACGTCCCAAAAACACTGATTTCAAAATACAGCATCACACGCAGGTTCTGCTCACAGTTCTGGACGTGCATGAATTCATAACAAAATATTAATTCACTCATTTTTATGGTTGTTTAAAAAAAACCAGACAAAACGTTACAAATCTCAAATCGAAGAGTTGATCTATTTTGAGGTCAAAGCAAACGGCAGCACATCTGGAAGCACCTGAAGAAGGTCACTCCAGAGTGATGCACCTTCTCTGACTGAAGCTTTTGTTCACTTGGAGCTCGGTGAGAATTCACCTGAACTCAAAGCATCGCACACACACACACACACACACACACACACACACTCAGAGAGAGAGCTCAAAATGGTTTCCTCGACCGCTCCGCTGCTCTCCTTAAGTATCAATCTGTATCAGCCACACGCCGACATCTCTCCACTAATGCATGTCCACAGGTCCTGTTTGTGCATGTGTGTGTGTGAGAAGCATGTTTCTCAATAACAGAGTGTAAACCAGAATTTCTCTCAGGGGCTGAGAAAAGTATTTAAAAAAGTCAGAAAAAAAAATAGACCTAAACTTTCTGGGATTTGTCATCTGTTGCGATTTGTGTTTCCACATAACAGGAAAAAATACAACTGCTCGTTCACTACATGGCTAAACTGCAGCTTGTGGTTCTGAGAAAGGAGTAAAATGATTAAAGTCCAAAAAGGGAATCATTTGTAACTCTGGTCGAGACAAAAAAAACAGATGTGAAGTTAAAGTAGTGCAGAGATCTTCACTCAGAGATTCAGTTTGTTTAAAGCCCTGTGCAAGTTGGTGGTTTCTTAAGAGCATATTTCACTGTATAGTTCAACAGTTTTAAAGCAGCAGCAGCAGCAGTGCGCCACACGCTGACAGATTTAATGTGAGCATCTCACACCTTCAGCGCTCTCTGTGGCTAACTGTGACTCCAGCCTCACCACAGGGGATTCATATGGATCATATGTTGAGGAATAAATAAGGTAAACGTTGATAAGGCTTGTGTCTCTTCGTGCAGGAGAGAGAGAGAGAGAGAGAGAGAGAGAGAGAGAGAGAGAGAGAGAGAGAGAGAGAACGGAGCGAGCGAGTTCAGGTGGTGCAGATATGTGACGTGGAGCTGTGTGCAGCGCTGCAGTGGAGGGAACTGCAGAACATGAATCAAAAAAAAAAGAGAAGAAAATTTAAATGGATGAAAAAAAAGCGTGATGAAAGAAGTGTGCAGAGGGAGGGAGGGATGAAGGGAGGTAGGGAGAGGAGGGAGGGAGGGAGGGAGGGGGGGAGGTGGGTGTATTTGCGTCAGAGCTGGAGCCCAATGAAGTCAGAGATGGGGCAGGAACGAGCAGGAGACGCTGTTACTGCCACTCACAGCATCCGCCTGGCCCTCATGTCCTCTACGTCACAGAGCTGGCACGAATTATGTCTGTCTGAACGTTTGTCTCTCACACACACACACACACACACACACACACACACACACACACATAATTTATGTGCATTACACACATACCGCACCGTTCAATGACATATAAACGAGCAGCAGTCGTGTATCAAATTCCCTTTACGATGAAACTCCACTCAGATCTTTTCTTATTTCTGCACAGCGACATTTTTCTTGACATGATTTCTTTGACACATTTAACACACTTCAGTCTTCACCTTATGTAACATCAAGCTGTTCGACATCAAGCCAACGTCTATGACTTCAAACGAGCGCAGCACGGAGCCGAATAACCACAAAGGAACAAAAATGACTTTAATGCATCAGAGAAAAACAAAAACACGTTTCATCCGTGTGATGTTGAAATGTGTTCAAGGAGTTTCTGCAAATTCAAGATGGTGCTGAACGCATGAAGGGATTTATTTCTTCAATGCAGAAATACCACATTGCTTTTTTTTGACAGGGACACATGATATTTAAACTCACACACACACACGCACGCACACACACACACACACACACACACACTCATCCCTCACACTTAAATCCTGGTTATTCAGCGGACAGTGTTTCCGTTGGCACCACTTCTGACCTAGATTATCACATCCGTTTTTCTAGGGGATGACTATGAGGATGATGATGATGATGATGATGATGATGATGATGATGATGATGATGATCAGCATGTGGTCCGAGGTCTGTGCAGAGGAACAGAAAGCGAAGCAAACAGTGCTCGTTCCTCTATGCTGACGTCACTCTGCCGTGTAAAACGCTTCACCGGGCAATCTTGTAAAAAAAAAAAAAAAAAAAAAAAAAAAAAAAGAGCAGGAAAAACAGGAAGTCAAATGTGTCTCTTTAAATGAAAGCAACCAAATGTTGAACACACATGTTGTTGTTGTCAACTTAAACGGAAACGTGTCGATTGTTTCATCTATGAAACATCAACATCAAATACATTTTACAGTTTATAATATCTCTCTGTATATATATATATATATTTCTGAAGATCATTATAGTTTGCTGTCCGCCACAGATCAGCTGCTTAAATGAGCTTTTGCTCTAAAACATGATTTTGTTTTTCATGCTCCTGACGCTGTTACAGCAGCGAGAGCAGCAGCTGCAGCTCTGCCGACAGGAGTTGCATCCTATAGGTGATGACGCAAGCAAAGGAGACATGAGCCATGACCTCATCAGCCCGCCATCAAACCACCTCTCTGCTCTCTACCTCCCTCTCACACACACACACACACACACACACACACACACACACACTGGTCTCACAGAGCGAACACACCCTTCCTCGTTGCCGTTGGTTGCAAACACTCTGCCTGTGGAACACATGTGCGAGCTGACATGCTAACAGCAGCAGAAGCCTTTTCAACATACTGATCATTACTTACAGCTGAGTGATGTCACACAGCCTGTGTGTGTGTGTGTGTGTGTGTGTGTGTGTGTGTGTGTGTCTATGACGGTGTGCACGCTGTGAGCTGCTGTCCACTCTTTGTGCAGATGTTACACAACAAGAGAACGAACCAAAAACACAAAAACACAAGCAAGAGATTTTTAAAAAAGGAAGATGAAGATTTGTGTTTGAATTGACTTTTACAACATCAGTACAACTGTGCAATAGAAGTGTAAAGATCACTTTACACACACACACACACACACACACACACACACACATCATTTCATATTTAGGTAACAAGCACAAGGTTTCATAAAAAGCCTCGTGTATTTTTATTCAGCTGTTTAAAACAGGGATGTTAGAGTTAGACGGCCGTATCCTCAGAGGAAGAATTTGCTCATTCGCAGCAGCCAGCACGTTCTGCACGAGGTTAACTGACGACTTGTATCTGGTGTTATTTCATGTTTTTAATTTCACCTTCTCGAAGTAAATGCAAACAGGAGGCTGAAGAGGACGACCCCATTGTATCGTCTGCTGATCAGAACTGGAGAACTCCTTTTAGTAATTTATAATCTTGGCTCACAATCCCTGAAAACAGAAAATCCCCCCCCAAAAAAAGCTTCAGCTACATGTGAACAACACAAGCACACGCATGGGGTCATCGACTGAGGTCATCCTGAGTTTAAATACAAAAACATTTAGAGCCGAAGAAGCCAAATGTTTTCACGAAGAAGAGGAAGAGGAGAGGGAGCGCCGCACTGTGCTCGCAGAATTTGAGGAGTGTCTTGGGGTGGGGATTGGGGGGTGGGGGGTGAGAGGGGGGGGCTTACTGTCTTCCTGCAGCCTTCATCAGAGGCCAAACAAAGTCGGTATGAATCATAGGTGAGATATACGGTCGCTGACGTAAAGCGCCTGTCAATCTCTCGGCACTGCAGACATCAGAACGGCAAAAGATGAACGAGCAGCCAGACGTCAGGTCTGCCTGTTTACTGATAACACACGGACACAATCCATTCACGGCCTGAACACACACACACACACACACACACACACACACACACACACACCAACGTCTGAAACCGAAGCTCCAGATATTTGAGCTTCCAGAGCTGTGACTCTTTTCTGATTGGGCCTTAAATCAGTTGTTGAAGTGAGAAATCTTAAACTCGGTCAGCAGTGAAAACAAAAGAACTCAGAGAAGCAACAAAAACATTTTAAGAAATAAATGTTTCTTTTTTTTCTGTTCTGTTAGAAATGTTGTGAATTTGAAATTTCCTCTGGGTCATACATGTTTGTATGTAACATTACATGATAATATTAAAAATGACTGAAGAAGAAAAAAAAGATGAGGAAGAGGAATGAAAAAAAAACATGTAAATGAAGAGGTTAAATATTGTCTACTCTGTGGTGAATTTGTCTCCCTCTGCTACTCTGAATTTGGTCTTTATACTCTGGCGCCCCCTAGTGTCTGACTGTGAGTCTGTACAGGGACATTAACCCTTACCGTAAAAAGAGAGGGCAAAGGTCAAGAAACGGAATGAATGTAAAAAGTGAACACATGAATTAATGCCTCATGTAAATCTTTGTGTTCACTGCTGACAGCTGCAGTACACCGTATGGCCACTAGGTGATTCTTTTGTTTGTTTTTGGAGGAGTTACCAGAAGTTAAAAAACAAACAACCCCAAACAACTTCTACATGAATGTGATCCTCGAGGTGTCTGCCTCTCAGAAGAGCGTCCTTCCTGCTGCTGTAACGGATTAAATTCAGACGTTTGATTATAATTTATCGATGAGGAAGGTTTCTTTCTTTCTCATGTCATCTTGGATATTTTGGTTGTTTCTTTGGTCCTTTTTTCCCCAAATTGTTCAGTGAATTAAGAAAACCAAATAGAGGACATTGCATCAAGTCACAAAAATAAATGTGAATCATAGTTAGGCCATCACTGGTGAGCTGAAGGCTGCTGACCAGCTGCACCAGTGAGAGTGAGAGTGGGCGGGTGGGGTGGGGTGATGCATGTGGGGGCACGTAGCAGTGTCCCTGTCATGGACAGGTCCAGGCTGCACAACAAGAGCGAAGACAAGGCAGTCTTTGTGGTCCTGATATGAATCTGAATGTTTCTACATCGGCCTCACGGAGGATATCTGAGTCAACAAAGGCGATCTCCAAGAGGAAATACGGGCCCCCGCACTGAGAGGGGACAGACACATGGGGGGGGGGGGTCTAACCCAGGAGTGAGCAGGCTGCAGAGCCAGGCACCCTGGAGATCACCGCTGGTTGAGAGGGGCCTTCTGTGTTTTGTTTGGTTTTTTTCCCACCACATGGCTGACATGCTTCACCATGACCTTCAGTCCTTCAGGAAATAATTCACATTAATGTTTGTGATAAAACGTTTTCACACACAAGTGGTCGGCACAAATCTATTTGGCTTTCAAACTAGAAAAAGAAAATAATGTTTCCGTCTTTTATACCTAAACTGAGGCAGAACGCTGACCCCAGTGCACTCTAAGTATTATATATACTGGTGATTCGTTTGGCTCTTTGCGTGGCTTTATTGTATGTTTCTGCTTTTTGTGACAGCAGCCATTTAATTTGGATAAAGCTCGTCGTAGCAGAGAAGGGTTCGAGTTTAATGTCATTGTAAGGCGGCTGCGTTTGGCATTTAGCTGACTGAGCGCAGAGCCAGATCCATCAGATGAGTACTTTGGGGTATTGAGTTTTTATTTAACATGCCACAACCTTCAACAGATGGTCTATAGATAAGCACAAGATTATGCACGACTTCACAAAAGAGGATTTTGTGGGGGGGAAAAAAAGTGAATAGAAGAGGAATATTTTGCAGCCATCCTGCATGCTCTGACGCAGGCTGGCAGAGTCTTGAGTGGGAGGGGTTCAGCGGGGTGTGTACCCCCCATATGAGTAATCACAGATGCCGGGCACAGTCGGTGGAAGGAAGCGCCCAGCTCTCCTTCCGTGATCGCCGGTGGGAAACTCGGCTTAGTGCGTGGGCCCAAAAAGATGCAGAGCCAACAACCGTGATGCAAACAGGTCACATCTTCAAGCACAAAACAAACCTGAGGGAGCCATGAAGCATGCTGGAGCTTATACGGAGGTCAATTCACTCAAGTTTCCAAAAAAAATTAGCTGCACTTGAATCCAACCGAAGAGATTAGTGCAATACCTAAATCTGGTCAGCTCACTCCAATCTGTTTGTCCCGTTTTCCTCGACACACCATCCCTCCCCTCCCCTCCCTCCCATACACACATACATCTGTCTCAATGGACCACATGAATTCTTGTTCGATGTTTAAACGAATGTTGCTGAAGAACTGAGCGAATAAAAGCTTCAAATTGTGATTTTTACCACTCGCACGTTTTTGTTTGGAAAGAGAAGATGACAGTAGGATTCATTAGAAAAATAACTCCCTGATATTTAACAGAAAAATAGTTCATGATCAAATAATAATCACGAATGCTTTACCTTAATATCATGCTGTAAAGACAACTCGACACATCTCGTGCTCATGTCGTTCAGCGTTCCCGTCGTTGCGGCACGACTCCGAGCTCGAAGGTGATTCTGTTCTTGGCCTCGAACTTGTTACGCCTGTCGTGAGTTTGCAGGAATTAAAGCAGCCACACTGCTGATCGAGGCATTTCAAAAGCTGTCTCTCAAAGAAGAGAAAAGTTTGAATTTCACATCGAAAGAAGAGATGAAGCAGCGTTTTTCATCGACACGCTTCAGAGCCGAAGGTGAAGTGTAATCTTCATGAATGAGACAGATCTTAGTATATATTTGTTTTTGTTTACCTTCCAAAGATCTCACAACCAAGTGAAAACTTTTCACAGAGTTACTGTGATCCTCCCCGACAGATTGAATTAAAGCTCACATCTCCTCCTCTTCATCGAGTGTAAATAAGTGTCAGAGCTCCTCTTCATCATGTGTGTGAAGTGTGTTGTTGTAAATCCACTCTGATCCTGTATTTGATCATGTCTATAAACCCCTCTATTTCAGCCCTGCTCAGAACAGGCTGTTTCTGTGTCTGTAGCTTTAAATATGTAAATGAGCTGTCTGACCACGCCCCCTCTCTGGAACAAAATAACTAACAGACCACAGTGATTGAAAAAGAAGCAAAGACACTTTATCTAGAAACACAAAATGATCCAAAGAGTCACAGAGCCGTGGAAACTGACAACACGGAAATGTGCAAATGAGTTCAGAACAGACGCAAAGTGAAGAAGACACAAAATGTCAAGGAAAAAAAAGACAAAAGACAGACACAGCCACTCCACAGAGACACAACGTTGCTACTGTTCGATGCAAAGTGGCGACAAACAGACAAATCAACCAGTCGGAGGTCCATCATGACCAAAGAGTCAAACAGAAAACCTACGTAGAGGCATGAAATGACCATAAAGTCAAGCTAATGAGGCGCAGAATTTCTGAAAGTTCTGCAGAACAGCGACAGTGAGACACAGAGAAGCAAAGAGATGCAAAACAGTCACAAGGAGACACACATATCATTCATTCAATTCATGTGGTGTCATGTGGTACATATGGTCACTTTTCAGTGCTCCACACTCCAGCAGAACAACACTTCCTGGTTCCTAGTCACATGCCTCTGGACAAACCAATCAAGGACCTGGATGATTCGGCGTGTATGAGGGAGAAACAGAGGTGGACTCAGCAGATTGTCGTCACCGTTTGACACAATGTGGGTGCAACGCTGAGGCTGATGACGTGTTCTGCTCGCCATCATAGAAAAAATAAAATGTACTTTTACTAGCTTACGACGTTAAGCAACCTGAGAGCTCACAGGGTTAAATCAGACCCCCCATCTTTAGTCAACAGGTGCATACATGGACACAACCCAAAAGCTCCAAGTGGAAACATTCTGTGTTCAATCAATGAGGAAGTGCAGAAAACTGTAGTTCCTCCAGTGTCCACTAGAGGCTGGCTCCAAAAGCCCGGAAGTCCTACACACCCAAATTAAAATGTCAATTTTGATGCATGAATAAACACGTTAACAGCCTGGTATAAAAACCTTTCCTTCAAATCAGGGATAGCATGAAATTCATTGATAAACTCCCACAATGCTTTTCAATTAATGTACTCAACCTTCCAACAAAGGGACTGGAAACTGTCTTCAAAATCCACATTCCTGAATCAACAGGTCCTCCTTTGTCTGAGCGGAAAAAGCAGCCATGCTGCAAACCTATAACTGAGTTTAACCAGCTTCTGTTTAACTCTGATGTCACAGTTTGTATTTAATGTACTTCCGTCTGCAGCTGAAAATAAAAATATGTTCTGCAACCAAACCTAATGTCACACTAATGTCACTCCACCGAGGATGGGAGATTATAAAAAGGTAATCCGCAGCAATACTGAAGATTGTTTTCTCGGGATAAAAACACTTATTTTAGAGGAGAGGTGATTGCAACATGGGTGCATGCATTGGTTTAATATGCCGTGGATTTACAGAGGTCATGCAGCAGCTATAGGCATTATCGAGCCTGTGTAAACTTGCCGTTTCTACTCTCACGTGCTCTGTAGAAATATCCGAAGATGAAGGAATCCATCAAACAGTCCCTTCAGATGTCACACAGCTGCATCCTGGCAACAATCTAACTTTCACACTGTTTTTTTCTGAGGATGACTCTTACCGTGGTCGCTGCCTCCTGCAGACGGAGATTCCTCGAAGTCCTGGTCGTCAGGACTTTTCCGTTTCTTCGACATTTGCTGCTCCCTGTTCGCGAGATGGATCTATCCACGAGACACCTTCAACCAGCGGGATATACAACACATAAAACAGTCTGCGTGAGGCGAGAAGAGAAAGGCGAATAAATCTCAATCCCATTCATTCAGAGCTCTTCTCAGTTGGTCCTCTTTCCAGCGGGCTGGGTGCGCAAAGTTACCATAAGGTGGCCAGCCGGGCATCTGGAGACGAAGCGAGGCATGGAGCTGGTCTCCCCTTGACTCCCGGACAAGAAGTGTCTCCACCGACTGTCCGGGGCTTATGTCTCTTCATAGATGAGGAATATTTGCAGCTGAAGTGCTTTGTCGATCACGTGCGGCGCGCGGATTATGATGAACGCCGCTCAAATGGAAATTACGCACTCGAAGCAACTTGTTGATCCACGTGCTGATGAATGAAAAAAAAGTGGTTTTCGTCAGTCCGGGTGTTTGTTTGCAAGTCAATTTCGATTCTCAAACGTTGTATGGGGCCGCTCTCTCCTGAATGTAGCTCTGCGACGTCAAAGTCTAATCAGGCGGGGATGACGCACAGCCGACACAACGGGAACTCTTGGGTATCTTGACGCGTAGTGTAAACGGGGATTATCTGGAGGAGGCCCGCCCGCTAAAGCGCACCAAAGCATGTGTCCTTTTGGCTGCGCACTAAATTGCGGGTGGTAAATGCGCTCTTGCAACATCTGTGAGTGAGCAGGGGGATTCCTCCCCGGAGTGAAACTGGAGTCAATGTAACACAGAAGCGTTTGAACAGCATCAGTCCAGCGACGAGCAGAAAACACACTCTGCAAGTCTGAAATTCTTCTTGCGCAAAAGCTCCCGGATCCACACGCCAGAGAAACACGAAGCGAACAAGCGCGCATTGTTGTGCTTTGCTTTCACTTCAGTAATGTGCGGGACGGATGGAGCCACAGGGCAACTTGAGAATAAGCTGTGAATAAATGCAGCAAGAGTGGCGGCGTTGCGTTTACTAGGAGAGGAGGCAATGACGCCACCGCTCTGGCTTTTACAACTTGCTTGTTGGTTTGTTTTCCCCTCCGGAGGACTCAGCTCTGAATGCCAGAGAATTAAAAAAAAAAAAAAAAAAAAAATCAAAACTATTATTTTTAATGTGCTGCTCATAGAGGACTGTGGGTGCTCGGGGAGGTTTAAGTGCTGTATACAGTTTGATACATAAGTGCTCAAATCTGCTTAAATTATTGCTGACTTCCATTGTCTTTTGAGGAAAGTGGATGCCTAACACACAGACACACACACACACACACACACACACACACACACACACACCCTCCACCTCTCTTTATTCTATGCTGATTTATTTATGAACAGGGGATCATATTCCATTTACTACATCTGGTTTAGATTTCCAGAGTGGCACCTTTTGTGTTTCTCCAGAATGTGTCACATGAATGTCAGAGCGAATATATCTGATATTAAAAAGCTGCTTTTGTGTGCGTCTGTGCGCACATCCGTGGCAAAGAGCTACAGCTGCATTCATGCCAGTGACGCTGGCATTTCGTGGTATTTTCTGAAGGCAAACATCTCTCTCTCTCTCTCTCTCTCTCTCTCTCTCTCTCCCCCTCCCGCCCCCCATTCACTGCAGCTACTGACGTCAAGACATGCTTGCGTCAATGCTCCCTGCTTTGACAGAGAGCTTTTTTTCATAGGAATCATAATGGGATTATTAGGCTTAGAGAAATACCCTGCCTTCATAGCTTTTTTAGATTTGTTTGATACATGTCCCATTATCTTTTTTTTTTTTTGCTCTTAATATTATTCCCCATAATAAGAAAATGATATATAATTGGCTCTTTCAGCCTATCACAAGGACTGGAGGATTGCATATTATTTCACAATGATGATGATGCTTTTCCTCGAAATAGTTTGTGTAACGGCGTAAACCTTGAAAGAACATTTAAGGTTCCTACATCTATTATTCATAACGTGCAGAGACAAACGCACGCTGGATAGACTCCTGCATGCACAAAGATAAAGAAAATAGTCCCTCTTTTTTTGATGATCACCAGAATGAGTGTGTATTGAACGGTTGTTTTCTTCACAACAGGCCGTGTAGCGTGCACACATGGTGGCACATGAATGTGCAGACGGTGGGTTGACAGTGAGATGCTCGGAGACATCAGTGAAGCAGTCAGTTGTGTATTTGATTTGGCGGATTAGATGTCTGTTCCTTCCTGTTGCTGCTTGTACAACGGGGCAGGATGTCATGATGTCCTTACACACTGACCTTGATCTTCTGGGCTCAATGGGCTCTTGTGCGTGTCGACTGGCCTCACATAATGCCTGTCTTTACACTTTCTCTGCTCAGCTGCTCTGCAGATACACACACACACACACACACACACGCCGCTGCGTTTATATCTTGTGTTTCAAAAAAAAGACCTCCCAAAGGCCCCTAAAGAGAGATTCAGATCAGATCGTGGTTTTACAATGAAATCCTTCGTGTCACATTTTCTTCCTAATTCTCTCGAGCTATACGGAAGTCTTCAGTGGACATTCATTCATGCATTTTGTTATATTGCTCCATGTCAGGTTGTTTTTTTCACGACCTTGTTGTGTTATTTATGTCGTTATCTCGGGACAACATTGCTGGTTCTCCTGTGATGATGGGTAAACTGAATATACAGTGAATGTGTATATGACATGGACGTATAGTCTCAACATCTCCAGCCATTGGTTACTGAAGGAGTGTTTAAAGGCCAACGGTGGTTGGGTTACACTGTAAATAATTTACCTATTTGACCTCTTAAACGAAGTCATGTGACCAGGTGGTCACATGTTTCAAAAAGGAAGGACTCTGTTGTAGTTCTTACCTCCTGTGTAAACTACGAGAGTCTGTGTGTGTCTGTGTGTGTGAGTGTGTGTGTGTGTGTAAAGGTTCAAGTAGAGAAGTCTTGTCATTGTTCCTTTGCAGCATTATTCCCGTGTCGCTTTGTCAAAAAAAAACAATAATATAGTTTTACAATAATAAAACAATAACAATAATATATACTCAAAAGCATCCCACAATGCATTGCTGACTACAGTTCTTAACTGTTTTAGATCAAAATAAAATTAGCCGTAAATTAGCCGTATTTACTGAAAGTGGAGGCGAGGACGTGGAGCTGTTTGTCTTTACTTACTTGGGAGTAAACTTCCTTCACTTCACTCCCTGAGAAGAAATACAAAAACTAACACAAAATCAAAGGATACAAAGTCAATAGATCCTTCATACACCTTGCTTCAGATCCTGTCAGCTGGCTTCATCTGAATCTGTCCTACCTGCCGTTCAAGCTGTTTAAATATCAGTGCAGCAGCGTCCTGGTCCGAGTCTATAAATAACAGGGAGGCTGCGTCAAACCCCAGACTGATGCCAACTGTTTGGAGCAGGATTATCTGTACATATAATCGATTTACAGCGCGGCAAACTTTCCGTCATCACCTGCTGCAGCTCAGAAACTTTGTGGAGTCACGTGAGGTCACTGAAGACTTCATAGGGTGACGTGAATCCAGCGTCCCGTTGACTTTGAATATCTCTAAACGAGAAGCCTGCGAGGAGGAAGCTGAGGAGTTTTCACGTTTCACAGGAAGCGGGTTTGATGAGTTCAGAGAGTATTTTCCACCTCAGCTGATTCCCCTGATGCAAATATGTCCCCATTAAAGCCTCTGAGGCTTTCTTTCTTTTTTTATTGCAATTCACAATCTGCAAAGTGCAAATAAATGTTCACAACTAGAAATCTAGTCAAGGGTTCGATCCCCAGCTGCAGCAACACCCTGACATCTACACGCAGTCTGAAGGTCTGTGCAAAACACAAAACAAGTTTTTAAAGTTTGGGAAAGTAAGATACGTTTTTTTGGTGATCGGTTGAATCATAAACATTTTTTTTATTTCCAAAAGGAAAAGCGGTCACAGACTTGATGTTCTTTTATCCACTGTTTGAGGTTTGTGTTGAAGGTTGCATGTGTTTGTGAGTCTCTTATGGTGAGGATGTTCCAGTATTTTCTTCCTTTGACCGACAGAACAGAAGGTCGTGCGTCTGCGTCGGACCTCACAGCGGCGCTGCTGCGATCCCACTGGCAGACTTCAGCTTTACAAAGTCCTTCAGAGGAGGAGGAGCATTAAAAACATGCATTTTTAATGACTGTCCCTTTAAGTCGACAGCGCTGTCTAATGTTCTGAATATGAACTGCAGTACAGATTTTAAACACTAGGGGGCGCACAGTTACGTACTGCTCCTTTAACAGTGAACTGAAGCAGATTTGGTGATTTTGTGGCGTCGACATTTCACGAAAATTAGCTTCATCCAACAACAACAAATAAACTTGTGTTGAAGTTGGGTTGAAATGAGTTCATCATAGAGAGCAGTGTGATGTGCAGACGTCACGTCGACGGCCTCTGATAGATCCACCAGAGAGACCTCAGCATGGTTTTAATGATACGGAGAG
Source organism: Symphodus melops (assembly GCF_947650265.1). NCBI lineage: Eukaryota > Metazoa > Chordata > Actinopteri > Labriformes > Labridae > Symphodus > Symphodus melops. The sequence goes on along the minus strand of NC_136705.1, from coordinate 24,171,774 downwards.
TTGTGCATCATTGATCTTTACACTCTAAATCTATTTAACATAACATCTCCAACATTGTGGTACAGAACAATATTTACAGCCTCAGAGTGTTTCATCATTTACACTATACACAGCGTCTCTAATCATTTTATCTTACTGCTGGGGACATCACGCAGTTACGCTTAATATAAGCGAGCTCGAAAACATAATAAAAACATTGAACATAAGTGTGTTCATCGCGTTTGTTTAAAAACTCAAAGTCAAGGTGTCTTTTCGATCCGGATGAAATCTGAAAAACAAACACGGGCGTCTTGTGGGTTGATCGTCCCTTTAACTCGAGGCAGATGAAACATCCTCTGAAATCCAACAGGCACATTTCCATCAGAGGGAGGGAGGAGTCACCGGGGTCCAGACTGACGGCAGGCGCCCGTGTGTGGACGTGTCATACTGAGCTGTGTCATGCACCTCTGTGCCTGTGCCGCCGCCGTCGTACATGGGAGAGCCAGAGGAGGGCGCTGTGGCTGAGTGGCTCAGGCTCGGGTAGTGGCTGCTCGACCCTCGGAGGAACTGGGAGCTCAGGCTGCTGTTCTGGGACACGGGAGTCAGGGGCGAGTTACTCACAGACCACAGGCTGCTGTACTGACTGCACAGAGACAGGGAGAGGCATGAAGGGGGACAGTTTATACTTATACTTATACTTATTCACTTCCTGGACAGATAGCCTGTCAGTGTTGGTCTTGAACCGGTCCCGATTTAAAATTCAGAGTCAGCCCAGTCTAAGACCGGGACAAGACTGAAACGAGACCTTCCAAACATGGTCTCCGGGTGAGTGACTCACGTTTAATTTGCATAAAAAAAAGGAGAAACACAAACCTGGAGTTGGTACCAGAGGCTGGATTGTGGCTCGAGGGCATCATGCTGGAGTGTGTCGACATCTGCAGACCGGACCAGTTCTCGTGACCCGAGAGCATCGAGAGACAGGCGGACGAGTTATCGGAGTAACCAACTGCAACACAGAAACACAACATGGCTTTATCACAAATAAGTTTTGTGTATCGGAAGAATAATCCCACGCTAAATACTGCAATATTCTGCTGCTTCGTGTTTTTCCCACCACTAGAATATTCTCTCCAAACATTCCTCCGCATGATGCCCGAGCGTTTACTGCTCTGTGGCTCCACTCACACAAAAGCCAGAGGAATGCAAGACATCCCACGCTCAGCCACATTTTGTTTGACTTTCTTGTTAAAAGCTGGGCAGGAAGTAGTGAAACTCTTGGACGCGTGAAGGAGCTGGACACTCACTGGGCGAGGCGGTCCGGTGGCTGTAAGGACTGCTGTAGGGGACGGAGCGGTGGTTCCTCAGGGTGGAGTAGCGCTCACAGCCGTGGGACGGAGAGAGGGAGATGGGGTTCATGTACTGGCTGTGAGGGCTGGCAGGAGGGCAGAGAGACGCTGAACCCGGGTGGAACCAGCCACCTACTGACGTCACAGAGGAGGAGACGTGTGATCAAGACGTCTGAGCTTTCAAGCTGAGAAACTAATAAAACATGCATAAGAACACTAACATTGAGAGTATGCTGACTGCTGGTTTTCGTTGGCCTCTTCTCTCAGCTCTTTGCTGTCACCTCTGAAAAATATAAAACGATTACATTCTGAAATCACACAGAAGTTAAAACACATGTTTGATGTGAACACTTCACTCACCTGTCCTTCGCGTCGAGGAAAGCCTTCGCAAAAGGGTTGTACTTTATTTTGAGAGAAGTTACCTGAAATCAAAAACAAAACATAAACAACAAAACACTTTTAGTTTACCATCAATCAGACTGACAAAACAACAGATACGGCTTCTGAGCGTGTTGCTGGCCAGGTTAATGTTCACACTCAAACACCTTCTCGACTTCTCAGAAAGTAAAAGCCTCACGTGGACAGAGAGCAGAGCATCTGGGACTTGCATGGTTTAATGTTACAGCACCGATATGATTGTATCACCACGCCACATACACAAAAACAACTAAATAACCTGTAGAGGTTGTTGACATGCAGGCAACTAAATGCTAAAATATCCGTGCGTAAATTACGCACAATTACGCAGAGATTCTGCGCGCACGTGACGCATTCTTTCCCTGATTATTAAAATAAATATGAAGGGTTTTTTTCCCCACCTCTTCGTTTTGATACGCTGTCACTGCAATGAACTGTGTCTCCGGGAACGAGTGGCTGGTGATCATCCTCCTCGGGCCTCCAACACGGACTATGTGGATGCGTGGCTCGTACTTGTGTAAGGAGTTCAGCATGATCTGAGAACAAGAGATGTGAGGATTTCAACCCGATTCTCTGACAAGTTACAGCCCATAATATGTAAACGAAAAGGCAGGTACTGCACAATGTGAACAACATGGACCAATCACGTCGCTCCGTACCTGGCCTCCTCCGTTCAGCTTATTGGTGAGTTTGACTTTACTGAAGGAGACGGGAGCTTTCATCCAGTGCGCCCCGAAGTTTGGAGAGTCCGGGTGGATGTACACACAGCTGGGAGTCTGAGGTTCAGGTTTACCCCCGGGGATCCACTCCCCGTTCACGTATTTCCACCTGTGGTTGTCTGCAGAGACGAAGTCCAGCAGGATCGAATACATGGCGTTTGGGTCCAGTCCGGACACGTTCACTTTAAGCACCGGAAACATGCGCCTTCATTTTTTACAAAACAAAAGAAAATAAAAAAAAGTAACCAAAGATGCAATCGAAATGGCTTCAATTAAGCAAAAACAACTTCGAAAAACTCGATTTCAAAATATAATATAAATAAATAGGAGACATAAAAAGTTGCAAAACAAAGATATAAACTCACACTAAAGCCATAAGTCTCCAAATGAATGTATGTAAAGTTATTCTCCACTTAACAAGGGCATAAAAACAGAATAATTCCTCTCAGCTCACCTGCCGTTTTTTGTTACAATCATTTCATTGGTGAGATCTTTAAATCTGTGCCAAAGCTCGCTCTCATCCAGAGACACTTTGAGCTCCCTCTCCGTGGGGTCTCCCTTCTCGCTGCCGGCCTGGAGCTCACTCTCCACGGCGCTGAGGAGGTGGTCCACCCGCTGCTCACTGTCCTTCCCCGGACACTCTCCGGCGCCTGAGCTCATCCTGTCCAACAGCTCCAGGGTGGAAAAGTAAGAATCCCAGATTTAACCGATCAGAATGAATCTCCTTCTGAGTTTTAAGCCGCTTCAAAAGTCTCCACAAAGAGACTCTGGAAGACCTCCTTCATATATAGTCCGGAGAGGAGCTCCATGTCAGGATGTGTGTTCGGAGCAGAGGTGGTTGGCTCATCCTCTCTTTGATCTTTGCGGGCTTTGCTCCCATTGGATGACAGCAGCCATACCACCGAGGTCCACAGGATGACAGAGTTTTGAATGAAGCACTTTAACCTACTTTATGACATCAACCTGTAAATACTGACACTTCGATCAAAGCCACACCTGGAGACAGAGCAGCGCAGCACACTGAACTACAATGACACTAAAGACTGAACTTTAAATCTTCATTTACTCTCTATTCATACGTTGATTTTACCTTTAGCACTTTGCTGTTGGGTTTGCACTAAAGCCAAGAGTCAGACTCTGATGGATGGATAGATAGAGGAAGAATGGATGAATGCATGGACAGATTTCCAACCATCAGGATGGTTAGAAATCAGAGAGAAATGAACTCAACAGCAGAATGGACCATAATTCACCTGAAATAATTAATATATTAATTATTAATTATTATATTAATATGAAATATTTAAATCTGAATAAATCTACTGGAGAAAGTCCATGAAGTAACAAACGTCTTTAGGATGAATAAATGATAAGATCAATTATATAAATATTTGTAAAAGTAAACTCTATAGTCCAGATTTTAACAGAATTTTATTGAAATCATTTAATACAAAGCTTTAAGAACTGTTGAAGGAATTAAAAACGATGGCTTCTTTTGTGTAACCATTTTAAAACTATTACTTCAGAAACGCCGACACATACTTTTATAGTTTACACCAAGAAGCCTCTTTTAAAGCCGAGTCCAGAAACAGCTCAAGTTTAAAACATCCTGCAGTTCCTGGAGTGTCCACTAGAGGCTGGCTGCAGTTCCTGGAGTGTCCACTAGAGGCTGGCTGCAGCAGCACAGGAAGTCACATACACACCCATTCAAAAAGCCTGTTTTTACAGCAGACATGAACATGTTTACAGCCTGCTTCAAAAAACCAAATAGGTGTGATTAGCTCACGTCTCCATCCACACACACTGTACGGGGTGGGGGGAATGTTTTGATGACTCAGCAGTTTTGATTGGATGAAGGATCAGAGTTATTCACAATAAGGCGTGTCGCTCTTCATCCGGAGGGTCGAGGCCGCCTTCAGCTCCAGATCTCGGCCTGTTAGCAGGTTCACCTTGAGTTAAAGCATCAAAACACGCCGTCAGTAACCAAGACGTGACATCACTGCGTCCACGTCCGTGTTTATATACAGAAGAGTCGATATGAATGTAATGCTAAAGAGCAGCTGAGCTCTGGTGTCACCTCCTCAGTCATCTACGTAGTTTCTCCAAAGCGTAACTCCACGCTCAGTTATCTGAAAAGAAGCGAAAACTACTCAGGCTCTTAAATTCAATCTAATCAACAAACAGGAAGAGAATCTGAGGAAGCGTTTACCTCGACACTCTTCTGTCGACGTAAGTCTTCGATGGATAACGGATCAGGAGGTTTTCGACAGCGTGCCGCTGTCACACAGACGGGACTCTCAGAACGTTTGTGACCGCTGGAAACACAAAGTGAGGAGAGGTCAAAGATCAGAGTCATCCTGCTCCAGCTGCACCCTGGATGAGGATCGGTACCCGAACAGAAGGGTAACCAAAAAGTAGGACGGTACAGATCCTTTATTTTGGTAGCATTCCCAACCTTCGATGTGATGACACCAATAATGAACCGAACCGACCCGGACCTGGGCTTTTGTGTGTGCTGTGCTTTGAGTACAGTTAAAGGCGGCGTGACGGCGTTCAGAGAGAACACATGATTCTCTGTGGTCGATTCAGAAAAGTACAATAAAAACTCACCTGAGCGAGGTCTTCCTGCTCGGCTGTTTGGGAGACGCAGGTCGGCTCTTTTGGACGCTTCCTGTTTGCTTCGTGGTGCGAAGGCGCGGCACGTTGGTTTGGTTGGTCTTCCCATGTTTGGAGCCTTTTCCTGGAAGCATCTGTGGAAGAACGACAATAATAACGACTCAAACTGATAACTTACAGCAGGTTGACTCGCAGCGAGCGGTTGCCATGGAGGCGTCCAAAGACAAAACAAACGTTTTAAAAGCAGAAGGTTTGTGACAGCTACGTGCTAGCTGCCACAGTGCTCCGTGCTGTTGTGTTGTGTTGTGTTGTGGCTGGTTTGTGTTACTAACCGGATCTCCTCCTCGCTCCTCCTGCCAGCTCGGTGAGTCTGCCTCCCTGTCCAGGAGTCTGGACGCAGCGTTCGCAGCAAGCAGAGAAAAACAAACCTCCCTCAGTTTAAAGAGGATTTGAAAGACTGTCCAATATGCTTTTGACCCCCCTCCCCCCTCCTCCTCCTGAATGTTGCTAAACAGCTTTAAAACAGAGTCAAACTCAAAAAAGGAAGTTGTTCATTGATCCTTTGGGTCTTCACCTCTGTGAGAACGCCATGTTGCTTAAACAAAGAGCATGCATTCGTCTCAGCCGTGTTGAGTAAATCTCGGCCTTCCTGCTCTTCTTGGGAATCTCTGGGATAATCTGTGGTGAGAAGAAGCAGGTGGCAGGTAAGAGAAGTCCCCTCTGTGGTTCTGTACTGCCTCTAAAAGAGTCTTTTTTTTTTTTTTTTTTACCACATTTGGCCCCGTGCTCTGAAGGCTCCTCATGAAGTCCAGCTGCAGAGATGCAAAAGTTGGAGTTTTCATCTGCGGGTGGCACACATCACATTCATGTCTCATTTCCTTTTCTGTTTATCAGTTTGTTATTTAAAACAGAGAGAGAGAGAGGGAGAGAGAGAGCGAGACCTCCCCTTGTATACGAGCTGAGGTAGCAGTGGTGTAAAAGTCAGAGGTGTCACAGCCAGCGTCGTTTCCCACAGTCCTCGTGTCCCGTTTGGCGCCTCTCTCTCTTCCTCTAACACCCGGCACAGCGCTAACTGTCACACCGGGCCACTTCCTGGTGTGAGGCCGCAGCACTGTGGATTCATGTTATTGATCTCTACTGGCTCATTCCCTCCTCTGTCTGCAGGTGCAGCTCCAATAAACTCCCTTTGATCGCCAATGTTTCAGGGACTTCAGTTTTTAACAATTTCCTACAACTTACTTTTCTTAATGCGAAACAAAAAAATGTTCAACTTGTGTTTTTGATTTTTTTTTCACCTAACAGTCTAATAATAAGTCCCCCCTTTGTTAAGACGTATTATGCATCAGTCTGACCCTGAACAAAGCGGACTCAGACTGGACGGTTGTTTGGTCCACACCAGGGTTTGATTGACAGCTTTCACAGCAGCTCAGAGCTGCACGAACGTGCCAAACAGACAAACATTCAAACAGGCTAAATGTGAAAGCAGCCTTAAATATCAGAGTACTTCTGACACCTGTGGTTGTTGTCTCCTGACCTCAGCACTGCTCCTTCACTTCTTAAAGATGTCAGCGGGGGCGACAGGCCTCTCCTGGACAATCTGTGCTGTGCTGACTTATTCTCCTGCGTGCCTGCCGGTGTTTGCCTTCCCCTTCTCTCCCTCCAGCCGGGCTCGGCCTCTGTTTGCTCAGGCCGGGTTTTTTTTACACCGAGGTGAGAGTAAAAATGAGTCCTGCATGCCCGTCTGTATACGCTCACCTGCCTGCCTCTCAGCTGACCTCTGACCTCTCCGTTTAAACTTGAAAAAAATAAGGCCTTTATGCCTCTGAAATGTTACTCAAATATCTACTCAAATATTTCAAGAAGTCCAAAAGGTTTTTATTGTACTATGAGGAGGTAAATACCACTCTAAGAGCTGCAGAGTTTCATATTCATGAGGTGAATCTCTTTAGCCGGAGACTCTTTTGTTGCATGATCATGAGACAGCTAAGACTGATGCTCAGAGAGTAAAGATGCTGCTGGCTGTCAGTGTGTGTGTGTGTGCATGTTGCTGTGTGTGTGCATGTTGCTGTGTGTGTGTGCATGTTGCTGTGTGTGTGTGTGTGTGTGTGTGTGTGTGTGTGTGCATGTTGCTGTGTGTGTGTGTGTGTGTGTGTGTGTGTGTGTGTGTGTGTGCATGTTGCTGTGTGGGTGTGCATGTTGCTGTGTGTGTGTGTGTGTGTGTGTGTGTGTGTGTGTGTGTGCATGTTGCTGTGTGTGTGCATGTTGCTGTGTGGGTGTGCATGTTGCTGTGTGTGTGTGTGTGTGTGTGTGTGTGCATGTTGCTGTGGGTGTGTGCATGTTGCTGTGGGTGTGTGCATGTTGCTGTGTGTGTGTGCATGTTGCTGTGTGTGTGTGTGTGTGTGTGCATGTTGCTGTGTGTGTGTGTGTGTGTGTGTGTGTGTGTGTGTGTGTGTGTGTGCATGTTGCTGTGTGTGTGTGTGTGTGTGTGTGTGTGTGTGTGTGTGTGTGTGTGCATGTTGCTGTGTGTGTGTGTGTGTGTGTGTGTGTGTGTGTGTGTGTGTGTGTGTGCATGTTGCTGTGTGTGTGTGTGCATGTTGCTGTGGGTGTGTGTGCATGTTGCTGTGGGTGTGTGTGCATGTTGCTGTGTGTGTGTGTGTGTGTGTGTGTGTGTGTGTGTGTGTGTGTGTGTGTGTGTGTGTGTGTGTGTGTGTGTGTGTGCATGTTGCTGTGGGTGTGTGTGCATGTTGCTGTGTGTGTGTGTGGGTGTGTGCATGTTGCTGTGTGTGTGTGTGTGTGTGCATGTTGCTGTGTGTGTGTGTGCATGTTGCTGTGTGTGTGTGTGCATGTTGCTGTGGGTGTGTGTGCATGTTGCTGTGGGTGTGTGTGCATGTTGCTGTGGGTGTGTGTGCATGTTGCTGTGGGTGTGTTTGCCTGTGTGGTTCCTGCTCCTGTGGTTTTGACACCAACCTCGGGAAACATCGGCTCACATCCGTCCTTCTCCTGGTTTCCGTCCCTTGAACCCGGCTCTCGGTGTGATAACCTACACGCACACATTGAAAGATGAGCTGCAGACAGCGTGCATGAATCAAACTGTAAGCTCACTGGTAGAGACCGAGGGAATCCGTCCTGTGTCCTGCACACTAAATGTCTTGTTGTTAATATATTCTTAATGACGTGCTACTTCTCAAGAGCAGCCATGGTGTGCTGCAGCTCACACCCGGTGACACTGCACACTCGGATGACAACACACTTTGTCTGCTGGGTGCAAACTGTGTCTGTGCAGCGAGAAGGCGTTTACTCACAGCGGGGTGCAGACAAACCCGTCCAGCTGTGTGCAGGTGTGCAATATGAGCGCTGACATGTTGACAGCTGATTGAGCTGAAGTCCCGTCTCTACAGTTCAATCTGAGAACATTTACAGGTTTATGAATGTTGGTTTTTTATTTTCTTTAACTTTTAACTGAAAGGTTTTTTTCTTAACTTGGACTGAAAGTTGTTGTTGTTGCATAAACAATTGTTCTATTTGTTGTTGTAATAGTTGTAGTTTCTGTTATGGTTGTTGTTGTGTTGTTATTGTTATTATAACAGTTGTTGATGTAACACACGTTGTCATTAGAGTTGTTGTCGTTGTTTTTAATGGTCAGCAGAACTGATATCCTAAAAAAATACCCCAAAAATAAAAACATGTTCCCCTCCCTGCAGTGACGCTGTCGAGTTATAGAACTGTTCCGGTCTCGTTCTGCAGACCTGCACTGCACACGTGTGAAATTCAACATGTTGGAGAGACCATGAGCAGATGGCCACAGAGATAGAAAATGACGGCCTCAACTGTCCCATAAATCACAGCAGCTAATAACAGGCGTAAAAATAACCAGCGAGGGGACAGATTGGATGAATTGGCTCCTGAAAACATAAACAAGGACTCTGCAGACGGCCTCGTTTGGCTTCATCTTTAATTGCTTTTATTTTGGGTGCTTCTTCTAGAGGTGGGGAATGTGTCCATGCAGGAGGGGGGCGGGGCTCTCTGTGGAGCGGTGAGATTTCACACGAGAGCAGGACCTGAGCCGATGTATAGCAGCCTGGTACTAACAGCGTCCATGCTGCTTCTAAACGCCGTCCAGCTCTAATTAACGAGGAGGCGGACATCAGCCGACACCGTGCTGTTAGACGTTCACCACATGTTAACACATAATACTGACACATTAGTCACCATCCAGACTTTTTACTCTGCACTAATTACGCTAATACGCTAATTACTCCAAATACTCAGTGAGTGTGTTCTTCTTCTACACGAGGGGAGGAGCCAACCGTCCCGTCCATGTAAACACAGCCTGACAACAACACAGCCAGCAGGACTCCAGCTTCTCCCTCACTGCAGACAGTCAGGACTCACACACTGATGATGAGTTATGATTTACTGATGTGTAAAATGTTGAGCTTTCTGCCTTTTGAGGTGAAGCTGAAGTGGAAGTTATATCTTTAATAGTCTGAAAACAAACTGAAGAAGCGTGGAAGCAGGTCAGAGTTTGTGTGGAAGCTCGTGAAGCTTAAAGTGGGAAGAAACCAAACCAAGCATTTGTGTGTGTGTGTGTGTGTGTGTGTGTGCTCGCAGCGCTGGCCTGAAGTGACAGCACCAGTGTTGAGTCTCTCTTCTGGTGGATATCATTAGAGCGTTTTCTCTGACATGTTTGTGAGGGTGAGAGCGAGCATCGGAGGAGGAGGAGGAGGAGGAGGAGGAGCAGGAGGAGGAGGAGGAGGAGCAGGAGTTTGGTCGTCTCACTTCGTCTCTCTGCTCCGGGAGAGTCCACAGTAAACAAGCCTGCAGTGGAGTGGGTGTTTGTTCTTTTAAAGAAGTGCAAACAGAGGCTCAGAGTTTAAGACCTGAGGCGTCTGCAGCTGATGCTCACATAAAGACCAGCTGTGGAAGCTCTCCTTGGTGTGTGCGTGAAGAAATCCATCCATCCATCATCCACACCGCCTGATTACAACGGAGAGAAGCCACGCCATGCACGGGGGAGAGAACATGCAAACTCCACACTGGGATTCGAACCAGGCACCCAACCACTGTCCCCACTGTACAGCGGCGTGAAGAAACCGTCCCAGAAATGTAACCCCGCCTGAAACAACAGAATACCCCGAGAATATGCAATGTGCTCGTCTTGATCCGTGAGGCGAACAAACACACCACGCCTCTGAATGGACTCATTAAAGGAGACATACAGATGTTAAAATAAAGATCGAATATTGGTTTCTTAAGGTCACAAATAAAGTTAAAACACAGTTTAAAAAGTATGAAAACATTTAAATATATATGAGAGTTACTGTTGTTTTGGGCTTTTTATTCCTTTATTTAGAGACAGTGGATGGAGTTAGAAGTCTGGGAGGGAGAGAGAGTGGGGAAAAAGGAGCCACAGGTCAGATTGGAAGCTGCACCGTCTCCGTGAGGAAGCAGAGCCTCGGGTCCATGAGGTGTGAGCAGGCGACTGGCCCCATGAGTGTTAACTTTATGAGTGACCTTAAGAGGAAGACGAGTGAGCTCTAAGTAGAAGAACAATAAAAACACAAAGTGCTCACTCCTCACCTGAAGTCTGAAATCTTCTCCTCACGTCTCGTTTCTTCAGCAGTGCAGGGTCGCTCCTCTGATGTCATCGAACCGGCCGCTGGTCTGCTCTCCAGCACTGTCAGCATGACATCAACACACACAGAGCTTAGCATGTAGCTTAGCATGCAACGCGCTCCTGAAGAAGGTCTTCAGAGCAGCATGATGAACTGTCACTCAACTCGTTCTCCTCACAGCCTGCAGACTCCTCTGCAGCTGCCACGGCTGACCTCTGAACTCGATGCTGCTGTAGAAGTCCTCCAGCTCGTGGTGAGTCTGCAGACACCCTCGCTCGGCGAGCTGCCTCTGGAGGTCAAAGATCTCAGGAGAGAAACACAAACATTCAACATTTTTAACCCGGACTGAGTGAAGGAAAGAATTACCTGTTTCCATTTCTTACAATAGATAACCTCCAAGATTATTAAACATGTCCCGCCTCTGCAGGAAGAGACGGTTTTGATTGTTTCCTGCAGTTGAAGTCCTACTCGATTGACCCCGCCCTTATTCAGACTGAACGTGACGCCTGATTTGATGGTTGATTTCTCTCTCGTCTTTCTGCAAAAACTCCTCCAAGTGTGACGAAGTTGCTTTATTGTTAAAACTCTTCAGAGCTTGGATAAAAACCTACCAGGTAGAAGCAGCTTTTAGGGAGGGGCCTCAGGTACGAGTCGTCGTGCTGCAGCTTTGAGAAGGTCAACTTCTTCACTTTCTGAGAGAAGGAGAGAGGCAGACAGTGAGAGACGGAGCTGTGGAAGCAGAGCACACAGAACAAATGAGAAGCAAACACACAGCCACAGGAAGCCATTAACTGCACCAAGGACCAATTAGGCCCCAGCAGGTGTCCCTGCCTCTGCCTGCTTTGGTCCTGCCTCCGCTCTGCGTCTGTGCCGGAGTCTCGGAGGAAACAACGGGGACTTTCATTTGTTTAGCAATTCGAAGCAAAAGATTCTGACTGGAGCGCCTCTAAAGTCCTTTATGGTGCTCTCTTTGTCCCCCCGCCAAGTGCGAGTCATTAGAGAGGACAATTACATCCTCCTGAAGAGGGGGGGGGGGGGGGGGGGGGGGGGGGGGGGGGGGGTAAGACAGGATCTCTCTCATGTTAGACCCCCTCTATGCAGGAGCCTCCTGGAAGCTTATTGATCTTTTCACACCTGCTCAGAACAGAGACGAGACAGGCGGCCAAAATCAGCTGCAGAGGAAGAGGAAGAGGAAGAGGAAGAGGAGTGACGCTCAAAGTTTCAGGTGTGAGAATGTGAAGGACGCATGTGTCCGGATGATGTGCATGCTACCTGAGGTTAAAAGGAGAAGGTGAAGCGGTTGTGGTTGAATCAGGGAGGATGAGATGAGGACGGACAGCTGAGGTTCAAAGTTGAATTTTACCTCGTGTACTTTGAATTGAACTGGAGGTTTGTGTAAATGACCAGTTCGAAGCATGATGGTATGATGTTATGAAGAGAGTCATAACATCATACCATTCACAGAACATGAGCTTCCTGAAGTCAGAGGCTGTGTTCTGTCACACACACATAAATAGATGACTGTCTAGACTCCGCCCCCTTTGCTCTCATTGGGCCTGTCTGCACGCCGGTGTCTTGTTGTTCTCTTTCCAGGTGCTCAGAGTTTACATGTGGGCGGATCTCTCTCTCTCTCTCTCTCTCTCTCTCTCTCTCTCTCTCTCTACATGTTCACATTAGTAAACAAATACATATGTGATAGTTTCAGTTTTATAAACCTCAGCATGTTTATCCTCCATCCCTCTTTGTCCTGCCGCTCTGAGTCACGTGATAAGACACCTTGATCCGAGCAGCAGCATGGTTCCAGTTCTGGCAGTAATAAAGACATGATGTGATGTGTATACCTTGTGATGAGTGTCTGGGGACTTTGCTCTGGCTGTGTCACGTCTCTGCTGCAGCTGTGATCTCTGTGAGAGGACTTTGTGTTGGAGCAGGGAGGCGTAGCGTCGACAGAGAGCGTCTCTGAGCCGGTGCATGTTCCAGTAGGCCTCTAGGTGGCGCTGGAGGATAAACAGAGAACACGACGCGCACCAACAAATGGAGGAGGCAGAAAAACGGAGACAGAAAGCAGATGAGATGATGAAAGATGGGGAGGAGATTAAAGGCTTGATTATGGATTAACGTGTTTTCTGAACGTGTCTCTGATGACGTCATGAGCAGAAGAAGTGTCTCAGTGACTTTGAAAGTGTTGATGCAGAGTTCATGAACCTGCTCCAGCTGAGCCTGACGCCGGGCCTCGGCCTCCTGTTCTGGATCTGGACCCTGGCCTCCTGTTCTGGATCTGGACCCTGGCCTCCTGTTCTGGATCTGGACCCTGGCCTCGTACTCCCTCCCCCCTCCGGGGCTCGGCTCGGACTCCATCTCCTGCCTGTATCAACAGTCAAAACCCAATTTAGAGGCCGTGGGAGTGAGTCAGTCGGCTTGCCTGAAGATTAAAAAAGAATTCATTTTCGGTAATCCTTGTTGTCTGCCAAAAGCGTCCTCCCACACACAACAGCCTGACGTTGTGTTCTGGGAAAAATCAAACAACACGCAGGAGGAGTGTGCCCACCTCCGCTCTTCCAAATCCTTATCACTCTTATTTCCTGCAGCCTGTCTCCGGAAAACAATTTGGTAAAGCTATGATCTGCTCTCAGCAAATCACTGGGAAGCAAGTGTCTTTGTTTAATCCCGATGAACTCTGGTACCAAACAGATGTCACAGGGAGGGAAGTTTAAGGGAAGCAGGAAGTCCCTGCATCATGTCCCAGACACTTCTCAAAGGTTCCTCACGCTGTCCTATATGAAGACCATCATCGGACCACGTCACGCACGGCCTGCTCCGACCTCCACCTCCGCTGCAGGACGTGTGGACAACAGGAGCCTTCCTGCATCTTATCCCATCTGCTATTTTGTAAAGATAACACTCGAGATAACACCTACACTGACTGACTGATTGATTGATTGATTGAAGACTTGATGCTGCAGAAAAGCAGGAAGAACCAACAAAACATGTTTTTCTTGCCTTTATATCAATGTGACATCTTATTGGATGATTGAGAGTAAATAAACTTCACACAGTCAGGTTGTGCAGCGGTCGCTTGATATAATATTAACAGCTGCATGTTTTAAAGTTTGAAACATGCTTTATACATGTATCTGAGTTCAGAGCCATCCTGCTGCCCGCTCACTCATGATGAATATCACCTGCTGCACACGATGTCCTGCTCAGGAGGCTGGAGGGAAAATGCCTGAGTGAAGTTGGACTGAGGACTTTTGGTCGGTTGTGTTCAAACGTGCAGAACACCGCAAAAAATATTTGGGAGTTTTGCATGTGTGAAAACATGTTAGCACAGAAAGTTTCAGCCTGCTGCGGTCTGCACTTCCTTAAAGATCAATGTATATGTTAAGAAAAGACAAATTAGCCTGCTACAGTTTTCTAACAAAAGACACCTAAAGCCTACGCCACCATTTAGGTCCACCTAGAGAACATGAAGTACTCCTCTAGGTAGGGATCTTACAGAAGTGACATTATTATTATTATTATCAAGACCCTGGTTCCTGCAAGGGAAGCACAAACTCTGAAAGTCCCCTGGAGACATTCTTGTCGTGCAAAAAAACCCAGCTTATGAGCGTCAGGAGAAAGTAGGAGATGAAAAGGAATGCAAGAGGTGAAACATGTCGCAGCAGAAATGAAGGGCTAATGGGAGTTCCAGCTTCCATGAAAAGCAGATTAACGCCTCATAAAAGCGTGCTGGCTTCTTTTAATGACCCTGAAACGAGGTATAAAACATGCTGGAGCGTTTATGGGACTTCTGTACTCTCTGATCTGAGTTCTCTCTTTCTCTAAGGGTCGACCTGTTTTCTGGGAAATGACTTGTTCTCCGCAGAATGAAGACGCGGCTGAAGTTTATGAGCCGAGAGCGTTTCAGGAAGTGTCGGCTTTGTCTTTTTGCACAAAAGCTGCTGGAAACCAAAGATTTATCAGTTCCGTTGCCACAGTAATACTAACATGGCCGAGTAAAAAAAAAAAATGGACCCGCAGTTCTTTGCTTTCCTCTGCTGTCATGGCCAAGGCGGCGTCCATCTGTGCTCGCCGCCAACACAAATCAGCTGAGGATAATGCAGCTGTCCTGCTGGAACACGTCACTCTCTCAGACAAGATCGTGATTCTGCAGAGAGGTGGACACAAGCCGGCAGGATATTTCTACTTCACTGTGCATCACAAACAGTGAGAGGCAGATGGGATGGGATGATCAGAAAAAACGTTGCAGACAAAAATAGAAAGCGAAGAATAGAAGCTGCAGGTGGAAACAGAAGCTGCTGGTGGCAGAGGATGAAAAGACAGAGCTGGAAAAAAAAGGCCTGCAGCAGAGAGAGAGAGAGAGAGAGAAACCCTCAAAAGCATTTTGGACAAAGTGTTTCTACTTGTTACCAAGCACACTGTCTTAACTCCTTCCAGCTCCTGCTTTCTTTAAATACAACTGAGTGCAACTTTTTGAGCTACTTTGGAAATAATGATGCTGTTTTCACCCCCAGGAGACATGAATAGCTCGGCTTCAGGCGTCACTCAGACAGCAATGGATACCAGAGAGAAAAGCACACAAACAAGGCGACAATTGAAATGACACAATAGAGGAGGATTACACAACTTTCAGTGGCGGAGCCAGCACATAACATGATCACGGGGGGGGGGGGGGGGCACGGGTCCTTGGTACTCACTGTACTGACTCAGGCGTGAGCTCAGTCTGCAACAAAACCACTTTGTGAGACTGAAAGGACAAGCTGATTTATTCGAGCTGCTTGTTTGTTTGTTCACGTGACACAAATATGCAAAAATCCTCAACAGTAAAAACTTGCATCAGGAAACGCAGAATGGTGCAACACCTGAGGCTTAATCTGAATCCTGGAGAACAGGTAAGTGAAGGGCAGAATAGGAGATAACACTGAGCGCAGAGGTTAGTTCATATACCTTTGTGACAGAGACGGGTCGCAGCTCTGCGTTCCTGTCAGCAGGTCGAGTCGTCGTTTGATGGCGGTCTTTGCTAATAGCTTTCATGACAAACTGACCTTCAGAGAGAAACAGACGTGAACCTCAGGAAACATGAAGGAATGTCAAAATAACTTGCCAACAAATTCCAGAGATATCAAAGGAGGATGCCCGAGGACTCACATGGGACCAGCTGATGCAGCGTTTTCAAACTCTCTGATTTGTTTGAAACGTCTCCAGCTTTACAGTTTAGCAGCCTGTGAGTCAAACTCTGGTTACCAAGTTACCCAGAACAATGCTCAGGAGTTCGACCTCCCAGCAGGGAACCTTCACTCTGTACTAATATGCATTCATGTTTGATCCTTCCATGGAATCCAAGATTTGATCTATATTTTATATTGGTGGGTTAAATGAGTTAAAGGGATTTATAGTGTTCACGGTTAAAGCTTGATTAACCATTTTAATAGGACGACTGTCCTGTCCGAGTGTACAAGCACTGGGGAAGAATTGATTTATTGACAGAAGGGCCCGAACACACAGAGACACGTCGTTCAGAAAGTGGAGCAGCACACTTCCTTATCCCAGGCGCTCCCAGCTGTTCCTCACCAGATCCTCGCAGGTGTTGTTGGAGAGGCCGAGGGCCTCGATTCTCTGAACGATGGGGCCCGAAAATCAGACTCCGCTACAGAGTTGGCCATAATCTCTCTGTCAGTAATACAGATGTAATACATCACATGACATACAATCGATCGAACTTCACGGCTCTGTTCACGTCGTATGCGCTCGACGCTTTGGGGTTGGAAGAACCTTCTGGGCCTCTGAAGCTCCGAGGACTCGCAGCCTCGGGTACTCTTGGTGGAAATGCAGCCAAAGTAACAAGAGTGTGTTTTTAGGACTTCACTTTTACTTTCATCTGATGTTTGATTTATTTTTCCTTTGCTGAATTTGTTCAACTTTACCATCAATTACTTCCTGACTTGCTGTCCAAGGAATGAAAACATAATTCTTGGTATCAGAATCAGCAGCGGCCAAACGCTGAGGTAAATATGACCACATGTTAAACACTTTGGGTTCAGACGGTTGTTGCAACACTTTTGTTTTTGTGTGGCAGCTGCAGCCATGGTTCGATTCAATAAGACACAAAGTAAAGCAGACTGGAGGTAATTTCCTGAAGGGATCATGCACCTGGGCCCTGCAGCACTCCGGTCAACCCTGCTTAACAGGAAATCTAAGAAGCTTACAAATCACTAATACCCAAATGGCCCCCAGGTATCTACAGTGGGAACAAAAAGAGCCTTTTCAGTACAGTCTGAGAACTGAGCAGGAGCAAACTAAAAGACTGCATCATGTAACAGACTTAACAGAGAGGCACGAGACAAATCAGCTTGTAAAGAGTCAAAAGGGTCACTTGGATAATTTAGAAAAAAACACGTTTTACTTCAAATGGCATAAAATCATCAGCTGAGAAAACGTTGGACAGTACAAATATTTAGTCAATATTAAATACTGTACATGACTGATCAAATCCCTACAAAAGGATATAAGCCTCTGATGAGAGGAAACATAAACAGTCCAGTTTGCTTTCAGCAGCAGACGCGTATTGTTCTCCAGCAACAAAGGAAACGGCTTCACGTCCCTTTACGCAAACCCTCTGTGGCAATCCACTGAAAACAAAAACCATGTGCAAAGGACGAGATATCAAGGTGTTCAGTTAGAACTTCAACGAAACATCGGATAGGCATTCAACTCGCAAAAGCAAAGTCCATGTGAACCTCAAGAAGCCCTGCGGGGTGAGCCAAAAGCAGCGTCCAAATAAAAGGTTGTTTTTAATGTCAAATTTCCCCTTAATTCAACCCAATTAACCTTTCTATGTTTAATTAAAGTAATCAGTGTGTTTATCTTAAAGTGACATCTATTTTAGAGCATTATTCCAGATACAAATTGGCATTCCTCTGGAGACCCCCCCTCCCCCCTTCAATGCAAACGCTTCATTTACAAGGCTCAAATTTAAGAACTTCATCGGTGCACACTTTGCATGAGTCCATCATGTCTCCAGTCTGCTGTTTTGGAAAGATCAAGAGTTTGGTGTCAGCAGCCTTTAAGGTGCGGGAGCGCAGAAAGTTTGTCCACTTTGCCCAAAGCTGCGGCGTTTTCCACTCCTTTCAGCCACTCTTTGCATTTCCTCACGACCGTCTCGTCCACGTCCCCGTCCTCTTCTTCGTACTCCACATCGTCATACTTGTATTGATCGTTGAGAAGAGAGATCTTAACGATGGCGGTGATGTCCTGCTCCGCGCTCTCCACTTTGGCCGCGGGAGCTTTGGAGCCTCCGTGCGTCTTTTTGGTTGGGAAAACTCGCCTGTGCCGAAAGTCCGTCGAGGCGCAGCACTTCTGCTGCTTGGCCATCATCTGCTTTTCTAGATTTCGTTTCTGGATAACGAGAATGGCTTCAGGGGTGAGGCTGAGGGTGAACTGGATCTCCTTCTTGCCGTCCTCTTTGCCGTGCAGCTGTCTGGCGGAGTCCATGGAGCTGGAGCGCCTGACTCCTTCACATGAGTCCTGAGGTTTGGGCACCGACAGCCAGGAGCATTTTCCCTGCGTCTCCTGGCCGGAGCCTGCCTTCTGAGATGGGCTTTTATTCTTCTCTTGCTGCGGGGCTTTTCGCCCCAAAGTCCTTAAATTTGCAGATGTCCAAGAAAGACACTGCTTCTCCTTTTCGGAGCCTGCTTTCTCCCTGCCGGATTTGCTGGTGAGATCATTCTGAGGAGGCACTACGTTGGCTTTCTTTTTCCCGAATAGATCCCTGCCGGGAGAGGAGATCCGCTGGCTGAGGCTGATCGGCGGAAAAGGCATTTTTGTGGCGGGAATGGATCAAGATATAAAAAAGTGCAGAAGAGGAAGCTCTGCGTGAAGCGACGAGCGGCGCATCATCCAGCAGCGCAGTGCACCTGTTGTCCGCGCTGGAGCCTGGAGAGTTCAACTGGTGCACACACACACACAGGCCGGCTGATTTATGAGCGCGCGGGCAGGAAGGCGTGGTCAGGGGGGAGCGAGCCTAACAAAGCCATACAAAACGGTGATGATGTCATCTCATCATTTCCAACAACTTCCTGAAGCGATGAGCCACATCCACCTCGAGCTCCTCACAGCGCCTCTCTGCTGCTCTGCAGGCACTGGACCATTTCCCACCACATCCACTCACGATAATCATCATTGATGAAGTTCAATCATCTTATTTTAGTGAATAAAAATTTTAACTTTAAAAGCAGAAGGGAACCTATCCAGATTTACAACAGTCTCAATTTGAGTATTTTACCTCAATTTTATATAAATCTTTGTATGAATATATGAGTAAAGCCTAACATTTTAAAATGTCACCTTCTGATAGCTGAAAGTTGTTGAAAATATCTCCTTAAACATGTCCATGTTGGGACATGGGGGAGGGGCTACTGCCCTTTGTGATGTCATGAAGGGAACATCTCCAAACGGCCTGTTTGAGCAGGCAGAAGACGGAGAGGACGGACTTTTCTCACCATTGGGGGGTTTGGAGACAAAATAGGGACATCAAATGTGTGACTTTTAAACTCAGAACAAAATCAGCAGCACTATATAAATATTAATATATATTTTTTCTTGGGTGGTGGGGGGGGGGGGTTTCACATTTCAACTCGTCTTGTATTTTTTATCAGACTCATCGCCTGTTAGCGGTCTGACATGATAAATGTACATTATTCCTCCTGTGACTTGCTCTCTGCTTTCACTCCTACAGACCTGATTGTTTCGCCCTGAAGGCTTCACGTACACGGCTGTAAAAACTCGGTTCTGTCCTTGGAGCTCGTGTAGACGGACTGTCCTTGAAGTGAACATGTCACTGCACAACAACACACTTAGATTTGATCCTCTCACTCTGCGACTGTCAATAAAGTCTCGAAGGTCAAATAACTCATGTATATGAATGGTTTGTCGTTGTTCTCTCAGCCGTGCAGACAATGGTGGGTGTGTGTGTGTGTGTGTGTGTGTGTGTGTGTGTGTGTGTGTGTGGGGTGTGGGGGGGTTTAAACAATCCAAAATATTGATTACCTTTCCTTTCTGCGATTTCAAGCTGACAGCTCCACAACTGATTGGAAGTGATTTTGTTCAGAGTCTAAGAGGAAATCAATATGTGCTTCCAGATGTATTGTTTTTAGATTATTAATTAGAAATTGCCTGAGGATGCTTACGACAGAGTGACTACAGTTTGAGTTCTATGAAGGACTTCAGGACGGGGGATCACACAGAACTGTGAACTTCTACTCCTCGAACCACATATGGGTTTCAACATCTGTATCTGACGATATCGGCAAATAATGTCGCATGAGTCGATGTGAGGAAGCGTTTACTGACATCTCCTGATTCAGAGAAGAAGTTTTCTTTACAGGACAGAGGAAGTCACCGGCCTGGATAAACCAAGCTCAGTCATGAAACAAACATCGGTATCATTAATTGGTTAAATTATATTTTCAAACAGAGGTATCGGCATTTGTCCTGATCGGTCTCTAACTGTTCATCAGATTTAAAACGAGCTGCTGAGCGGTTTCATTTGGGTGGTTTTGTTTGTGGGATCCCCTCTCCTCTCTGACATAACAACGGATTAGACGTAATGAAGAAGAAACAGTTGGTGGAGCGACAGCTTGCCGGGGTCGGGGGTACTTCCCCGCCTCATCCTCAAACTTCAAACTACTCAAACTTAATCCAAAAACGCCGGGCGAAGGAAAGAGATCGCAGAGAACGAGCACGCTCGCCGTCATCCAGCGGAAACATTTCATCCACCAGATTAACTGCTCAAGGATTTGCTCTGCCAAGTTTGTCAGACGAGAGAGGAGGGGAGATTTGACTTCTAATCCGACACCGTATTATACAAGCACCTAATGAAACTATTGGGGGGGGGGGGGGGGTGTTGTGATTCAAGCAGAGAAACCTCTGAAGTCATGTTTGTTGAACCTTTTGCAGAAAACCAAACTGGGAGCACAGGACTGTTTTGAAACACGACTATCGATGCCAAATTAAAATCAAATTTTTTTTTTCCTGCACCTCAACAGAAATCTGTGAATCGTCGACTCTCTGCGTGTCAGAGGTGATCTATGAGGAAAAACGCTTCCTCACATCCCTGACACAATGTGAACATCTGCAGCACAGATGGGGGGGTTGGCTGAGGTTATGAATCTTCCAGGGCAGGAGGAGGAGGAGGAGGTGGAGGTTGTCATGACAACCGCATCCTCAAAAGGCAGTGCCGTCATGCCGAAGCAATACCGGGAACCCGAAGCGAGCTACACTGGGTTATTAGGTCACGTCAGAATCACGATGCTCAGAAAAGCGTAATTAACGGGATCGTCTCGACATCTGGCCGAAAAATCACATTTAAAGAGGAGACGACGTTTTGATGTAATTTGATGATTACAGGGGGGGACAGGTGTGTTAAAATACACAAAGAGGATGAACAGACATGGAGCTGCTCCTTCTTTTCTTTTTCTTTTTTTAATCTGTGTGGCTGGAATTACCTCAAAAAGCTGTGGATCATACAGCATACACAGCAGAGCATCATCAGTGAAGCATAGCTGCATTCGCCTACAGGGAAATAACTGAGAGCATCTTTATACATCAGTGCATCTTACACACACACACACAGGAAGAGCAGAAAGAAAATGTGTTTTAATAACACGCGTGGAGGAAATCAGCGCATCAGTATGTAAAGATCATGGTTGGTCGTTGTGTCAACAGATCATCGAGAAGCTTCAGCTGTAAATCACAATACGGGGAAAAGCCAAAATCACGTCCCTGCACATAATGGAATAAAATCCTCTGAACATACAGTATAAGAATATCTTAAATATATTAAGCATTAAATGCACTCTCACTTCAATAAGGCAAAAAGGAAGTGTAACTGATTATAGGCTTAAAAAGGTGAAAATTCACAGTCTAAAGAAAGAAGAGTAAAAAAGTGGAGATGATGTGTACAAACATCGGTGCATATTTTACAGAGCTGCAGCTGTTTGTCTTTTTTTTTTTGTGCAGTTTGCATATGAGGACCAGTCTTCAGGTGAAGTGGGACAACATGGCGTCCTAACTCAGGCAGGTGGTGAAGCATTTCATCACAGCGTCTCTGCAGAGAGGGAGAAAAGACTCGATTAAAAACAAGAAGAAACAAAGGGGGCTGCTCATCAGGAGAGCGTTACTCAAAGATCATAAATAAATAAAGACGGGGGCAAAACGCTGTCATGTGTGTCAAATTAAAAGAGACAAAAAAAAGCACTCGGACCCTTTTGTTGCGAGGGTTTGGGCGTGGCCCATCATGAATAAGTGAGTGTGTTTTGGCGGCGGCGGCGGGGGGGGGATCAAATGCTCGCAGTGATGGGGGCTCCCTTTTCTTCAGGTGCACTGCTATGAGGGATGATGCAACACGAGCGATTGCCATGGTAACCACTCTCTGTATCCCCCCCCCCCCTCGTTGTGCTCGTGCTGTCGGTGTGTTGCTATGCAGACTTTTCAGCCTGCAGGCGGGCACGGTGATATTTTTTCGGTGAAGGAGGTGTGAAGCCCGTCAAGGTTAAAAGGAGAAGTGGGGGGGGGGGATCATGAGCAGTCTGAAGAAGAGGAGGAGGAGGAGGAGGAGGGGGGAGGGGGGAGGTCAGCGGTGCTACGCTTCATTCCTCCGGTGTATAAAAAAGAAACATCTCAACACCAGAACCCTCGTAGTCTTCCTCCCTTTCCAGCTAAATCTTTGTTTTTAGATCCTCGTGAGGCGCGATGCTATTTTGGCTCCACATGAATAAATCACAGGTCACATTTCTGGTTTAATTTCAGAGCTAAAGCAGCCCCCGAAGCACTGTGGGAAGTGCACACGCAGCAGGTTTCAGTACCCGATACCTGCCAGCGTGGGAGGATATAAATAACAACAAGGTAAAATACATTAAAGGATCAAGTCCGTGGACCATGTGGTGCTGCGGCTCGCCAGGTAGATCCGTTTGTTTGAACACAGAGGGGGAAAGAGGAGCGAGTCTTTGTGTTTATCTGTGTGGGTAGTAATCTTGGCCTGATCTTTTTTTGATTTTACGGTCTATATTGGATTGAACAGGTTAAAAAAAAGTGCAGTCTAATGTTTGTTTATTGTGTCGTCAGAAGCTCGGGGATCAAAATAAGCTGCTGCTCTGAGACAACACGGTAAACAATAGAGCGCTAAATGATCAAATCTAAATTAAATGAAAAATGGATTACAGTAAGAAGCTTAAGGAGACAATCGTGTGTTGGCAGGAAACATCACAACAAAGGAGCTAGGAGATAAATAAGTGAGCACGAGGATTTCAAACAGTCTCCAAAACAAGCAGTCAGGATCTGCATTTCCCCCAAAGGAATGTTTAGGAAGGCTGACCGGAGAGAAAGGTCTTTGTCTCAGCGCTGTGTCGGTGTCGGCGTTCAGGTTGGGGGAGGGGGAACCTGGGGTGGCTATAGGACGTCTCTCAGCTGTCAGAGAGGATTACGGGGTCGCTCGCCCGCATACACAAGGCACTTAGCTGTAGAGAGAGGGTGTGTGTGTGTGTGTGTGTGTGTGTGTGTGTGTGTGTGTGTGTGTGTGAGAGACGACCCCGCTTACAGCTGGACAGACAAAACAACATCACACCCCGTGCGTGCTGCAGAGAAAGCAGCGAGGTGGCTCACCATATGGGACAATTAGAGAGAGCAACATATGAGTTTAAGGAGATTATTAAATCTAATTTAAATCCTGTGTCGGGGTGTACAGATAAAATAAATAAATCTAAAATCAGCTACGTGGCTTTAATTTGGAACTCCTCCATGTTGCATGTTTTCCCAGGGAAAGACTAAACCATAAGAAACCCGACGAGATCTTCATCCCTGTCTCGACTTACTGTAGGTCTATAAGTCATCAACAGTCTGCACTGTGCCGCAGAGCTGAACATAAGCTCATAACACGCAACATAACAGCTTCATTGGGGGAGTTAACTTTCCGTAAATCTCCCTCAAAGAGCATTATTCCAAAAAAAAAAAAAAAAAAAGATTTCATTTAGATATCAGGGATAAAGTCAACGGCGTCACAGAGAGTGTGAAACAACAAGCTGCCATTTGTTTGACACTAAGTGCCTGCAGCAGTGGTCGGGGGGATTACAGCCATATGGTGGAGGCAAACAGAGTTTAGATGTGAATGAAAACATGTTTTTATTAAAGAGGCACTCACAGTTTGACCCCCTGAGTTGTTTGTGTGTGGCATCGAAGAGTCAAAGAGGAGTAAACAACATGACTGAGGAAGACGAGGATGTTAAAAGGAAGAAAGTCAGGAAGTGAAAATATATCTCATGAAGTGAGACATCTTGAGACCAGACCTCCGTTTAGAGGAGCAGATTTCATCATGACACCTGGATAAACTATGTAATGAGTTTAGACTGCAGTACCCATTTGAAACACTAGGAGTTACATACTGCTCCTTTAACAAAGCAACGCATCGGTTTGCCCACCGAACCATCCTGGGTCAGTTCATTATGAACTACAAAAACCTCCTCCTCACTTACAAAGCTCTTCACCACCTGGCCCCCACTTACCTCTGCGACCTCCTCCATCACTACAGCCCCTCACGCACCCTCCGCTCAACCTCTGCTGGACTGCTAGTCATCCCCACACCACGCCTCAGTACCATGGGTGCCCGAGCCTTCAGCTGCTCGGCACCCAGACTTTGGAACTCCCTCCCCCCCCACATACGACAGTCAGAGTCCATCTCCACCTTTAAATCCCAACTCAAAACCCACCTGTTTAAACTGGCATACTCACTGTAACTGTTCACTCCACACTACACCTGTCTTTTGTTTGTTTTTATGTTTGGTTTTAACCTAATGTATTGGTTTTATCCACTGTAAGGCGACCTTGGGTGGCTTGAAAGGCGCCATTAAATAAAATGTATTATTATTATTATTATTATTAATTCAGTCTGTGACGTCACCTTGAGGTCGGTGCAGACTTACAGACGATGACATCACGTTTTCTTACCTGGCAAAGGGAATGTACGAGATGCTATACCTGAAACAGAAGAAAGAAATCACCATGAGGGGACGCAGATTAAACATAAGTTAATAACTTGTATCATAAAACCTCGTTCTACGTTCAGGTAGCTCGTCCTACGTCGACCTCGGATGGTTTTGATATCCTGACTAATGTTCAAATCCACCATGGAGGAAACAAACACACGGTTTGCTCTCACAAACAGTGAAAACACAAGACAAGGAAGCCGATTGGAGGCTGAAGTGGTTGTCGTGTAAACGCGGCCTTGAACACGTCCGTCCGTCTTTTGTTTTAAGGTCAACATGAAGAATTTGAACAGAAATCAAAGGATGGTGTTTTAATATGACGGGATTGAGACGACGTCCAACAGATTAAAGTAAAAAAAAAAAAAACAGCCCACAGAAGGCAGGACTTTAAATAGATTTAAGGCATCGTTAGAACAACACAACAACATACAAGATACACGTTTAACTGCTGGATCCGGAGTTAAACGGTGGAGCGGAGGGTCTTTGACGCCGCACAGCGGGGGAGGGGATTAACAAAGCATGATTGAGAATGGGATGTACTGTAATCTTTGCACTCATGATAGCAGACAGATTGGGAGCCGATCATTAAAGGAGACACCCAGCGCTGCTAATGATTACACAGAAAGTTAAGCAGAAAAAAAAAATCCCCTGAACGCCAAACGCCAAATATGTTTCAAATATGTGAGGAATCTGGACCAGATGGGGAATGATTAACCGCCATCTTACATGACCACAGTGAACAGGAAAGCCCCGTCGGAGCTGGAACTATTAGCTTTGAATCATGATAATCAATCATAATCTCACGACTTCTCCGCTGCATTTAAAATAATCTACGGCTGAGGCCGAGCAGTGTGAGCATTATCAGACTGTATCCCACAATGCATTGTTAAATGTAGTGTACACTCACTCTTAGAGCAGTATTTACCATCATGCATTGCGGTTTTTTTGGTGATCATAAAGTGGCGTTTGGCTCGACGAACGAGAGGAGCGACACACAACGTTTCATATTTGGAGCTTTTTGATCTTGTTTGAATGGAGCGAGATCGTCAGCAGAGGAACGCTGGTTTGTGTGAATGATGAGAAGACCAGGATTGAAATATGTTCAATTATTGAACATTTTCTACATACAGATGTGATGAGAGGGGCAGAGAAGACTCAGAGGACGTCTCTCTCTCTCTCTCTCTCTCTCTGATCTGAAGTCTTGGGTCTGGACTTCGGTAGTGGAGGTGTTCTTGGTTCTGATTGTAGTCCTGGTATCTGACACACCGAGTGTCTGTTTGTGTATTCTTTCCAGGAAAACTTAACTAAATAAAGCTGTGGTGTCATCAGAGCTCCTCCTGCCTGCAGGTGTCTTCTCTGACTCACTGTGGTTCTGCCGCGTTTCGTGTTATGTGGTCACTTCACGGTCTTCAGCCCGCGGGCCGGACTTTGCCCACTTCTGTGTGGGTCAGTGACGCTGCACGTCTTATAACAGGACCGCCTTCACACAGACGTCTGAGTGCCGGCGTGGGAGTGTACGATGCCGCCACCCCCCCCTCCCCTCCCCAGCCCAGTCTGTTAAGAATGAGCTCAATATGTGTGACTTGTGGTTGTCATGGCGACCCCTTTGAGAACGGAAGTGAATGTACAACATGTAGGTGCAAGAGCGGTGTAGTTACGAGGCTGACAGAGCGGCTGCTCACTGATGCACTGACACTGTGTGTGTGTGTGTGTGTGTGTGTGTGTGTGTGTGTGTGTGTGTGTGTGTGTGTGTGTGTGTGTGTGTTCCCAGGCAGTCGCACACGGAAGCTCTTTTGTTCCTGCTGTGCAAATATGTTTAAATTAATGAACATACAAGTGCTGACATGCCCACACAGGTTTTATTCTTCACAGCGATGTTTGAACTGAACCCTCCCGACACGACGCGTCGTCTCCATCAGCTGCTCCGAGCGGGGCGCTGCGAGGCGGACGTTTAAGATGTTCAACAGGCAGCAACCGTGCTGCTGTGTTAACACCGACTCTCAGACAAACGTCACCTTCAAGGCTGCCACTTCTTTCATTTTCTGCAGGTGAGACATTTTTAAACTCACCTTGATCACATCGCAAACATCCGTTTATGATCTCAAGAGGCTTTTCTAGTTTGGCTAATCTTGACTGGTCTTGAGCTTTTCATATTAAAAAAAACCCACACACACTTTGGACTGAACAGTGTCAGGTCCTGTTGATGGAAAAGCAGCTTCACGCTGACCCTGGCACGTCCTCAGGGAACCGACCAAACACCAGCTACGTAGAGCAGGTGTCCCTGACAGCTTAGGCAAACCAGAGCCGATCAGTCTGATTACAGTTTGGCATTAAACGTGCACAAACATGGCCGTCCGTTCACTGCGGCAGCAGTAAGCAACGTTTAATCATCAGCACGTGAGTAACTCAAGTCACCGGAGAAACGTTCCTGATTACAGACGGACGGCTCTATCCGAGTGGGAGGAAGTGATGAGTGAATTCAACGCCAACTGTCCTCCAGCAGAGAGTCGGCCGAGCACTTACCAGGTCATGGCCAAGAACTGCAGAATACAGAAGATGATGGCCAGCCCCTTTTTATGCCACTGTGAAGTGAAACACGGAGAGTGTTTTAATAAACGCTGCACGACAACAATAAAGGATGAATGTGGCTTTAAAAAACGTCCGCACTTACCCAAAACACGGCACAAAGTGTGAGGACGAGGCACAGCTGATGGAAGGAGAAGGACAGATGATGATTTGTAACCAACAAAGAAGAAAATCGCGGCGCATTAAGAAGTCCATCAGAGGGTTCAGTTTACCGGGAATCAAACTCATTGGCTGCTCATCAACATTTATCGATTATTTGAGACAAAATGCAACACTGCAAATATGTTGGGATGTTTATTTTAGCTTCTTACTAAACCAACTCTGAATGAATCAGAGGGTTAATTTGATCTGCTGGAGCGATTTATTTACATCCTTCCTTTTAGAATAAAGACATCGCTACTATGAATTAACATTAAACCAAAATACTGAGTAATAATAATATCAACAATCTGGCTAAACTTCGGGTCCATAATGACAGATGAACACGATGCCTACCAGCATAACAATGGTGGCGATGAGTCTGGTTGGTTCGAACATGCGCTTCAGCTGTTTAAGTGGACCCATCAGGAAGCATGTGCTGGAAGAGAACACACAAGAAAAACATCAAACCAAACTCTGAGCACACATAATTATTAAATGTGCTGAATCTTTTCACCGCCATCTTCATTCAAAATGTTGCTTTAAAATATTGGTTCATGTTAAATCATGAGAATGAGAAAATTAAAGATGTATTTATCAGTCGTGGTCCAGATGTTGTTTTTTTAATTGTCCTCGTGACTCTCTCAACACGTACAAAAAGCTTCTGTGACATCGTAGCTGTGCAGACAAACTCATCATATCTGTGTCACATTTTGCATTTCTCGGGGTGTAAATATTTAACGCCGGGCTCTGTGCTGAAACCCTCCTACATGATGCATGTTTGACGTCAGCGACTGGAACAGACGAAGGCTTTCCCCGCTGACGAGGCACGGCGAGCTGAGTGGGTAGAGGGAGACTGTGAGGCGTCACATCTGTCAGATGAGACATCAGAGTAGTTTGTGTTGACGCAGGCTCTGTCTCTCTCTCTGCTCAGCTGAGGGACATTTACACTTTTTTTTTTTTTTAGCTGCACATGCTGCTTCTGCTGATTGGAGTTGTTTAAGCTATTACTAATATGATACTAATCACAGTCTCTCTTCTCTCTCTCTGCACTAAACTCACAGGTCTCTTGTATTGACGATACTTTGGCTCCACTGTAACATAAATCAGCTGATGGAAGAGTTCAGGCTGGGTTCTGTAAAAACATGTACCATGGCGCCTCAGCCCTGACCTGCATGTCGCTCTCTCTCTCGGTTTCTGTGAGAAACTATCCAAGGTTTACCAATGCTAAACACTGAAGCTACAGTGTCCACCACATGGTGACCTGTGTGAGCATCCACTGTAGACAGGAGGGGGGGAGACAGCTCTCTGTAATGATTAGAGATTAGACTGCAGTACACATTTTAAACACTAGGTGTCAGAGTTACATACTGCTCCTTTAATTTCCATTTTGCAGTATTCCTTTCTTGCTTTTATTGTCCGTCAACATCTTTTTTTTATATGAAGGACAGAAATAGCGGCACGTTTTCGAGGTACATTTGTTTTGTTGTTATCACGATCATGTCAGACTGATGATGACGACTCCTCTCTGCCGTGAGCCTGAAGCTGATTTACCATCTTCAAAATATGAAACTCCCTCGATTGGTAACCTGGGCCATGACAGACTCAGGTGACCCACTTTCTTGACGCGTCTAAACCCTGTGGACAATTGATACCTGAAAATAGACACCGACCTGTCTGGGGAAAAAAAAACCTCATCAATGGTCGACTGTCTGTCAGAGACGTCCGACTCTTTGTGATTATATTTAGACCACAGATTTAATTATCCATTTAGTGAGGATATATTTCAGTCTTACTTAACCTTTATGTTTGAAACAGTTTCACAAAGTTAGGATAAGACACTGAAGATGTCAGTGAGACAGAGTTAATTAAAAAGAGAGAGAGAGAGAGAGAGAGAGAGAGAGAGAGAGAGAGAGGTGCTGATCAAACCCAGTTTTAGCTACAAGTCCTTAAAATTGTTGAAACTTCTTCACGACTCTCATGTGACTCCAAAGACCTGTCGCTGTGTGTTTTAGCCACCTGTATATTTACGCTCACTCTGATTTTATCGTTGGGGAGTTGAATCCCGTAAGCCGGAGGACAACTTCTCCTGTTTGTCATCAATAAATCAGAATGAAAACATTTAGTTTGAGACAAACACTGAGTTTAAAGAGAGGGGAGTTGTGACAGTTTTAAAAAAAGCACCATTAAAGACGCTGGACTGATGTGCAGAAGGGCGATATTGGACTGGATGGTAAAAGTCGGACGCAGGTCGGAGCTGGACAGAAGGGTCCTTCTTACCTGAAAAGAGCCGAGAGGTTTCCTAGCGTGTAGAAGACGGCGAACAGCTTGACTCCACCTGGAAGGAACAGCAGAGCTGTGCCCTGGTGAAACAGGAAACAGGAAGTGAGTCTCGACACAGCATCATCACTCACATGTGAGTCAAAGAGAAAAACAATCATCCAAAAACAAAAGAAACACACTCTGCTTATTCTCCTGTGTTTTTACAGGACGCACAAATAGCTCCCCCTAGTGTCCAAAAAAAAAAAAAAGGTTAAAGGACTCTGTGCCTGTTGGACGGTGTGAGCTTTATAATCCTAACAAGTAACCCATTTAGATCACTTTCAGAGTAAAGAGGATTGTAGACACACGTTGTTTGAACCCTGTATCCAGGCAGGATCACCTTTGACAAGGAAGACGCACTTAGCACTTAATATTCAACATTTAATCAACCTGCTTCTAATAATTACGTTTTATAAATTCAGCAGATCCTGGACTTCTTCTTTGTCTCATGAACGATGAGCTCGGGTGTGACTGTAAGGATGTGAACATGGAGAAACGACAGAGACATCCATAGATAGAACATCTGATGTATGCACAGAGATCAGCTGATCTGTGAATTCGTGAATTCTCACCCATGTGGTTTCACGAGCAAAAAGCTGCGTGTGGTGTAACTTCCTGTTATTTTGCAACGGGCACCAAACTAACGAAAAAGGTTTCCACGATCCAGCCCGTCCTACCGACCGGTTTCTCACCAGCTCAAACGCTCCACAGCTGCCAGAACATCAGAACTCAACCGCAGGGCCACGACACAGACTGCCACCTCGACAGAACAGCACGCCACACGCTCACCTGACGCCACACGCTCACCTGACGCCACAGCACGGAGGCACAGAGCAGTGAGGTTCAGAGGAGTCGCCTGATCCCTGAACAAAAGGCCCTGCTGAACACAACAGACAGTGAACTTCTGTTGTGTGGCGATGCTTGTTGAGTGTTACGTGTATGAACTGTTCTTTGGTGGGGAATGTTTATCTCGTGGTTACACAGCAGAGTAACGACAATCTGTCTATCTTCAATCTGCAAAAATGATTTATGTTAATTATTTTAATTCTGCGTCCTAAAAGAACAACTACAAAGAAAACAGCTCTGCGACTGCGCTGAACCCTCCAGAATATAAAGTGGTTTTGTTTGGTACGGTGGTCGCCAAGAAACGAATCCTAAGAGGGTGGAAGACTCAGTGGGCGCCTTTGATTTGTGGCGAACAAAACTGAGAGTTCACAACGAAGACAGGAAGCGTGTTCAGTAAGATCTTCGACTGCACCGCTCTACTGCGTATGTGCCTTTGATTTTTCACTGCGGAGGTTGGGGGGGGGACCTGATCAGACCTGATTGACAGGTGGGCGTGGTGTAACGGTTTGTCAGGAGGTTTAAAACCCGTCTGACTCAAAGTTAGGCTGAGACAGCATTTCCTGCATGGATCAGGTGGGTTACATCACTCAGGCTTCAAACATTCATTCACAGGTGTGAGAGTGATTTGGGTGAAGATGTCCTGAAGACTTCCCAGCCACACTCTGTGCCTGGTGTCCATCTATAAAAACATAAACACGTCATTAAACCCATAAAACCAAGAACCTCCCGATGTCTGCTGTTGCTCCTCCTCTTCTTCTTTCTTTAATTGTATTTCCACTGCAGCAACATGCGTCCTTTACTTTCATCTTGACGTGCAGGACCGCAGGAATTCCTCTTGGTGGCAGCGGAGCTGAGCGAGCAACTCTGAACTCTTTTATAGTTCCAACAAACCAAACACAGCAGCGGAAAAAAGCTCTCTTTGACCACAGTGTTCCCTCTGTGCGTACGCTGCGCATTCCTAATGTTAGTGGAGATAAGACAAACATAAAAGCAGCTATTTTAAGAGGAGAGACACTCACGAGTATGGAGCACAGGATGCCTGCAGCGAAGCATATGAAGAACCATTTCACCCTGGTGCTGTAGCTGAGGGAGCTGGCATCGAGGACCTGGTGAGAACAATGGGAGGATGTCACGGGACAAAACCTAATGACCTCCAGAAACACTCAGACAACATCCGACTTACAGGTTCATCTTTAAACATCCACACACACACACACACACACACACACACTGCAGCTCTGCTCCGTACACTGAACGTAGGCAAATGAAGCCATAAAACCAAACGGTCACTGATGAATCTGTGAAGACATGCAGAAGACTTCAGAGGAGCGATGCAACGACTCACGATACGATATATTTGAAAAGAATCTGGAGGTGTTTGGATCTTCTCGTCGTGCTGTTGATTAAACGCTGCATCGTGTTGGTTGTGAAGCTCTCTCTGTCTCGTTGTAATATCTGCACACAGTTTGTGTCTTTCATTTTCTGTCCTTGCTCTAACAGCTATCGCTGTGGATGTCACAGCGACTTATTTTTCAGATTTTACTCGACACCTTTCAATGGATTTTTAAATACCTCACGGTTCTTCTTATATCCCTACTTCAGAGTGAAGAGATTAACCTTGCAACAAGTCACAAACTACCATCATATATCTGCAGAGTCAGAAGACACGGTTGAGTTAGTGACTTACCTCGTTCCCTCCTCATGGCGAAGGCATGTGAAAAGTATAAATACACAAATAAATATAAAGATTTCAAAGCTGACAGAAGGATGATATCGTAGTAAAAACTTTGAGATAAGAGTGTGGGTCCGTATCGCCCAGAAGTTACAATAGACTACAACCACATCATTGTTACCTAGCAACGAGCATTCTGCTGTTACCTACCAACGACTTTTCCTAAATTAAAGGATTAAGACAGAAATTTAAAAGGGAAGCTTACCTTTACTTTTTAAACTTACTCGGATAGCATGTTAGTGCCATGTTTTTTTATAAACTGCTATAAAAAACATCAGTTACCTCTAAAGACTTATTTATTTATTAATTTATTTATATATTGATGATGTGTGTAAATAATGGATTAGAAGACAGATAATTTAAAGCCACGGCTTTCAAGAGGCAGCAGAATTACTGTAGTTTATAAGATAGATAGGTTGATAGATAGATAGCTGGTGAAAGTGTTAAAACAGTATGACTTGCTTTTCCTCCAACAGATCGTAAATAATCTCAACGCCACACTGACAACAACAGCAACTATCTAAAGGACGTTCATCTACACAAGAGACATGCTGAAAAAACTTGTGATAACTTAGAAACAGGTTTATATTTAGTCTTAACTTCATCTATTGAGAGAAAAAAAAACAAGGTTAGCATTAGCGGCTAGCTCTGACAGACGGTTACCTGAGCCGTTAGACCCAACTCCTCGTTCTCCTCCTGTCCGCTGAGCACACGACGAAGCTTATCCATCACTGGAAGCTTCCTGTCAACACGCAGAAAGGACAAAGATGCACTCTGGATGTCTTTTTCCCCCACTTATACGTCCACTCGTTTGTTTCTGTAAGTTTGAGCTTCACAGCAGCTCGAAGTTTGACTTCCTGTTCGCGATGGACGATGGTGCCTTCACGTGATGTCGGAATAATTGGAAAAATTAGTTTCACTGGTCTTCTTCTTTTTGTTCAATGCTGGTGGCAACTAGCTTTGAATGCGCATTACCGCCACCTGCTGTGATGGAGTTACTATTAGGGAACATTGTTACTAATAGTTTAATACATTTTAAGACTAATTATTTCAACCCCACATTTTCTGATGCATTTTTCTGCACTTTGTAACGTGTATAAAAAATATGCATGAGAAATATTATGTTTCCATCAGTCTGAAACCTCTGACTGATTATGTCAGATTTTTCACATCCTTGACACAACTATTTTAGAGCTTTAAAAACATACAATGTGTAGATTTTTTTTGTTTTTGTAGCAGAAAGAACTCCCATGATTCCCCGACAGCCTCAACATCATCATTTGTTGTTGTAGTGATTGAGAGTCCCCTGGTAGCAGAATCTACATAATGTGCCTTTAATTTATCTGATTACTTCCGTATTTACAAAAGCCTAAACCTAGGCTAGTTTTACTGTTTAAGACTAAACAGTAAAACTATTGATTATATCATACTACATAATCATGTTAAACATCGCTGCATTATAACCACATCCAGTTAGACATTGATTGAGGGGATTTGATTGAAAAATTCAGATAAGCTTCTAAAATGGATGTAATTGGTGAGTTTGAGTTTCATGACGTCATCCTGAAGTACTTAAATGGAAACAGACCCAAAACCTGTCAACTCTGTTACCTAATTCAAAACATGTAGCCTAATGAGTATTTTTTAAATAAACTGTTATTTTAAATATGTAGTTGACCACACGGTGGCGTAGTTGGGGAGACAGCTGACTTACACTGTCTGTTTGTATTTGTTTTTGTTTTTTTTAACTTGTTGACGTAGTAAGAATAAAGTAGAACAAATAGACTGATAGTATGTGTGTTGTTTTGAGACATGTTTATTTTTAATGTCTGGGGGAAAAAAAGATAAAAAATGAGTGAAATCAAAAATAAATTAATAATACATGAATTCGTTCTCAAAGTTATGGTAAAGATAGTAAAATCTGATTGATTTCTTCAAGCAGTATTTTGGGTTTTGTTGGGCGCGTGCCCCTCCAGCCCCGCCTCCACGGGACCCTCCTGTGACGTGGAGAAAAGTAAACTTTTTTTTTTCTGCTCTCCAGCTGAATGTGCTCCCGGGTCAGCAGCTCTCCACACAGCCCGAGTGAACGCCACTGTGCAGGGGGATGTGGGTCACTGTGGATCCTGCACAATCCGCTTAGAAACGAAACGTGGACGTGTTTTTTTTTTCTCCTTCTGGACAGGGAGCAGATCAGACCTGGTCATGGAGAAGAAGTTACATCCACGCTGCTTTGGACTTTTTCTCTCTACGGCGACTTTAGTTATTCTCATCGTGGGAGCTCCTGTTCGCGGTGAGTTGTTTATCCTCTTCAGACTTTGTGTTTTCCTGCACTTTTTCATGTCCCTCATTAAAGTGGATCTGGATCTAGTGTTCAACAGGCAGCTGGGATCCTCTCTTCATTATACACACACATTGATTTAGATGCTTTTTCCAGACTTTATCCACAGTATCTGAGCTCTTTAAAGGCATGCAGAGAATGTCTCTCAGCTCTGCAGCTCGTTTTTCACTGCGCTCATAAAATGTGGTTTCCTCGGGTTTGCAGAGGAATGGTGACAGTAAAAACACTTCAGTGGACACAAGGTTTTCTTTTGTGACCATATCTCACAATATGTTTTATTTGGGCTACCGAGTTAATCCAGTCTAAAACAAGCTGACATGATCAGCCGATTAATCGATTTATTTATCATCTATAATCTTTCATGTTGTATCATCGTATTCAATCAGATAATAGTCAATTCAGTAGTTGTTGCACAAACTTTACTTTAATTGAAATGGAAGTTAATGGAGATTATTATTCTTTTTCCTCTTCGGACATGTGAAACTGTTTAAATAGTTTGTTTGTTTATTTTGTTAAGTTTTTATTTATATTTTGCTAAAAAAGGAAATAAATGTTATTCTACTTTAGTTGCTGTTTTTATTATTATTATTATTGTTGTTTTTTGTTGTTATTCCTTCACATGTTCAAAATAAAAAAAAATCAAAATCCAGAATTTGCTGGAAGTGAGTCCAAATATAAAATTATTTAAAAGTTTTTAGCAGGAAAAACAACAGAAGTCTGAAGTTTAGACTCTCGTTGACCTTATCTCAGCAGGAAGATAATATTGAGTTCATCAGACTAAAACAGGGTGAAACAAACGGATGAATCACTTTTATCTCGAGGGAAATGAATTCCAACCTGCTGCTTGTTGATTTAGCAAAGATTTCTCTGCTTCCACAAAATCCAGAACTCGCCGCGTTGAAACGAGACGTCTCTGTTTATCGGAGGTGTGACGCTCGGACTGTCTTTGGATAATGATCTGAAGGATTTCCTTCAAATTGCAGACGTATAGATTCATGAAGACATGAGGTGTCAGGTGATCGAAGCTTCGAGGATGTTCTGACCTTTAATACTTGTTGAATTATCAGGCTCATCATTCAGAGTTTGAACACAGGCTAGTTTGTATTTTTCATTCAGCAGCAGCAGCTTCTGTTGCATCAAAACACTTTAAATCTCTTTCTGTAAACAGCTCAGCTTTCCACGAGCCACATCCACCGATCCGTCAGGACCTCTGAGCCTCTCGTGATACCGGCCCACATTTCACGAGTGTACCTGAGTCCGGATCAGCTGAGACGGCTTCACTTCAAGCCCAGCGTGCGCACCATCCAGCTGTCCGAGGGCCACGAGGCCAAATTCAACTGCTCCATTGACATCCCCGACACGCGGCTGGAGCCCGCCGTGGTGTGGGTGAAGAACGGTCTGGACCTGTCTGCGAACATGCAGGTGGTGATCAACGAGCTGCAGACCATCACGGACGGGGTCATGACTCTCCTCTCCACGGTCAAGTACGTCATCGTCAACGAGGTGAGACTCTGCGCTGCAGGCGAACTCTGCAGGATTAACCAGCGTGTTCGTGTGCTCTGTTCCAGCATCAACCACGTGCAGAGGATGGACGCCGGGGAGTACCGCTGCAGGCTGAGCATCAACAACAGACTGGTGGAGTCTCAGCCAATCACGCTGCAGGTAGAAGGTGAGTCTTCGCCTTAAAGACTTTTGGAGCCAAGTTGGTTTGCTGGTCACATTTTTGACGCCTTGAGTTCGGCATCCCCTCCTCACCTGCTCCCACGCGGCTCCAGGACGCCGTGACCTCTTGTTCACGTTGTACTGAAGCGTGTTTAGTTTACTGACTCATCCGGCGTTTGTTTATTTTTTTTTTGCAGGTCTCCCAACATTTCTCCATCAGCCGGAGGACAGGAACGTGAGCAGAAACACAGCCTTCACTCTCTCCTGTGAGGCGGTCGGACCCCCAGACCCCGTTCAGATCCGCTGGCTCCGGGATGGATTACCTGATAGTGACTTCCAAAACTCTCCCAGCATCTTCTCTGTTTCAGGTGATCCACTTCTTCTTCTTCTTCCTCCTCTTCCTCTTTCTCACACATACAGAGGCCGTGTTGTGTAAAGAGAGCGGCTGTAATTCTGCCCTGTTGTTTTCTTTTCCTGTCAAGGAGACAGAGACCTCGAAAGGTCGTCTTTTTACATCCAATAAGGGAGCAGAATTTACGTCAGCATCAGTTTGTGGTTTTTCACACTTTGTTTCTTTATCAGACTGAAATGTGTCAGAGGAGCTGTGGGACTAATTTCCTCTTGTAGAAAGACTTAATTTGAGATGTCTGTAAAAGTCAGCTGGAGCTGAGCGCGCTCTTTGATCGAGCTCTCTTCTGTGGTTTGTTCTCCTCTGAAGTCCAAAGAACTTCCAGCTTGTGTTAAAGTTTTCAAAGTTTCTCTGGAGTCGACACACATGAGGTCACATCAACAAACTTGTGACTCTTAGATCAACTTCCTGCTGCGGCTGAACGTGGAAGCTGAATGTAGTGAGGTCTGGAAAGTGTGGCGTTAGCCCAGCTAGCATCTCTTCGCTGGTGGTTTCTATTCTCCCTCGTCTGTGCTGCCTCAGCATCGACGCTCTGCTTCCTGCAATCAGATCTATAACCAGAGTCCGTGCGGCCGAGGCGTCCCACTGCACCGCTGAATAGTTCACCAGCGGTCATTTAAACATGGTCGGAGCTTTCTGTCACACCATTCTGCTCGATGTGTGCAAAAGATCTTGTTGTGACTAATGAGGAATGACCAGCTGTGGGCAGTGATGACGTATTTATGATTTGAGTTCTGGACTTTTTTGACTATCTCCACACTTGTGGAGGTACTAGGTCTTTTAATAAAATCTTTCTGGGCTCAGTTGGCCTCTTCTTGAAAGCAAACATTTGCTAACCTTTCCTCTCTTTAAGCCCTAACCCGTCATTTGCAGCTCGCTGCATGAAGCTGACGGGTTAAAGGTTCAGAGCTGTGCTGTGGTCCAGCGCTGGCAGCGGCCTGGGCACTGAGGGGGGCTGGTGGGGTGCACAGGGAGTCTGTTCGGGGGTTGGCTCTGGGGACAAAGGCCTCATTCACGGGCCGGCCCACTACCCTGCAGGGAGGGGCTGCACACAGAGGCTGGCATGCTGCAGACTCTACCAGAGCTCTGCTGGCACAACAACACAGTGTAGCCCACTCTCCTGCATGATCAACTCATGCATACTTTTCTAGTCTTTTTTTTTCCCCACATAAACTTTGATCTCTCTGTAGCTTGTGTCATGTGAGTTAGTAAATTATTGTATAAGTAAAGCGTGCACCTTCCCCTTTAATGTTGCCTGAAACGAAGGATTTACACTTAAAGTGAGAGGTTGGTGTGGATTTTATTCAGGTCATAGAAAGCTTACTGACCCTGAATTAAACACCTGATGTCATTGTTTGAACAAACCGGGTCTCTCGCTGAATGAACTCCGGTTTGTTGTGTCTGCTTTGAAAACGAGTCGACCAAACTTTCTTCAAAGAGAGAAACAGAAGTTTGGCCTGATCCACTCTTTTTTTTCTTCTTCTCCGTATCTGCTGCCAGAGTTTAAAAACGGAAACTCTCGTTCAGCCCGGCAGAACAAACTTCTCTCCCTGTAATTTCTGAGGTTTCCATCAGGGAGGCCAAACCATCATCTTTTAGTTTTGATATTCTCTCCCACCATACTGAAAGAAGAAATGCAAAGCATGACCTGTTTTCATTTCCTTATTCCACCTAAATATATATGTATGTTTAATGTGTGTGAAACCTCTCCTGCTGACTAAATCCTCTTTTTTCTGTTGTTACAGTATTGTTGTCTTTTCTAAAAAACAAACTCTCCCACGCTGCTCCGTCACAAACTATCTGACTCACTCTGCACAGTAAAAACTGAATTATGCTGCAGCAGCAGGTCTGATAAAACTTTTATTTATTTTTTTAATAATTTGACAGGTGTGATGGGTTTTTTTTTTCCAGCGTGAAAACGTGTCATCGTTAAACTCCTCAGTTTGGCATCAATTTAACCTCATGTGAGAAACATCATCACTTTATTTAATCAGGGATTTGTGGGTTCAAATCCTCCGACAACACATCGTGCTGAGACACAGACGATCAATAAATGATGGCGTCCGCGCTGCGTCTCAGAGTAAAACAGAGATTAACAACTTTACATTTTTGCAGTATTATATAAGAGTGAGTGTTTTCCTCTCTGGAGCACAGTCAACCCTCTCAGTGTGCGCTTTGCTTCGACACCTCGTTGGCCTTCGACCTGTTTGCACAGCGTGTCTTTGCACATTTCTCCAAGAGCTTAAACATCAGTTTTATTTTTGGCATTTTGTGTTTCTTAATGACGCACCTCGAACTGACCCAATTTAAGAGGAGGGGTTCTAATCAGTGCAAGCGAACGAAGAACATGTCTTTACCCCGCTGCGACAGAGCAGAGGAAGTCAAACACGTGAGGTTGAGATAGTCCGGCAAACGTAAACAAAACATCCAGACTTTGCTGCCCGCTCGTCTCTCACAGGCTGCTCTGTGATTAGCTTTGTTGAAGGGTTTCCGAGATAGAGACGCTGGAAAACAGAGCACAAAAGGGACACTATTCAGCAGCTGTCCCGCTCGGATTCTAACTGGGCCGATCCGTGGCCGCTGAAAGACGGGAATTGTGCATCCAGGAAAAGCGTCGCAGCAAAAAAAAAAAAAAAAAAAAAAAGGATTGTTAGCAGAGTGCATCACACCGGGGAGAGGCTGAGGTTTTGCTTACAGCATGAGAAACTACTGTGTGAACTTTGGAGGTATAATAAAGGAGTGAGTCATCCCTGAACGGCTGCTGTAGTCTTGCTTCACTCTTGTTTCTCCATCGAGCCTGACGCGGCAACTTCTGCCCAGATTCTCCCTTCAGTTTGTCTAAACATCAAAACCTGGTGATGAAGCGTCTGGCTGCTGGGCTAAAAATTCCCAGAAGTGAAGTAAAAATAACGTCTGAGTTATCAAAGTGTGCCGCCCTATCTTGACCTTGAGGACTCGGTGACATTGTGCTCTCCCCTGCAGGTGTGGACAGGTACACTCAGTTCAGCTGTGAGGCGTACAACACCAAGGGTGTCACCACCTCCAGAGAGGCCAACATCAACATCAAAGGTAGAGCCGGGTCTTTTTCGGTGGGGGGGTCTTACACGTTTGGAGAAGTTCTCCTGATCTGCCTGATGTGTGTTGTAGTGCTGCCCAGCCCGGTGTTTAATGTGACCGTGACGGAGAGGCAGTCCAACAAGCTGCTGCTGAGCTGGAGCCCCGGACATGACGGTTTCTCCACACTGAGTAAATGTCACGTCAGGGTGAGCAGCGCCTCGAACGCCTCAGATACGACCATCCACGCTCCACGACTCCCTATCGCACACCGCATCACCAACAACACTCTCCTCCATAACCTTCAAGGCCCTCCATAACCTTCAAGGCCCTCCATAACCTTCAAGGCCCTCCATAACCTCACTGATCTCCTGCACATAAACACACCCTCAGATCATCTTCCTCCCTCAGCCTCCTCATCCCTCCTGCCCGCATGACCACCATGGGGTCCAGATCCTACAGCCGCTCCGCCCCCCCACCTCTGGATCTCCCTCCCACCTGACATCCGACTCTCTATTGATCTTTAAATCACGTCTCTGTTCAAACAAGCCTCCTCCCTCTGATCTCCATCCAATCTGCTCCTGTTTTTATTCTTACGTAAATCTTTCAATCTCTCTTTTTTTTTTTTACTTTTTATGTTTTATTGTCTTTTTAAAACTTTGCATGTAAGGTGTCCTTGGGTTTTTTAAAAGGCGCCCTCAAATAAAATGTATTATTATTATTATCAGGTAGCAAACTGAGTGTTTACATGGACCTGGATATCCTGGTTTTGTCACATTTGGATTATGGATTAGGAATATTTACATTCACTTTGTTGGAGTTGAAGGTTTTCCATCGACAGGAAGGAATTCTTAAAAACCCGACGTGTCACATACATGCATAAAGCGTTTGGATCATATCTTCCGTCATGTCTGCAGACCGGCCCTGACTTATTTCCTGTTGCCTCTCAGGTCAAACAGGTGAGCCGCAGGAAGGGGGAGGTGATGACCACACGCTTCGTCAACGCCACGGTGCCTCCGTTCCAGTGTGAAGTCCCCGGGCTGCAGGCCATGACGTGGTACAACATGAGCGTTTCCTGCAGCAACGAGGTGGGAGCGTCTGCCGTCACCACGTGGATCCAGAGCAACACCACAGAGGGAGGTGTGTGAGTACCGGAGGAACCGGCGAGAGAGTGGCTGATACATCAGCAGAACCTGCGGCGAATAATAACGATCTTTAAGAATCAGGATCAGCGTTTTCAAATCTCTAAAAACAGGATGATGAAATGACCTTTTTTTATTTAGAAAAGTTTCCATTCAGGCCGCTCTGCTCGTCAGCATGATGGGAGAGCAGCTGTGTGTGTGTGTGTGTGTGCGTGTGTGTGCGTGTGTGTGTTAAAGTAACGCTGTGTGTCAAAGCTCGTGAACCTGATTCTGTAAAGACGATCGACTGAAGGAAAGTCTGTTAAGTTTTCTTGATTTATTTATTTCAGTCTCTGAAGTCGATGATAATAAGATTGAGGTGATTTTTTTTTTTTGCTCCCTTTTATTTTTTTAATTCATGCCTTTAAACCTTGAAACCTTGAAACTTTTAAACCTTTAAACCTTGAAACCTTGAAACCTTGAACCTTAAACAAAACACAGTAAATACATTCTGAGTTTAATAAGAAACCAGAAAGATTTAACATCTAAAGCAGTGAGGGTGAAGTCAAAGATGCGACCCAGATTCTTGACATTTTTGTCTGCAGGTGAAGCTGATCTGAGTCCATCACACACACACACACACACACACACACACACACACACACACACACACACACACACACACACTCTCCTGGATGTGCAAACACAGCAGGCTTGGACTGTATGTGTGTATTGACCTTTAAGAATCACTATTTGCTCGCTACGTTGGCCTCCTGAATGTGCTCCGTGTGCGCAGCGAGTAAAAACTGGAGTTTACAAGAGTTGCGCAACAACCTGCGTTGCTGGAGGCAAAGTCCCTCCTCAGAAAAAAAATCTCATTATGGGCTGAATCTGTGCTGTAGGAAACAGGCCGGCTCTTACTGGGTGGAGCTGCGTTCAATTTCCTTCCTAAAACCACCACAGGGGATATGTGAGTTGAAAGACTTGATACACTGCGCCAGGAAATGACCACATACCAGACCGTAATCAAAGACGAGTCCGACTTTCTCTTTCCGAATCGACGTTTTTCAGAAATGCACATTTTAAAGGAAGTTTATTAAAAGCAGCTCTCATCATGTTTTAACCCTTAATGATCCTTTTCAGTGCCCTCCGTTTATCCCCGAAACGTCAGCGTGCATCTCAACGAGTCGTGGCTGGTGATACGTTGGAAGCCTCCCCCGGAGGACAAGATAAACGGCGTGCTGCGTGGTTATGACGTCATCGTCAGAAATGTCAACCAAGTGAACAAGGTGAGTGTGGCGGGAAGACGGAGCGTGTCATCCTTTATCTTAATGACATCAAGAACAGATTTAACATCATTATCCCTGAATTCCATCTCAAGCGTTTTCACATTTCCTGTGAGGGCTTCAAAATAAAAGCCCCTCCTGTTATTGTAGAGTATTAGAGAGAGAGAGAGAGAGAGAGAGAGAGAGAGACGGGTCCAGCCTGCCCAGATGCATGAATTCAAATTAACTGGCTCCGCCCCTCTCTCTCTCCCTAATTGCAACCTGAAAGGCGAGAGAGACGAGGCGACAGGAGGAGCAAGTTTTTCTCTGACGCTCCACCAACGACATTCAAATCTACTAATATATACTATAATCTACTAGTTTATATGTACTGTAGTTTGGTTTGCCCCGCCCAGTTTTGACCACACCCTTCTGAGTGTTTCCAGTCATAATGATTGACACGCCCCCTCAACACAACAAGATTTTACATTGATATCTATGGCCTTGTCTCGGTCTCATCCTGGTCTGAGTCTGGTCTCAGGTGTGTCTCGGTCTCGTCCTGGTCTCAGGTGTGTCTCGGTCTCGTCCTGGTCTCAGATGTGTCTCGGTCTCGTCCTCTTCATTGAGGCGTTTTGAAGGCAGAGGGAGTTTATGCTTTTTAATTTTTGTTTCTCTTTCTGACAACAATGACTGAAGAATGACAAATATGAGGAGAATGCGTGGTGCATGTTGGGAATATGTGACCCTCCCTTCATCCTGCCCACTGGAGCAGAGTTCAGCTTCCTGTTATCTAAACAAACACGTTTTCTGCTCCTCTCTCCGACACATGGATTCACTTTCTAAGAAGTAGCAGCCTGTATCTAAACTCGTCTGAGCGCGTGGATCAAACGTCCTGCACGGTGTCCCACGATGACCGCCGTGTTTCTGTCCTCTCTGGCGGTCCAATCGTGTGTGTGTGTTTCCCGTCCTTCCTGTGTGTGTCGTAGTGACAGGAAGCCGACGGTGTGAAAGCTGGCCTCCACTGTTTTCCTTTCTTCCGCATGTGGCCGTGAGTCATCGCGGACTGAATGGAATAGGAACACAACGGGATGTGCACGTCAGGGGTTTTGTGACGCCGTTACACACAAAGGCTTCGTCAGCGTAGCGGTGACTGGAAGTGTGTTTGATGGGTCACACTCACCTGCTTCTTCAGAAGAGGGATTAGAGATACAAAGAGAGACGCTCGG
Source organism: Symphodus melops (assembly GCF_947650265.1). NCBI lineage: Eukaryota > Metazoa > Chordata > Actinopteri > Labriformes > Labridae > Symphodus > Symphodus melops. The sequence goes on along the minus strand of NC_136705.1, from coordinate 24,128,350 downwards.
CAGGTGAATACTTCAAAAACGTACTTTCACATGAAGGTCAAAATGTCCACAAAACGAAACGACAGATGAATTATAAACGCAGCGGACACACTTGATGTCTGATACACACATGTGGAACATGTTGCACATTCATTCAAACAAGAAAACAAACCAAAGAGGGAGACCAGGGATTTAAACTGTTTAAACTGCAGTTCATCAAGTGTCCACTTGGGGCTTATCAGCATTTGCAGTACGGGAAGCAGCATGGATGGGATTCAAAAACAGGGGGGCCGGTGGCCTAACGGTTTGGGCGCACACCCCTAACTCTAACCCGCTGTTATATACAAGCGAGTAGCTGCGCTAACATCCATAAACACTTTGACATGTTCTCTTGTCGCTCCTGAGTTTGAGCTCATTTCCCTTAAAGTCTGGAGGGTTTGCTGCAGCACACGTCTGTGTGTGGTGGCACAGACGTGTGCGAGCGTGAATCATGGGTTCAGCTGTCAGCACTTTGGAGCCCTAACGGTGATACGGCGTGAGGTGTTGTGAAACGCCGGGGTTTGTCTGTCACATGTTCCCTGCTGGTGGAGCGCATGTGCTTATCCGGGAAGTCGTCCTTCTTCCCTTTTTTTTTTTTTTCTCATTTTGAGAAACGGATCATCTCTGGAATACAGCGACCCTGCTGTGTGTTGATGTTGCGTGAGAAAGGGACTTTTTAAATGTGTTGTCGTGCATTCAATGGAGGACGAAGACGAAGGACACAGTGAGGGAGAAGAGGGGAGATTTGAGATGTTGCACACAAGTACAAGATGTTCCTGAACGTGCTGATTGTTGACACTTTTCAGGGACTCACAATCAAACTTCTCTTTCTGCTGAACAATAAATGTACCTACAAGTATAGTAAAAAAAATATATATTTAAATCAAGTTATGAGCCTTGGATTATTCGTTTCAAACTTCCCCACACAGCTGGAACACATCCTGGAATATCCCACTAAACGGGGTCACTGTTGGCTCATTGATTCTCTTTCATTGTCGTCTTTATAAATACAGGTTGAACTTTCCCTCCAACGATTTTAACCTTGAGACTTGGATCTTATCGTGAGTCTAGACATGACACAGTTTCTCCTTTGATGCCGTCTGCCGTTGTGTGTTTCAGTTCCACAGTAACGCCACCGTGCTGTTTGTAGCCGTGCAGGAATTCAACGTGACCTACAGCGCGGAGGTGGCGGCGTGCACGCAGGCGGGGAGCGGCATGGTCAGCCCACGAGTCTATCTCTATGTGCCAGAAGACAGTAAGCTGCTCTATTGATTCATCTGCACGTCTTTATCCTCCTGCCAACCGAGCTGAGGAAGAGAAACACCTTTAAGACGTCATTCTGTATTTTTAGCTCCACTCAATAAGTCGGTTTTCTAGAGTTTGACCTCGCCATGACCTTTAAAGGAGGCGTGGCTTTTTGCTCACGTTTCTCCTCTTTCTTCCCACAGAATCATCGGTGACCCCGTCGTCCAGCCCGGACACCGAGGTCCCTGACTCGGTCTACGTGGTGCTGGCCGTGGTGTGCGCCGTCTGTCTCCTGCTGCTGATCATCTGGGGGGCCATCTGTGTACGCAACAGGTCGTCGGACTCCTTGTTCAGGTACGCTGACCATCCTTCACCTTCAGTGCAAACCAGACCTGCTCTAAGTCTGATTGTGTCATCTTCAGCAGAAGTGACCAATCACTGCTTTGACTAATTCTTCTGATGTCATCTGGGGCTTTCTTTGTATTTGTGCCGGCAGGCAGTCCACCAACGATCTGATAAATGTTCACACCTGAAAACATTAATGCTACGTGGAGTTTAACAATCTCAGAATAGCAAGAGAAAAGCGAAGAGAAAGAAACTGGCGAATCGAAGGTGTTAAATCACAGTCGTGTGCGGACTGATGGTTTATGGTCGTGCAGCTCAGGCGCCTCCTCCCGCTCGCTCGAGGTGAATCCTCCTGATTATAAAAACACCACTCGGCTGGCAGGAGAAAACTCCTTTTTATGGAGACTTAATGAAAGTCGTTAACAACTCATTGTCTTGTTTATTAGGTGGAAGTGTTGTCTTTCTCAGATGCATCGCTTTGCTATAATTATAATGTGTCTTCTCTTGTCCAACTCCTCAGACATGACGGATAGTGTCGTTATTTTCGTATCCATGGTTTTCCTTCCCTCCTGTTGTTTGACTTTAAAGACTAAAAAAAACTTCCTGACTCTGTTAATAAACGACCTTCGCTTCCTCTTAATCACTACGGCCTGCACCTGAGAACAGTTAATAACCGTGCAGCTGGAGGAGTGCACAACAACCAGCTGTGACTCAGCCGTGCCGATCAGGATCCGGACAGGAATGTGTGACGGCTGGCGGCTCGGAGAGGGAAAAACAGCGAGTGACAGCTCAGAGGGCTTCCTCAGCCACAACCGAATCCCTTTGTTTTTGTTTTTGTGATCACAGAGCTGTCATGACGTGATCTCAGCATTGCCTGTGTTTTCTGTCTCCACGTCGCCCCCTGCAGGTGGATGTTCGGAGGTGAAGAAAAGCTGCAGCCGGTTGTTCAATACCAGAGATCCTACAACCGATCAGCCGTAGGAATCACTCGTGAGTTCATGAATATTACTGTAAAAAACTTTATTTAAAAAAATCTGACATTCAGAGTAAACAATCTATAAAGTGTTCACACGTTTAACAAGGCGATGCTTTGTGCTCCTCTGTTTGCACATTTTGAGGCACGCAGGAATAGAGCCTCTATACATGAGGCGTGTGGTCTCGACAGTAGGCCACTGATGCTTTCAGCATATTAATTAAAAAAAACACACGATGACCTGAGTGTGTTTTGTTCTGCAGTGGGGAACCTCGGCGTGAGTGAAGAACTGCAGGCCAAACTTCAGGACGTGATGGTCATGAGGAGCTTGCTCTCAATCGGGAAAGTTCTGGGAGAGGGTGAGTGGACGAGTGAACGTAACGTAACGTAAGGCGTGCTGTGCAGGATATTCAGTGTTCTGTTTCCATCGATCAGGGGAATTTGGCTCCGTGATGGAGGGACATTTAAGACAAGTGGACGGCACTTCAGAAAAAGTGGCGGTGAAGACGATGAAACGTAAGCTTTTCTTTCGACTTAAAACGATTAATCTATGAAGTCAGAACGAGAAGTCAAAGCAGCGGATAACTTCCTGTTTCTCCCCGGACAGTGGACAGCTTCTCTCAAAAGGAGATCGAAGAGTTCCTGAACGAGGCGGCGTGCATGAAAGATTTCAACCACCCCAATGTCATCCGACTGCTCGGTGAGGGAAATGAAAGAAGAACCACAGCTACAGGTCTTCCTTTATTTAAAAACCTCTCCAGTAATTGTGTGTGTTGATTTGTCCTCATCATCAGGTGTGTGCTTGGAAGTGGGCGCTGGACATTTTCCCAAGCCCATGGTCATCCTGCCGTTCATGAAATACGGAGATCTGCACAGCTTCCTGCTGCGCTCTCGTCTGGGAGAGAGTCCAGTGGTGAGACACGGGAAGGTCAACAGTGACCTGATAGAATATTAATATGATGATAAACACTGTTAAGTTGTGCTTGTTGTTCCTCCTCACAGTTCTTGCCCACTCAGACCCTCCTGAAGTTCATGGTGGACATCGCTCTGGGCATGGAGTATCTCAGCGGTCGTAACTTTCTGCACCGAGATCTGGCGGCTCGCAACTGCATGTAGGTTACAGAATCGAGCTTTTATTAATGATTTAAGACAGCCATGACAAAACTATGTAGGATCACGAGGAGGAGGAAGGAGGACAACAGTCATCGCAGGTTTGAAGTTTAGCACAGTAACACAGATTTAGCTTTAATGTTTGTGCCCCTAAATATAAATCTGTGATAAGAAATGAACAGATTATTTATTTATCTTTGTCAAACCGTCAAACAGCTTCGGGGATCTCTCCGTCGCTGCCTTTCAAAACACTCAAGGTCACCCGTACGAAGCTGAGATAAAAACTGAACAACGAAGAAACAGTAAATCAATAACATTAACACGTGTGTGTGTGTGTGTGTGTGTGTGTGTGTGTGTGTGTGTGTTTCCAGGCTGCGTGACGACATGACTGTGTGTGTGGCCGACTTCGGCTTATCAAAGAAGATCTACAGTGGAGATTACTACCGGCAGGGCAGGATCGCCAAAATGCCGGTGAAGTGGATCGCAGTGGAGAGTCTGGCCGACAGAGTTTTTACCATAAAGAGTGACGTGGTGAGTGGCGTCCATGTGTCACCAGAAGAAGAACTTCTGCCCTCGTCTGGTGCGACTCATCGTGTTTTTTGAGTCGTCTGCTGGGTTGATTAGTCAGAGTTCTTCTGAAGGGTGTGGTGTCTTTGTTTTTTTTCACAAGATGAAATAGAAGTCATAAGTTAACATAACGATATTACTCTGTGTCTTTCAGTGGGCGTTTGGCGTCACCATGTGGGAGATCGCTACACGAGGCATGACGCCGTATCCCGGCATCCAGAATCACGAGATTTACGACTACTTACTGGAAGGACATCGACTGAAGCAGCCGACAGACTGTTTGGATGAGCTGTGAGTACATCTCCTTTACATATTGATACATATTGTGATGGTTGCACCCACAAGGACTCATGATCTATTGAGTGATTATTTCCTCGATTCACCTGTGTGCAGGTATGAGATCATGTACAGCTGCTGGAGGGCCGACCCGCTGGACCGACCCTCCTTCACACAACTGCGGGAAATGATGGAAAAGCTCACGGAGAAGCTTCCCGAGTCTTTCAGCAAGGACGAAATCATCTACATCAACACCAGCTTTCCTGAAGACGACGCGGAGGGAGACACGCTCCCTGCGGATCACCCGCTGTTCAACTCGTCGCCCTCCTGCAGCCACCACGCCGCAGAAAACTCAGTGGTTACCGCGGACATTCACGGCAGCCTGGAGGAGGAAGAGGAGGAGGAGGAGGAGGAGGGCGACGATCGCTACGTGGTGGTGATCTCCTCCGATCTCTCCACGCGACCTCCCGCTGCCAACACTCCTCTTTTAACAAGTCGCACGAACGGAGGCAGGGCGAGCGGCGACGTGACGGCGGCGGATCACAGCTCGTGTGACACCTCTCAGCTGCTGTGAAGATCCAAACTGAAACGGAAATGAAGCGCCTCATTGCACTGGGAGCACCTTGACTTTTCCTCACGTGCACTTTCTGTAGCATTGTCGTACCAGCAGTGATTGCGTTATGTGGCCAGTGTTAGGACCGTCTTTTTGTGTCAACTTCAAACATACTCATGCACACTTTTCATAAGCTTAAGAGACACTGAACTGTGAACTTGTTTACTGTATTGGATTTTGTTGTGATGTAAATATAGAAATGTACAGAAGTGATCTTATGTAATGTATAAATATATGAGTTTGAGACGTCGTCATTAAAGTTTTTATTGTTACACTAATTCCCTCACATTAATGACTGTGTTTATAAGAACATTTTTATTTCCCACAGTGGTGTCACTTAGTGTTAATGAACACTTTTCTCCCAGCATGCTTTGCGGATAAAAATCTACTACAAAAAAAAGGTTCCTCTTTTAAAATGCAACTCAAGTTCTTCATATCCGTCTAACCCAGTGGTGTCCAAACTTTTTTTCTTGCGGGCCAAAATTGTGGCGTTAGAATCTCTCACGGGCCACAGGGTTTTTTTGTTTGTTTTTTTTAAATATTGGAAGGAACTTTTTGTATTTTGACCTCTTCAAAAAACAATGTAAATACACAATAACTAATTGCAGTGGGAAACTGTTGTGTTCGAATTTTTTGCAAAGAATAGTCAGGCTTTTATAGGTCTCCCTCGCTAACATGAAAAAGAAAAAAAGAACGAAATATGCCATCTGATGAGGCCTGGGGCCAAAATCTTCTGATTCCCTCGATTTGAAGTCAAGGGCCACAAAAAATCCACTCAAGGGCCACAAATGGTCCCCGGGCCGCACTTTGGACACCCCTGGTCTAACCAAAAGAAATCAAAGACAATGGAAGACATTTTTCTAAAAAAACAAACAAACCGAGAGCATTCTTTTTGTCATTGTAGAGCGGACAGTAAAACAGAAAATGGATTTATTTCAAATGTTGTGGGTCGATAGACACACAAGTTACCCAAATAAATGTTCAAAAACTCTGTATCTCTGAATGCAAAATCAGGTGGTATAGAAATTGTGTTTGCATTACTATCTTGTAAGATGTGTGTGTGTAACTTTCTGACAACCCCTGAACGTCGTCCTGCAGCTGGTGCGTTCACGGCGCCTCGTACAGATGAGCGCTGCCGGTGGTGACGCCTACAACAAACATGGCTGCCGCAGTCAGGATGGGGACGTGGAGCCGTCCGATCGGAGGACTTCTTTTCTATCCACGGGTCGTTCTCCTTCTCGTCGTTGTACTCAGCGCGATGGATGCTGCTGTCGCTGCGCCGGAGACCGGGCTGTGGAAAATCACTGTCGTAAATGTGAGTACGTGACCGGAAATACTTCAACAGACTGGATGTAAACGCAACACCGGCTAGCTAGCGTTAGCCACAATTAGCCTTGTTATGCTAGCTGGCTGATCAGCTGTGAAGGAGTGCGGGGACAATACGCTGTCATTTTAATCTTTAACAACTTCCTGTCACATATTTAATCAGATAAACTCTCCGTACAGGAGGTTATCGATCTATATCTGTATGTTGTTAGCTCATTAGCCCCGCAGAGGAAGGTTAGCTGTATGCTAACTAGCTTGTCAAACAGCTGCTCAGAGCTAATTATCCTGAGAGAGGAGAGAAACTAAGATGTCAAAATTTCAGTTTATCTCCTCTTTAATATTAATTATGTATATTTAAACTTTTAGTTTCAGATTCAGTTAACTGGCCTGCTTCTCCTCAACAGGTGTTGTTCACCCTAAAACCTTCTTGGGTCCTCCAAATACCATTTAAATTAATTAAGAGAGTACATTTAAATGATCTTATTTTCATAATTTAGAAAGTAGGCCCTACGTCATTATTTATATCCAAACATGAAAAAATTAAGAACAAATGATCAGTATGTAGGGATGTAACGATTCACTCACGATACGATTTATTTGACAAAAAGAGACATTATTGATCCAGATTCCTTTAGAGGCTGCTAACCTGCTTCTCATATTTCATTTTATTTAAGTGTTTTTCTATTGCACAAATACACCAAGACAATAAAACCGATTCTGATTCATCGTGGCATCGATAACATGCTGCATCGTGTTGGTTGTGCTTTTTGTGTCTTCTGGCAATATTTGCACACAGTTTCAACAAGTTCATTTTCTGTTCTCGGGGGAAGACGTAATGCGTCCACACCTCCAATAAATTTGAAAGACTGCCGCGTGTACTCAATTTCTAAATCTCACTCTGCAGCAGATGTGAACCATGACATCTTTAAATCGATTTTATTACGATTTTAATCTTAATCTTGCGTTTGTTTTTAATCCGACGTGGCTTTTTTGTTGGAAAGCCCGAGGTCTTGTAGTGACATGGAGTTCATTTTCAGGTCAACAAATTGATCACATTGCAGACTTTCGTAAACCTTCAAAATGCCTTGGTAGCTCCTGGTTTAAAGCGCAGGTCTCAGACTCGATGGAAAGTCTCGATCAATAATTGAAGCACTGAGAGGGTTCAGATTCCCTCTGTGTCTCTGTTAGTCTGGATCAAGTTGCAGTGTTTGGTGTGCTGGCAGGCTGAGCCGACACTCACACACACAACCACAACCACACCTTCAGACAATATTAGAGTTTTAGATTTTAGAGATAATCACGTCCTGGTCTAAACGCTGAAGCTGCAGGGACACGAGGAGAGGAAGAATGGGGGGGGTCATACGTGAGGAAGATGGGCTGTTGATGGGCTTCTTATGGTGGCCTTGAGAGAGAGGACATATCATTGAGAAGCTGCTTAATGTGTGTTAATGTTCATCCATGAGTGTGTTGATGTGTTCGTTAAAGTTGTGGGTCTCAGTGGTGTTTGTGTCTCTGGGTTCGGGGGCTCCACTGCCCGAGTCTCATGTGAAGGGAGCGGCTGAGGAGCTCGATGGTGCCGAGAGAAATAAACTGAAATCACCCTCCATGTTTGTTTGTTTTTTCCACAGACCTCGAGACCTCTGCTGTTAAGGAAATCCATGTACACAGACACTGACGTTCAGTTGAAAGGTAAGACACGAAACGACACGTATGACCCCCCCCCCCCCCCCCCCCATTCTTCCTCTCCTCGTGTTTCTCACCTTTCCTTTCTTCATCTCTTAGTCGTGTCTTTCGGCTGTCCCGAGGAAGTGACCTTCACCGTTCACTGGCTTTTAAAATACTACCCCTGTCACAATGAGTTCAACAATATTGAGGTAAGTAACGGCGTTAGTGACGACCACGAGACGCTCTATCTGTCGTCGACTTGGTTTTGTTAAATGAGTGCTGAAACGTGCCGGCAGGAAATGTATGAGCGGACGCCTCTGAGTCGGGGGGAGAGCCTGGATCCGAATCCCCTCGGACAAGGAGAGTACATCGAGCACCAACACGCCGCAATACTGTGCAACAGTGGACTGCACTCCTTCCCGATGTTCAAAGTAAGCGTGTTACTCTTCGCAGCGTACACACAAACATCTCGCAGTTTAATAAATCTCACTCTGCGTTTTTTTTTTTTTTTTTTCAGAAAGCCAAGGCAGAGCCACGTCCCGTCAGTCCACCTGTGGCCGGAGAAGTTCAAGTAAGGAAAAAAAGAAAAGAAAAAAGCTCTTTGATTTTATCTTTAAAAAAATGTAGTGTACAAAAAGCACTTTTTTCCTCTTAAAAGTTCGGTAAAGACGCCGACACGCGCTGTCATTACCGCGAGTGCAGCCGCCATTACACAATTGACAGACAGCTCTCTTCCTCTGTGATCAGACATGACGGAAATTTAAGATTTGAATCTGCACCGCAGTACACATTTTAAACACTAGGGGTCAGAGTTGCATACTGCTCCTTTAAGACAGCGGAGGGATTTTGTTCAGATTGTTGGTCTGATTGACAGACATCATTAAAACGCGATGATTCGTTTTTTTAATACCTCAGGATGAAAACGACTCGAAGTGGATCACCGAGGAGTACGACGACAGCAGCTCCCAACAGTACCGAAAGAACGGCACTTTAAACATCAAAGACAACGTCATCGCGACCACGTGGAAGGACGGGCCGTACCTGCTGGTTGTGAAGATCGTGTCCAGTAAACAGGAAGCCAACTGGAACCTGACAGGTGACCTTCTGATGAACTTTGACCCTTCACTCCTTTTTTTTTTTCTTTTCCTTTTCACTCTGCTTAGATTCTTTAGTAAAGTAGTGAATGAATCAGAAAGTGTTCTTTGTGTAATGTCCTGTTTTTGTTTTGTTTTCAGTCAACGTGGTGATGAGAGGCAGCCATGGCTACATCTCTATCACAGAATGGCCTCTTATGATTGTAAGTTTCTTCACTGTCATTGACATCTTGGCACTTGATATGTGACGTCCGCTCGGCCACGCTTCCCTTTGTCCACATTCAGAAAATCACGAAGCGGAGACGTCATTCTTTAACGGCTGCTCCCACATGTCTCTGTCTCTGTCTGTCTGTAGTTCTACATGGTGATGTGCATAGTCTACATCCTGTACGCTCTGCTGTGGTTCCTGTGGGCGGCGTGCTACTGGAAGGACCTGCTGAGGATCCAGTTCTGGATCGCAGGGGTCATCTTCCTCGGTATGGTGGAGAAGGCCGTCTTCTGTGCCGAGTATGAAAACACCAACGCTGTGGGCTCTGCCTGTAAGTGTCGACAGAAGTATTTCCATCTCTCTCTCTTTTTCTGCACAAGTCATAAACCCCTTTTTTTTATTGTAACGTCGTCTCCAGCTCCAGGACTGTTGATCTTTGCAGAGCTGGTCTCTGCCCTCAAGAGGACTCTGGCTCGGCTGCTGGTCATCATCGTCAGCCTCGGTTATGGCATCGTAAAGTAAGTGGGCATGAATGTTTCACGTCGTTGTGATTGTAAAGAACTTCTTTTTATATTTTTACTTTAATGAATTTTATTTGAATGTTTCTTTACTTTCCTCTGTCATGATGCTTTTGATGTCTTGTGTGAAGAATTGAAATGTGCTTTATAAATAAACTTTCCTTTCGTAAAGACAGAATCTGACGTTTTGTATTCATTTTTTCTGCATCTTTAATTTCAGGCCTCGACTGGGAACAGTTATGCACAGAGTGGTGGGGCTCGGCATCCTCTACTTTGCCTTTGCCAGCATTGAAGGCGTCCTGAGGATAACTGGGGTGAGTTTTTCTGTCCCGACAGAGACGCTGGACGCCGGTTTCAGTCTGTGGTGCTATACGATGAGGTCCCACTCAAAACTCAAGGGGTAGCATTGAAATGATCTGCAGCCGGACAGATACGACATGTTTGATTTCTAATCTGCTTGTTGGCTCTTTTTCGAGCGAGTGGTTCTCTTCTGGTCGAGTCTCCTTAACAACAAACATCCATCCTGTTTATTTCAGGAACTTACTCACGCACTCAGATTCTCACACTCGTATGATTGACCCTGAAGTTTTCTTCATTGGATCCGTGTGAACATAAACGTCCTGTACAAGGAGAAGGAAGAAAACAGACATCTTTAAAAAGTACATCACAAACCTTTTGGAACATTTCTCACTTACAGTGGAAGTGGCTGCACGACCCTCAAGTTGAGAACCACTGGTGTAGAGTGATGGACTCGTAGAGGCAAATATCTGCTACTAGATATGACCACAAAGCGGTGTTAGCGGTGTCCAAGCTTTGTGGACAGATTGTGTTTTGTGTCACTGACGTCACAGTTTGTGTATTTTGTTTGTTTCGTTTCGGGGCCAAAACGAAGGGTCGAGACAACGGCCCGGTTCTCATCACAGCGATTACTCTGGCTGTGTTTGACTCCTGCGCCATCTGGTTCATATCCTTCCAGTGTTCATGTGGCAGCGCCCGCGATGAGCCCCTGACCTCAGATGAATTTGATGTTTTCTCCTTTGCCCCCTCGATGAGTGGATCTACATGTGACCGCCCGTGCTGCTTTTTTTTTGATCTCCCGTTCCTATTTTGTGATTTCTCCTCCTTCCTCTTCCTCTTCCTTCCTCGGATCCTCGGGGTCCTGCTCTGTCCTCCCCTCTAGGCGAAAGACTCTGACTTGGCCCTGCTGGCCAACATTCCCCTGGCTCTGCTTGACTCCTCTCTCTGCTGGTGGATATCCTTTTGTGCACCTCCAACCTTTCCCTGTGTGGTTCCCCTCCGCTCCTCGCCTGCTTCACACGAGCACAGATTCGCCTTCATCTACTCATGTGGTTCTGTTTGATGGTTTAATTACTCCTCACTCCTTCTGTTGCACAATCAACAACATTCTGCTTTTTTTTTTTTTTTTTTTCCTAAACCAATTGATCGTGTTGATCCAAATTAGCAGAAGTGGTTGATTTTGATTTTTCCTTCATCTCGTGTATTTCAAAAGCCGACGCTGTAAACACCTGGCTCATATTTCACTTTGCATGCACGAGTGATGCTTTATTCTGATTCACTTCATTTTGATGTTTCTTTTTTTTTCTCCTCTCAGTCAACACGTGCAGAGCTGGCACAGCGGCGTAACGAAGCTCTGCTGCTGTTACATCTTTGTACTTTAATATTGATTACAGAGCGGCGTAAACACACACACACACACACACACACACACACGCTGTTTGATAAAGTAGGATTGCGTGGTGGCGCTCGGTTCGTTTGTAATTCTAGTCCTCCCACATGTTTACCTTGACTGCCACCAACATTTTTGTCAGCCTGGCACAAACCATCAAGACTCTGAAGCTGAGGAGGAACCCCGTCAAGTTGTCCCTGTACAGACACTTCACCAACACGCTCATCTTCGCAGTCATCGGTAAGTCGACTGCACGCGTCATGACATAACTTCTCTCAGTGTTTCTACAGAAAACTGAGCCAGCGTTGTCTTATTTCTCCCCCCCCTCCCCCTCAGCGTCCGTCGTTTTCATGGGTTGGATCGCCAAAAAGTTCCGGCTCGCAGATTGCCAGTCTGTAAGTACGGTTCATGAGTTTTTCACCTGCAGGATTTAAATATAAAGAATCAGTTTGACGAGTTTTCTCCCTGAAGGATTGGATCGAGCTGTGGGTGGAGGACGCTTTCTGGAGGTTCTTGTTCTCCGTCATTCTGTTTGTCATAATGTTCTTGTGGAGGCCGTCTGCAAACAACCAGAGGTAAGCAGAGGGAAGCGGGACTGTTTGACTCCACTTCTCGCGGTACACTCCTTCCTCATTAACGTGCCTTTTAAAACGTGCACAGGTATGCTTTCACGCCTCTCATGGACGACTCTGATGACGATGAGGAGATCGAGGAGTTCATCGCCTCCTCAAACATCGGTACGGTCGCATCGTCAGAGCGTGAAAGAAACCGCAGCGTGTCAACCACATCAGTCCTGAAGGTCTGATGTTTGTTTCTGCTTTTTCTTTACAGCTGACGGCATAAAGCTGAGAGCGTCTAAAGGAGATACAAACGGCTCCGCCAAGCCTCCAGAACCGAACCCGGTCAGTGACCAAACTTCCTCCCTTTGGTTGATAACTGAGCTCCAGAGGTTTTGAAAAGCAGCCGTACACGAGAGTCATCTTTCAGCAGATGGCAGTGTTGACTTTTTTCTCCTCCTTTTTCCAGGATGACGACTTGAAGTGGGTAGAAGATAACATTCCCAGCTCTCTCACTGATATGTAAGCTTCTTATTCATTTTCAACTTTCTTTTTTTTTTTTTTTTTATCCGGTGACGTGGTTTCATTGAAGGATTCTGTGTTTCTCTTTGTGCTGCGTTTTTCTCTGCAGAGCTCTTCCAGTCCTCCTGGACTCTGATGAGGTATGAACTACATCACTTCATAGATATTTACTTAGTTGCCTATTTTTAAATATTGATTTTATTTAACTAATACCTAAAAAAAAGACACACACAGTGCATAGGATCCAGCAGTAGAAAGACAGGAGAGCTGACTGTGAAAATGTTGAGTTTTTATGTCTGTATAACTCCCCAGGAAATCATGACGACGAGGTACGAGATGTCAAAGCTGGAGTGAGGAACCACGTGTCCAGACTCCGGCTGACGTGGAGAGAGAACCCCACAGCCCCCCTCTGACCCTGCTGCGGGGTTTCTTCTCCCCAGGATTTCCAGCCGCTCGTTGGCGGTGGTGTAGGTGTGCCATTTAATACTTCAGGGGACCTTCCTGTCCTGTATGTTGAAACGTTGCAGGGTGGAGCAGACCACAACGTAGGAGGACTTCTGCTCATTTCCTCATCTTTCCTTCGGAGCCAAGGACTCGAGAGAGAGAGAGAGAGAGAAAGAGGGGAAAAAAACTGTCTTTCCACTGACCGACTGTTCCCCCTGATATGATCAGCTTTGAGCCTTTCTTTCCAAAGAGAATGTTTCTTTTTATATTAAGTGCTGTATTTATTTCTGTAATGTTGATTTGGGTTTCATTTAAGAGAATGAAGAACAGTGGGTCTCATTCATGCATGAACATAAGCTCAGAAAGTGACAGGAAAACTAATGGTAAGGACTTCTCTCTCTTAGTTATTCACTTTAAGAATATTTATATAATAAGATGTTTCTGCAGCCGTGACAGGGATCTGATCATATGACTCTAACAAATTACTTATAATAGGATCTTGATTTATGTGAATAAGTATAAAATGGTGAAGTCAGTAACAGTGTGGAGCATCACAAGTAACTTTTTGTTTTTCAGCTTTAAAGGTCACATATTCTCCTTTTTCATCACGTTTAAATCAGTGTCAGAGCTCCTCTTCATCATGTGTGTGTGAAGTGTGTTGTTGTAAATCCACTCTGATCCTGTATTTGATCATGTCTATAAACCCCTCTATTTCAGCCCTGCTCAGAACAGGCTGTTTCTGTGTCTGTAGCTTTAAATATGTAAATGAGCTGTGTCTGACCACGCCCCCTCTCTGGAAGGGCTCGGGTGTACTCGGTGCTTTCTGGCTCCATGTCCTATTGTTTACGGTGAGAGGTGCAGACTCAGAGGGCAGAACAAACACCTCGCTGTGGGAGTGTCACCCACCTGGGGGGAGGGGCTACTGCCCTTTGTGATGTCATAGAGGTAAAACCTCCAAACGGCCTGTTTGAGCACACATTTTCTGAAAAGTGGAGCAGGCAGAAGACGGAGAGGATGGACTTTTCTCATGATTGGAGGGTTTGGAGACAGACTAGAGACACGTTAGAGGAACATGGTGAAATATAGTTTGCAGAATATGTGACCTTTAAAGTCTGAGACGAGAAAAACACTTTACAAACTTATCTCGAGCTCATTTGCTCTCGTGCACTTTGGGCATCAAAGCTGTGCCTACTGAACAATAACCCTGAAAGTGTCGTTCATGTCTCAGATTGAAGCTACTTTACATCCTCTGTATTTATGTGTGTAAGGAAGGAAGCACAAAGCAGTGATTCTGTGCTCTTTAAATGGCAACTAGCTTCAGTGGCGTTGATCAACTGTTTGTCTGTGTGGGTGGGCGGGCAGATTTTAGTGTCTTCTGGGATGAGGAGCAATATACTGTTTTTGTCCATTAATTATTTATTTGGGTTTCAAGTGTACTTATACGTTGTTAGTGTGTGTTCACCCAGGTTTACTCTTCAGTGTGTTTACAGTGTGTTCTTCCATTTTTTTTTTTTTTTTTGTATTTTTCATGTACTGGACGCTAAAAAGTCGTCGATAGATACTTTATTAAAGCAGCTGCAATCACAGTCAGGACACAACACAAAGAACATGAGTGCGTCTCTGCTGCTGATTTCTTTGCTGATAAAGTCGATGCATTCCTTCACAAACAGCCTTCAGATGTTTGTGCGTCGTCGGAGATAGTGAGCTCTGTGTGTTTGTCGGTGTCGCTTCGAAGGAGAGGCTGTCCTCGTTGATGTATCGCCGTGTAATTGTGATTTTTTTTTGTGGTTAGCAAAAGCACAAGCTGATCACTTAGGTTTCTAATCGCTGTTCCGCCCCCCTTTATTTTTTGGTTCTCGTTTTGGGAAGCCTGGAATAATCGTGCTTATGATGGCACGCTGTCCTCCTGTTATATAAATCTGCAGACACCTGCAGTGGACCTCGATGTATTTGTACAGATGGATTTTGACTGATTACTGTTATTTCATAATTCCACAGGTGGGGAGGTGTCGGGATAACGTGACTCCTCTTTCTCTCTTTTTCACAAAAGATCTGGGCGTGAACTTTTCATACCTGCACTCGTCTTTAAAAATGAACCGAAAACAGACGACAGTTTGTTTCCTGAGCTTTGATTTTCAGTATTCATTTGAAAATAAAAAATACAGTAAAATAAATACTGAGTTTGTAACATGGGTTTGAATCTGTTTCTTCTTAAAGCTTACAAATACCAGATAGGAGAGGTAACAGGAGAGTAGTTGGATGAATGGGCTATTGTGATGAATGATAATGAAAGGCAGAGGCTGACGTGCTGGGAGGAGGCTTTGAAAGAAGGCGAGTTTCTCAATGTACAAACTGAGTTTCCTCTCATGTCGTTAGCCCTTAATAAGCTTGCAACAACATCAAATACAGAGACCACCTCGTGTCTATCATTGCATTATTCATTTCCAGAGACAGATCTGAGTTTCGTCCCCATTAAACCTGAAAGATGCGGCTGCTGTATTTACAGCCACCTTTCCATAAAAGTTGGGACATATAGTAAAATGGAAATAAATAACAAATGTGATGATCTGCAAAGCATTAACATAAAACATACTTATGAAAAACAACTACATAAAGGACTACTTCCATTCGGGGGCGGCTCTAGAGTCTTTCAGGGCTTGAGGCAAAAACGTGCTCTCGAGGGTCTCCAGCAGGTAGCTTAGATTTAGAGTAGCCTGCCTATAGGTGGACTGACTGTTAAAAAAGATATAATTAAATAAGACGAAAGTGAATGAACCTCTTCCCCACTATTCATATATTTGGCCCATAAAACTTTTTTTTTTTACTGAATTTTCAGTAACAAAGCTGATTATGTGGCAAAATAAGAAGTGTCAAATATTCAAATTTTTTTCTTGGACCTTGGATGTGAATTTAACATTAATTATAATCATTAGTTTATTGCTATTTCACACGTAGCTTAATTTTGCTGATGCTATATAAATAAATGCAAGCAATGTGAAGCGATTAGCTCTTGGTCACTTTCATTTTGTCAAAGTCGCTCTCAGATGAAGACAGGTTGGAGACCACTGATTTAGAGGCACAGACACACCGAGGAGATCGTCGGCCGTCGCTCTTAGTGGGACCATCAGTGAGAGATCGTCGCCCTAGTGTCGGACTTGTTTTGGCGTCGGTCAGCGTGGTTGGTGTGAGGAATCTCTCTGATTGGCTTTTCCAAGGTTCCATTTATCTCCAGTTTATCCGCCCTCACGGTGCAACCTCAACGTCCCGACTTTTTAAAGACATCTCGGTTTAATACCAGAGGAACCTGCTTCATGAAGTGACTCATTTTTACCCATTAAAGTAATATTAGTTTCAAATATAAAAACTGTCATTATTATGGACAGACTTCAGGTTTCTTTAAAGTGAAATACAGGAGCAGAGGGATCTCGTTTCTGCTTCTCTCATCTCTCTCCGCTCACATATTTCTGGATTTCCTCCAAACATTTATCCCTGCATGAAAGACGATCCACAGGCGGCCTCTCCCGGCCTCTCGCCTGGATAATAAACGTTGTGTAAATTCCTCCACAATTCCTTTCATTCTGAACTAGCACACCAGCGAAACACGTGCCTCCTGTCAGGTTCACGGAGATCCAGAGCTCCAAAATGCCCTCTGAGTTTAAAGTTCACTGATGTTTGAGGACACTTTCACTGGTGATATATAATCCCTCCTTTTCTGCCTGAACTTTCTTCAAGTGTTTCGTGAGACGGAAAAAAAATCCACCGATCAAACTGAAACAGGAAACGGTTAAATAAAGTTCATGTTGTCGCTCTCGCTAGCATCAAACGCTATTAGGGGACAGTGTTGTACCACAGCCAGTCAGCAGGGGGAGCACTTCATATTTTGGCTTCACTTTAAGACAGCTGTTTTTCTGTCCATCTTTATATACCATGTATGGTTTTAAATCTCGAGTTGTGAGACTTCCTCAGTTCTGCATCTGTAACATGAACTTTGGTTAGATTTAGGTCTTTCTCTACATTGTTGAGGATACAAGATGTCAAATAGTTAAAGTAAAACTTCTGAAAATAAATGATAGGTTTCAATAAATCAATGAATTTGTGTCTCTTTGTGTTAATCTGCTAAATGTGTGTTTCTGTTATTTTATCCAACCTCTATGGATACTGCAGTGAAGTCACCACGCCGCTGTGGTTCTGACGTAACTCCAGTTAAAGCCACACTCGGTGCAGGCTTCGCCTCAAGGCCTCTTCTGTGTATTTTTATCATTTCGTTCCAAATGGCTTTGGTTACGCAGCTCAGAGCTCTCCAGTTGCATCTGGCAACATCCTTCCTCCTCACGATGGACGAAACACGTGTGAACATCAAATGGCCTGAGCACCCGCTTGAACCAAAGCTGCACAGGGAACGACCAGGGTATTGTTATCGAATTAAACTTCACGATCTCGACACGTTTTTCAGAGAGCAGCGATGCGGTGTTGGTGCATTTGTTTTGACTCTCAACATCCACTCCCTCCTGGAAGTATGCAGCTCCCCCGGCCTCTTTTATTGCAACGTAAACCTTTGGATGGAGAAGTGAGCGAAGTTATAAGAGGACACATGGAGGACATTAGTCACTTCTTTCTCTCACAAGTAGACACACTGAGATATGTTGTGTGAATGTTTCTGTTTAAATAGGAAAACTGTAAAGAACATAGATGCTTATACTGTGTCTTTGGACTTCAGTCCCTAAAATCCTTTCATAAAACACACATTCTTCCTCTCTTAACATTGTGTCTGCTGATGAACTTTCTATAGCTATCCAGTTCTCCTTTATCAGCTATGCTTTGGTTTAAATTTCACTCAGTTTAAAGGTTGTACATTCTGCAAAATCCACCATGTTCCTCTAACTCTAACATGTCTCTAGTCTATCTACAAACCCCCCAATGATGAGAAAAGTCCATCCTCTCCATCTTCTGCCTGCTCCACTTTTAAGAAAATGTGTGCTCAAACAGGCTATTTTCCCTTCATGACATCACAAAGGGCAGTAGCCCCTCCCCCAGGTGGGTGACACTCCCACAGCTAGGTGTTTGTTCTGCCCTCTGAGTCTGCCTTCTCACCGTAAACAATAGGACATGGAGCCAGAAAGCAGCGAGTACACCCGAGCCCTTCCAGAGAGGGGGCGTGGCCAGACACAGCTCATTTACATATTTAAAGCTACAGACACAGAAACAGCCTGTTCTGAGCAGGGCTGAAATAGAGGGGTTTATAGACATGATCAAATACAGGATCAGAGAGGATTTACAACAACACACTTCACACACATGTTTGGAGGAGCTCTGACACTGATTTAAACTGGTTGAATAAGAAGGAGAATATGTGACCTTTAAATTAAAAACAAAAGCCCGGCCAGGCGAATCTTTGTTAGCTCACAGCTCATGAGGCAGATCTAACAAATACAGAAATGTTGAACTGTCTTTATTTCAGACAAATATGTACAGACAATTAAAGCTCCAGGTGAAATTGTCTATTTCTTAATTGTCTATACCGTTTCTGGGATACATACTGCACATGAGTAAATAAGAAAATATGCCCAGGAACGCCATCCGGTGTTTACAATAAAATCTCCCTTCGTATCATGACAGGAATGTTTAACAAGACAAGCTAATAGAAAAAAACAACAACAAATATACATCATAAGGTGAATGATAAAAAATGTGGTGCACGGTATGTAACAATGTAAAAACCAGCAACAATATTTCCAATAAATTAGAGCCACAGGAGCGCTAATGTCAAACAGGGATTGTTGAGGGAAGTGCATCAGCCCCGAGGGCGTGATCATTGTTTTCCACCCCATCACATGATGAGTCAACCTTGTTTTCAGTCACACCGTCCATGACTTTCTCGCTCAAGTTGCTTTAAGATAATGTTGCAATACATTAAGACAGATCAAATTTACTTGCAGACAGTGGCTATCGTTTTTTAGCTGGCTAAACTACTTCTTGAAAACCGCATTTTTAACAACCAATTAGTCGGCTAACATCTAAATCAAACCAAATCCTAGCTAACTTCATACCTCTAATTGAGACATGAGGTAACATAGTTGAATAAAGTTAAAGTGATATCCTGCTCTGATACAGGGTAGTTGTGATCCGGTGGTGAATACTAAAAAGTTCTGATGGACTGAAGCCTACTTAATACAAAATAATAACTTATGGTCACAATCTTACAGTAAGTTCAAATTCTTTATCAAAACAGCAACGGCTCGCTCTCTTGGGTGACGTGGCTCCCGAACAAATTTGCTTCTCAGTGAAAGAAATCCTGAAAAGAAGACGCAGCATCAGTTATCTCAGGCCCCATTTACCATATTCACTCAGAAACCGCTCAGACTGGAAAGCACAAACGCTTCACCGTGTTCTCTTACTACTGTGCACGGTGCACCTGATGTACATTAAACGTACGTGATGTCAAATTTGTATCTTTACATTAAAATATGTAAATTAATTAAAAATTGGACTGAACCTGTATTATATATTGTTTGTTGAGTTCTTACGTCACCTCAAATATTTCCAACAGTTATCAAAGACAGAGAAATCCGTAATGTATAGCTGTAACCGGACGTGTCTTGTCGTGGCGGCGGCCTTGACAATGTTTGTCGTTTTTGCAGAAACACCGAATGTTACGTCAAAGACCGAGGACGCGGGAGCTGCAACTGAAAGCTGCCGTACTTTTACTGTGTGAGCTGCTGTGATTAAAAACATCCTGTAGATGATAGTCGGATACATTAACTTGTCGGTAAACATATTCTCTTCCTCAGGTCGGTTTCCCCCGTTTGTCTTTGTTACGTCTACGCGGATGTCTTTGCTACGTCTAAGCGGATGTCGTTTTTTTCCCTGGGGTGTCACAGTCTTCTGATCGACGGCTGAAAAGACACTAAGAAGTCAAAAATTCTGGAGGACTTCAGGACCGGATTTAGAGTTAAAACTGAAAATTTGATCACAAAATCTTTAACTGCTAGGGCACATCAACAGCTTGTTAGCATATCAACGGTTTACAAGAGCCAGAAGAAGGGCTATATTAGCCGGCTAACGTTACGGGAAAGTGCTATACATTTCCAACTTTCCTGTTGTGTCCTGTTAAAGTGGTCAAGAAGTTTGCCACCAGCTGTTGGGTCTTAATATTTTAACTAAAAGCTTGATCACACTTTGGGTTTTGGGCAGTATCAGTGGTCAACGGTTTTTGAGCGGGACGTCTTCAACGTGTCACCGAGGAAGATGGCCGTCATGTCAACATGGTAAATGGTGCTGAATAACTCATTCTTCCTCAGCTGTTTGCTTCTCTGTTTCCCCTCCGTGCTGAGCTCAGTCTTAGAAGTTATAAGGTGAAACCAGAACATGAACCCGGGCCACGTGCTTGGCCTGGAAAGTGCGGTCACTGTACTCAGACATGTCCACGTCAATGCTGATCTCCTGCGGCCCCCGAAGCTGCTGCACCAGTATGAGTTCACCGGTTTGTCTGTCCGAGCGCTGCATGACAAACATGCCTCGGGAGTTTCCGCCCACTATGCCGAAGCGCAGGCTGTCGGGTCCGGTGCGGCCTGGGGCGGCGGCGGTAGCCATTCGGAAAAGAGTGGCAGGAGTCTGCAGGTTGGAGGTCAGAGACAGGTAGTGGAAGGAGACGGTCTTTGGAGCGACGTGGCAGGAGCGGCTGTCCATGGGGCAGGGGTTTCTCTCACATTGGCTGCAGGACAGAAATACAACGAAATGAAACGTTTTCCATTTCTGGGTGTTTGGCAGTCACAACATAATGAGGCCATTTTGTCGAGGGGAAATGTTTACATCATTAATCTATCCCCGTGGGAAAGTGCTCATAACTGTTTTCTTTGTGACCTAAGAGAAGTGAGGCATGCGTACAGCTGTTATGAGGTCAACCGCCCGCAAATCTCTGATCACGGCGAGCTGTAAACGTGGAGGCATTACATGTTGGAACATTGTTGGCCTGTATTAAAAGGACACCTTTGTGTTCTCCATCAGGGATTTTTTTTTTCTTTTTAGAGGAACGTTCAGGAAATGTAGATTTTGGCGCCCCCTGTGGACAAAGTGCTTCATCTGGACCTTTACATGCGGAGAAGTTTTTCCGATCTCCTCTTATCCTTTTATTTCTATTTCAAAGGGCTAACGGGCAGAATGAATCTTTGGCGTGGCGTGTTGAAGACGCAGCATGTCGGTACTCGCCTTGTCTCGTGGTGTGTTACATTTGATCAAAGGAGTCGGAACTTTCGTGCCTGTCTGAGTCAAGACCACGCCAACTGACGAAGTCACCCACTTCGCTCATTTAACCGTTAGCATGTGTGGCGTGAGGTCGTTACAGCGCTACTCTCGTGCTCTCTGTTTTCTCCTAGTTACAAGTGCTTCTCCTCGACATGTATTCATCCCCTTTGCTGGCGGTGGAGCGGCATTTTTCAGCAGATTGATGGTTCAGTAGGAGCACACAGAGCCGCGTTTCATGCTCTGAAATGAGGCGGCCTGCTGACGACTGGTGAAAACAGAGATGGGAGCTGTAATGCCTCCAAACATTTGGCAAAGAGACGACCTACACGGTTTCTAAAGAGGTGGGGGAAAAGGCTTTTAGTCAAGTTTTGCTTAGGATGCATTTTCGTCCGGAGCGGCTGGCGTCACTGTGATACAACCACACTTTAGTCACAGCTGCCATTTCTAATTGCCGTGGAATTATTTTCGCTTCCTTATAAAAACATTGTTAAACAGTTCTCAGATAGTCACTGGCTTAAAACAACAATAAAGACAGATTATTTTGAAGGATTTGGCGTGCAGGCTGGGAGACGCTGCTGCCTGTGCGGTGACTTAGCTACGGTGCTCCTAACAGGACAAAATAGTTTGCAATCAAGGTGATCATTCATTCATTTTAGACTTTAATTGCATTAATTAACACGTTAATACTGACCGCCCTTATTTATTTATTTTCTGTCATGTTGTCCTCCAGTTATCCTACATGCTGCAGCGTCGCGCCAAAAAAATTAAAATATTGAGTTAAGCCCAAGTCTTCTGTACCTGAATATATTTCCCTTCAATGATTTTCAGTGCTTTGTTACTTTCTTTAGATAATGCCAGAGAGAAGGAGTCCAATGAATTACATCCTGTTTTTATTGCGCTCTTCACCATTTCCTGCTGAACTCAGCCAGATGAGGTGCCACACATTGTACGGGTTGTACGACTTACAAAGGAGACGTCTTCACGTAGCTGATGTTGCCGTGAGAGCGGGGACACTCTGGGTTGACACACTGAAAGCCTCCGCCTGTGTTGATACAAGTTGTGCCTCGGCTGCAGTTGTGCTGCTGGCTCAAACACTCATCCACATCTGGAAGACAAAACAGCAGAGGCACGTTAGAAGGAGAAGCTGAGGGAGAGAGAGATTTGCCAGACTGCCTCGCTGCTTCCTGGTTACCACAGCCTGAAGAGGGGGTGCAGAGCTGAGATTATTTATTTGGTTTTTTTAGTTTAGTCTCTCTTGTCCTAAAGATCCCTTCTGCTGGGAAAGGGTGAGGTCATTCTCTCCTCTGGCAAGCATCCTGGTGAAAGTGGTCTGACAGATACCTCTGCAGAAACTAGAATCTCAGCCGGTAAAAGCTCCTGGGCCTTCTAAATCACAGGTATGCCTCTCTGGACCTGCATGCATACCTGGCTAAATCTGCAAACAGGGCCCTGTGAATGAGCAATTTGTCTCCTGTTCCCGCTCGTCACTCACCCTCACAGCTCCGCCCATTTGGAAGCAACTTGTAGCCACTGGGGCAGGAGCAGTGGTACGAGCCAGGGACGTTGACACACTCGTGGACACACAGCTTCCCTCCTTGGTCCAGACGGTATACTTCACACTCATTTACATCTGGAAAGAAACAGAAAGAAAAGGCGTTAATATACCATACAGGTTTACATGTTGTCCTCTCCTGTCAGGTTGTTTCTTTGACGTTGAGAGAAACTCGTAGACTGTGTAAGAAGATTATAAAGTCACTATGTGGTCGTAGTTGTTTTGTGAACCCTCCTTTAAGGTCTTGAGTTGAGCTGTTACACTCTGGAGGACCCACATGGGACCACGTTAGGTCAAATCAAAAACTTTAAAAACTCACCTCTTCAACATCAGCTACACTCACCCAACCTTCCTCCTTACATTGATCGTTTGTTTTGTTTATTGATTGTTGTCCATGTGAACACAGATCTGACAACAACACAGCCAGCGGGACTCCAGCTTCCCCCTCACTGTAGACAGTCAGGACTCAGAGACATGTCCACAGGACACACTGGATTTATGTGTGACATGTTGCACATTCTGAGTTTGAATAAATGAGCTGTGTTTACTGATTTCTGAATGTTTTTATACCTGAAGACAAACTGACTAGTTTGAATTTAAATGTGTTTAATCAGCTTTGGAATAGGACACTTGTGACTGCAGTCATGAACTTGTTCTAAAAAGGTTTGTTTATGGAATAAATTACCTGAGAAGAAGGGACGTTTCCTCATCTGGTTTCATATAATTACAACAGTCGAGACATCGTCTGCTGGCTTTGAGCAAGTTGGCAGGTTACTTCTGCGTTAGCTTAATTTTTTAAAACCAAACTGCAAGTCGGCTTCCTAGAGACAGTCCAAGTCTGAAAATTCAAAATGTTACTCAACCTTTCACATCTTAAAACTGTGACCTAAATGGACGCTAATCAGCTTGTTACCTCAGAGAGGATTATTCTGTTTGTCACAGACTGGCTCCACAGATTACTCTCTTTGTAAACATATTCATGACAAAGGAGTGAAAGCTTCAGGTTTCCCGGGGTCTTCCGAGCTGCCGAGTCACTTTAACAGACCTGGACCTTGTTTCACCCTGTGAGGAGGAGCTGCAGGAGGCGGACCGATCAAGTAACACATTCATTAGAGCTCACCCTGACAGATGCTGTTGTCGGACGTGCCGCTCATGTGGAAGCCGGCATCACAGCTGCAGTGTTGGGCTCGGTTCACCTGGGCACAGCGGGGTCTCCGGCTGAATGCAGGGTCATTCATGACGCTCCACTCAGGTGGTGCTACATCAGGCCAAGATGTGAGGATATCTGTGATTTGCAGCTGTGCACATTTTAAAGATTTGAAGACGTAAGCTGTGGCACTCACCCGTCTGTGTTTGGTGCTGGCAGTGAGAGCCGCTCCAGTTCTGGGGGCAGGTGCATTTGTACTGGTTGACACCTTCCACACAGGTCCCTCCATTCTGGCAGGGATTGCTTGCACACTCACTGATATCTGTGTCAGTGTGGGAGAGAACGAGGGGTCAGGAGACAAAGTGCTGAGAAACTCTAATCGTGCCAATTAAAAGTTCAGCTGCAATTTCAATCAAAGTTTAAAAAGAACCCCAAAAAATTAAAGAGCAGAGCTGCACACACGTCAGTTCATCGCATTAATTATCGTTGTTCGTTCTGGTTAATGTTGATGCTTATTTTCAAGGCAGGGTTGGTAGTTCTCTGCACGTAGCCCCTCCCCCTCTAAAGCCACGCCCCCTCACTGACGTTTGAGTGTGGGCTCGTGCACGCTAAGGGGTGGAGAACGAGCAGGGAGTCAGGGAGGCGTGTGATTGGTTCATCAGATTGGTACCTCGTGGCAGACATTGGCCAAAGTTTTTACAGACTTACAAACTGATACAGATGATGGATTTTATTTGTTCCTTTTTCAGAGAACCTGAGTTATTAATTTCTGTCAGGACCTAAAGACAAGTTCAACCGAAAACTTAAAAAGTGGATCTGGAGGAAATGACCGACCCTGCTTTAAAGTTATGTTATATGTACGCCCATCTGTCATCCATTCAGAGAGCCGTGGTGCGTGTCCACCCAGTCTGATAATTATACTTAAACATGAGTCACTGCTTCTGTCATTGTGGGCACGAGATGTCAGCAGTGATGCCCTTTGATTTACTCCATTTGGGGAAGTAATACTTATCTTCATTGAATCTATCAGGGATTACGGTTAAAGAGGAATTTGATTTAAAAAAAAAAAAAAAAAACTTTTCCAGCTTTAAGGTTGAAAGTTCAAATATCTGGAAGCAATCTATGCGGTCCTTGTATCTGAGCTCGCCGTCAGCACCTTCTCGAGTCAGGTTTTTATAGCGAGTCTCGTATTTTCATGCAAATGTCGTCGCTCCCCGCTGTGATGCAAAAGGAAGTGGTTTTTAAAAAAAAACTGCTTCGTACCAAAAACATACCGGAAACATCTCAACACGTGTAAAAAGCAGATCCTCTCATGAACACACCAACTTCAAGTTTGTTTTACGTCATCAGAAAGGAGGCCTAGGAGGTGTCAGTCACACTACAACACACAAACTGTTGATTGCCCCCCCCCCCCCTTTGGCTCTTCATCCTCTTCTCTCCAGTGATGTGAGGACTCAAAGGATCATCACGCCGTCTGCGTCTCTGCGTCTCCGCACTGAGAGTTCTGCAGATGTTTTGAAGCAGCCTCGGCTCTCTGAGCTTCCGTGCAGAGGCCGCAGTATACGGGATGATAACCAATCCCTTTAATGTTTATTTGGCCTCCCGTGTGGGGGGGGGGCCGCCACAGGGCCGCGACATGAAAAGGCCCACTTCACTCCGCTCGATATTTTTAAACTCTTCTTTACTTTAAAGTTTTCACACTCCGTCAATACTGCTTTTTCGGGCCTGGCTAAATTTAGAGCTCGTCACGGCGGGCTGGAAAACACGAACAGGGATAATACTGTGCAGGGCCGAGCCTTCTCGTGTTGTTTTAACCATGAATGTCAATAAACGTATGCACATGTTCGACTGCGTGTACCACTTGGAATTTCTGGAGCGGTGCCTTCGGTGCAGGCTGAAGGAGCTATCAATAGCATGCTTGGCATACTTGTGTGCTATCAGACCATGGTGCGGGTATAATGTCTGGACTTAACCCCGTCCAGTGGGACTGCTGTCAAAGGGACCTGGGAAACCCGAGCCAGAGAGAGGGGCTTTATCTTACAGTAGCCCAGGCTCTGCTGCTCATGAGGAGTGGAAACCTGGAGGGTAAGGCACCCCACAGTGGAATGCAGTACAGGTGTTTTTTCTGTGTTCAGAGACATTTAATGCCTTTTTAACGAGGGCTTCATTCAGTGCGCCGAGGAGCTCCAGTCACTCCGAAGAATGGCTCTTTTCTTCGCCTGTTATCTGTGGATGTGCGAGGAGCTCAGCTCGGCTCCCGGGCTGCTGCTGCCGGGTACTCGGACACAGCTGAGCCAAGGCTGCCTTAATGCATGGATGGATTACAGAGTGGGCATACCGGGCGTGCGCCCAAAAGACCCAAGGACTCAGGAGTCTCCGAGACCAGCGCGTCTGCTTAAAGTGATTCTCAACATCCAATGAAGACACATTAACCAAAAAGAAACAAAACAACGACAAAAATACAAAAAAAAAAATCGATGACGGGGCAACTCCAAGTCTTTCTGTAATGAAGGGTGCACGGGGGCCCTCAGTGTCTCTCCAGATGTTGCCTCAGCAGTGATATTTGATGTCAGGGGACGTGTGTTTACATAAAAAGCTTGTAATCCTGGTAAAGGAAGACCGCTTTCCTCACCTGAACCAAATAAAAGTAGCTCGCTTGGCCTGGAATTGTTGCGTCTTGCTCGACATACGTGTTTGACTCCCTTCTCACTGCAGCTCACCTTTACACGCGGCACTGACGCCGGTCCAGGTGGCGTTGTCCCGGCACACACGCGTGGCAGATCCCACCAGTTGGTATCCCTGAGAGCACGTGAAGTGAACTTCGTGTCCGACAAAGTACTTTGAGCCAAACTTGGTTCCGTGAGCGGGGGCTTCCAGAGAAGGGCAGGTGGTGGGAGCTGTGGGAGACAGAGAGAGAGAGAGAGAACACGAGAGGAAGGCCGATCACATGTGTAGTAAGCCTCCCGACATCCTCTGGCATTCTCTGCCCGGGGATATGCACGTGTCACTGGGCAGCACGGAGCTTTCATGGGAAAAGGGCCGTTTAAATGCCTCATTTACAGCCAAACAGCAGAGACAACTTTATGAGTCAGAAGTTCACCAGCAGCCAAACGTTAAGCTATGTCCAATGGAAACTGTGACGCTTGTATAATATGGAACATAATTGAATTACTTAACCTTGTGATTGGATTCCTTTTTGGCTTTTACAATAAGTTAGACCTGAATTCAATCACGACGATGGTGATAAAAAGTTTCCCATTCCTCAAACCTGAGGGGAAAAATTTAAAATGGCCAGAATACATGTTGTTATGTCACACAGTAAGGGGCTTTCACACATGCAGAAAACTCTTGATATTTCCAGAAGGAGCTGTGTGTGTGTCCAGACATCAAGTATTTTTTCCGCAGCAAGTCCGAGTCGGACCGAGAACGCAGCGAGAGGGAGGTTCTGGTTAATGCACGGTGCGTAAAGCTTCTGCACGCGGCCGCTACGATCTACGTGCACGTAATTAAACTGTCACGTTCTGTTTCCTGTTCGCCACGATGTCACTCTAAACTCTTTTTGTTGACATTGGGATTTCGCCAGTTGTATTGCGGATCGATTGATCAATTTGCTGTGTTCGGGTTAATACACGTCCTGGGTGTTTTGTAAGCTGCTATTTGATGTTTTGAATTTCCCTCAGGATCAATGAAGTATCGATTCATCTATCTACTAAAGATACAGCTGTTGTTTTTTTTTCAAATCGGTCTTACAAAGTCAGACCTTCCCGATGATGTCCACGTCTACTGTGATTCCTGAGCACATAAAGCCTCTAATTCCACCTTTGTATTTCCTCTGTGTTCATACTTGATGGCTGTAAATATGAAACATCAGCTTTTCCCCGAACCTGCCAAGAACTCTGTGCAGGGCTGTGGACTCCTCTCTGAGTCCATCACTAACAAATTGGCTTCTGTGTCAGCTGCCAAACAACACATTCCCGACAAATTCCCTTCCCCAGTCGACTACTCCGGCTCTGTAACCGAGATGGCCTGGCGCTGTTGGATGACTCTATAATGCCACAGAAGAAGAAGCCAAATCTCTCTCTCTCTCTCTCTCTCTTGTTGTCGCTGTTTGATAATAAAGGCCGAATATTCACTTCATCAAATCTGGGGAAAATTTGAATCTTTGATTGTTGTAACCAGAACAATTTTTCCCTGAATTACAAAGCAGAACCTCAGTTATTAAAAGCATGCATGGGAAAATCTCCAGCATGGTCTGATCCATTCATGACTTCTACATGAGCGAGCTCTGCACACGTACAAATATTCACTTCAGTGGTGGCTGAGATCCGTTAGCTTCCTCAGTTTTAGCTGCTTAAACCCGCCTTTTTCATATTGCAACGCACAAACGAAGATCTGCCGTCGTCACACCTTCAGACTGCCGTTACGTTAAGACACGATACTGTGACATTTTGCCTTCATGACTGTTGCAGAAGTGTAATGGAGGGGGGCGGGGCATAGTGATCCTCCCTCTGTGCTGCGTGTGTGCGCATGTCTCACTGTGTGTATGTGGAGCTAACACATGTGCTGTGCTCTCACGGCGTAAGGAAATGAATGGGACACCAAACAAACAATATAAATGTTTTAAAGGTGTAATGACATCAGAGCTTCCTTATGGCCGCTTTGCAGAGTTGTTATTGATTCCACACTGGTGCAATATCGGCCTCCCAGTCGGTGAATTCACGTTGCCTTTGGGTATTGCAAAAGTGTAAGAAAGCACGGCACAGCAGGAGCTCCACATACACACACACACACACACACATGCACTGCGCTGTTCTACCCGTCGATTCTGCCTCCCCTCTGTTAACTCCGATGATAATACGAAGGATCACATCGTCCCTCCTTTACGCCTCCATTATCAGTAATCAGTGATACCAAGTCAAAATGTGTGCAGCGAATATTACACGGGTGATGGCGGGCCGTGTTGTTTATTACTCACCAGCTGACTGGTCTGCTTGAGGTAACTTGGACACAGAGTTCTGGAGCGTGGCCAGCTTCGACTTCATGACCCGGAGGCCCTCGGTGAACCTCATCTCCTGGCCTTTCAGAAACTTCTCCATCTGACGGAGCACCCCGACCACCTGATGTTTGTCCATGCACGTCTGTGAACGAACGCATGAGCAGAACCAGCAGTTTACGAAAAAAAATTTCCTAAGACTTTCCGACCAGAAAACGAGTGCGGTCATAAAAGTTACCTCAGTGTAATGGTCATAAAATATAAAACATGAGCAGCGTGTTGACGTTAACGTGCAGAGTGGAGGAGCATGATATCACAGAAACTACATGCAGCTTGTATTATTAGTTAAAAAGGAATAAATAGACAAATGATCATGTAACCCCGACAAGATGTACGAGCTGTGTAGGAGAGACCTTTTTATTTCTTTATTATAGACGCAGGACGGTGGATAGAGTTAGAAATGGGTGAATGACATGCAGGAAAGGAGCCACATGTCGGATTCAAACCTGGGCCTGCGAACATGAGACAAGCGCTTTAACCACTAGGCCACAGGCACGCCAGGTTGTACTTTCTTTTAATTCAGGGCCAATAAGAAGACAAAACTCTATTTATCTGATTTTCTGTATTTTCCCACAATATCGTTCTGAAGCAAATTCAAAAGTAATAATAAAAATTTAAGATTTCAAACGTCATATTTTGTAGTAAGGATGGGAATCCTTCTTCCTGGAACACACCTCAGACCTCAGCCTGTCTTTAAACAATCACATCTTTTCTTTTTTATCGGGGCAAACATCTGGATCATCTAAAACACTAAATACACATAAGCTACAACAGAACTTCAAACTCAGTAAAACTGTGTATTACTGAAATGGAGAGTGATCCTCTGTGATTTATTTTACTGGAGGATACTTGTGAGTAGTCTCAGAAATAACATTGTCTGTTCTTCTTCTGTCCTTCTTCTCTTGCTACCACAGATCCAGTGGCTTACACAGCTGGACAAAAGCTGTCTGGCAGATGTCAGAGGGACCCGAGTCCAAAATGCTGCTCCTCTGTATATTTTGCATGGCAGTAGGAAAGCACATGCTCATTGGACAATCCTGAATGGGTAGACTCAAAATGACATGGGGTGCCACAAGAAGTTACTTGAAGTGTAAAGCTTGTCAAGGCATTACAAAGTTCCTCAGGGAAAGAGCCTCTAATCCTTTCAGGAGGGTTTATTAATCACATGCTCATTGGAACAATTTCTCCCTGCAGCATGCCTTACATTCCTGCACTGGCGTTTCGGGGGCTTTTGTACGATAACAACTTGTTTCGAGACATTAAAATTCACTCTTTGGACCTGTGCAGTAGTCTGACGGTGCTGTGATCCTTTCACCTGCCCCCAAGCAAAGGAGAGGAAATGCCAACAGCTGACAAGGCATGAGAGGATTCATATCCGGCAACTACAAAGAACTTTTTTTGTCCTATGCTATCAAACAATTTCACTATTTAAAAAAATGTAGAGTGTGATCACAAAACCTTACACAAATAAACACAACAGTCAGAACAGATGGAGCCTGGGGGATTGGTGAAAAGGGATTTAAAGACATATTTGGATCATATTTTGGACAAAACTGTAAAAGAATTCAGACAATTCAAACTTCACATGGTGCAATTAACTTTTAATATTGATTTTTTTAAATAGCAAAAGTCATTTTGACCTGGTGTTAGATCTCCCTTGACAAGTAAAAGGCTACATAAACAATCGTAAGGTAACTTGCTCTCACCTGGACGGCAGCATGACCACTGTGGACAGCTGTCAGACACAGCAGAAGCAAACACCTGCGCCGAAAGGACAGTGCCATCTCTGAAAGTCGACGGGATCTCTGTCCTCGATCAGGTTCTCCAGTATGTGTAAAGCTTCTTCTTGTTGCTGCTGTTTTTCTTCGATTAAGACCGGAAAAAGAGAGATCTGTTGGGCAGATCCGTCATCAGGGCTCGGAGGGTTTGGAAGATGCTCATCAGGTGTGTGAGGCTGCAGATGCTCTCTTCGTGCAGCTCTCGGAGAGTTCAGCCTTTGAGCTCTGCACGCCACCTTCACGTTTCCTGCAGCGAAAATCCCTCCCACCGAGAAACTCCCAAAACATTGAGACGTTTTTCCCTCTTCATCTGCCTGTGGCTGAAAAGCAAAGTTTTACAGAACACATCCTACCAGCTATTTCTAAAGAGAACAATACAGCCTTAATCCGTTTTGTCTGAACCGCAGTTTTAAGACCTGATCAACAATAATTCTGTCCTCACTTAAAACTCAAGCGGTTGCTTTCCCCCCCCCAGAATACACATCCTTAAAATACCTGTATTTATTTCAAAGCAGAACCTAAATCATTTGATTTGTTTACTTACAGAATAGGCAAAACAAACTAACTTGCAAAAAAACAAACAAAAACTGGCCACTTTCAGTGACCCATTTCTCTCAACTCAATCAGGCTAATTATTAATTCATGTTGTTATTCCTCTACAGACACTTAAGGGTCAAACACTGTTTACAGGATATATATCCTGACCGGTCACCCACAAACCGGACAATTCATTCCTACCTCTTGTGCAATAACAATGTTATAAGGTTTCACCTGATCTTATTTTATTATTATTTTTTGATTTGATTCGCATTGCAATAATAATTTAGGGGACAAATTGTGCAATAACATGTCCATCCTTTAGTAAATGCAGTGTGTGCATGATAGTGTTCACACGGTTTATACAGCCTTACATCTTGAAGTTAAAGGCTCTTTTTTTAAAAATATTTTTGATTCTTATCTTTTTATTTTTATCTAATTTAATTTTACACTGTGTGATTTTCTTCTGCTGTGCTGCTTTGCTGCTGTTAGCGAGATAAATAAAGGATTATCTCTGCATAACACGTGAGCTACATCTAGTGGCCAATCACAAGACTGCACGCGCGTCATTTAAAACAAGGAAATAAATAAATACGAAATTCGTGAGGCAATAGAGGAAATACATTTACTTGGTTTTTAACGCTTTTAAAATAGAAACAACTCGACTCGTTATTACCGCGTAATACACAAAGTCGTAAATTAAAACGCAGACAACGTCGCACTACAGATGTTGAAAATGACTGACGTGTCTTTTGAACCAATGAGAACCGTCACTCGTTTCGCTCTAACCAATCAGTGAGGAGTACGCGTTCCATCCTGTTAGATAGATCCGATAGGACTATATAAATACGCGGAGGAATACATGATTTCAGGAATGTGCCGCTGCAAAAACCCTCAGAAGCCATTTTGAGATGAAGTCCCTGTTGAGAAAATCCATGAAGATGCTGAAAACAACGAGCATGGTTACATTTCTGTCTGTTTCTCCCTCCGGTCTCCTCTATCTCACCTTGGCAGCTGTCAACCGACCGGGACATTATAGCAAAGCGGGGTATCAAGCTGCGCTCACAGGGTTAAAACGTCATTGATATGAAAGAGGAGAGTGTCTGTTTACTGTCTCTGTCGAGACATGTAACACCGTGAGTTTTTTCCAGTCTGAACATCTTCCAGCATCTCTCACACAACCGTCTCCTTGAGTGACTCCTGTGTTAATTCACTCTTGTACCGGAGAGAAGGGAGGCAGATCCGTTTTCCAAATGGCTTCTGTGAGCCTTGTTTCCAGTCCCCCAGCCCCTGTTCTTGACAAAAACATGACAGACTCTGAGCTTGCAGGGGATGAAAGGTCGAGTACCAATCTTATGCAATTCTTAACACGCTCATCTGTGCGTTTAAGTGCTGTGGGTCTACATGCTTGTGTTAATGTTATCTCTCTTTTTCTTTTTTATATTTTCTTAAATCATCAATTGCAAACAAAGTCCACTGCTTTCCCCTCAAATGATCTTTGCATGCTCTTTGGTGCAATTGATAACGCTGTCCAAAGTAACTTAAGGTTACCCATCACGTCCGTCGATCATTTCCATGCAAGGTGCAAAGACTGTCGTCGTTTGTGTTTCGCTGTACAAACTGGACTGGAGTCATGGCTTCATTGTTGTAAGCTGCAGGAGACTATGCAAATTGCTATGACGCAATTGCCACGCCCATCCTGTGCTCTGTACTCCCCTCTAGCGGGCGCGCGGGAGCTCTGCAAGAGAGACGGGGTTCATGCAGGGTTGACATTACGTGACTGTGCTGGGTTTAGGTGCCTTTGGTCTCTTGTGCTAACAGCTCTCTCTCTCCCTCTCTCTCTCTCTCTCTCTCTCTCTCTCTCTCTCTCTCTCTCTCTGACCATGAAAGCAAAGAGGGTCAGTTGTTTGTTTGCTGGTGTGGAGAAGGAGACAGTGTTTTTGAAGGTGTGCATGCAGGCATCATGTTTTTATAGCCAGACTCATCAGTGTTGGAAAGTGTTCACGTGTCCACATTTGATGTTGATCTTCACTTTTCTGCAGGTGAATTTAAACTCGAGAGAGAGAGAGAGAGAGGTAGTTATGTTCTGTTGCGGCTGTGGCTCAGTTGGCAGAGTCGATTGTCGAGGGTTCAATCCCCAGCTGCTGCAGCTACATGTCTGATGTGTCCTTGGGCAAGAACACTTAGCCCGAATTTCTTCATCAGCGGCGTCTGAATGGGATAAGTTACTTCACACAGCATCAGTGTGAGAATGTGTTGGTGTAAAAACGCTTTGAACGATACAAGGTCAAGTCCATTTATCGTTCTAGTTTTAGGAGGCAAGTTTGGAAGTTCTTCTCATGAGTCTAAACCTCTGAATTTAATGTCTTTATTTAACAGGGACCATGCATGCAGTCGTTTGAGTACCAGAGAGCTAATAGCTAATTTCCAACTCTTTGTCCCTTGTGGGGCCTTCGGGTCTGACAAACAGAGTCGAGTTACAAGTGACAGAACATTGTACATCCTTCCATTCAAGAAGCTAAGATCAGCAGATCTCGGGCACTTTTTGTTTAAAAAAAAAAAAATCCCCCCAAATGTTAAAGTGTTGTGCGTTTCTTCAGGATAGTCAGGTTTAAATAAGAATATTTAGTTTTTTGTTTTTTTTTACAAAATATTGATTTTTTAAATATTGATATTAAGAGTGTTTTTACAGCTGTCAAATGTTTTTTCTTGCCACTGTAACATTTAGCTAAATGTTGATTCGGGTACGTAGCTGCAGGAGCTGGGGGTCAAACCGACGACCTTCAGGTTGAAAGAGGACGGCCCCATTGTTGTTGTTTGTGTCATGTTTAAAGGCTGTAGGAAACCTGATCAACAAAATAAATAAATGTGCATGAACATTTGAATTCTTCAAAGCAGAAGGTTGAAAGTTTTAAGAGTTTGACTTTACAGATAGAAGGAGCTGTGGGCACTTCTTCCAGTTCAGTCTGAGCCGCTTCAAAGCGCTCGACTGTCGTTCTTGATCAGTGAGATGGATCTGCACAATCAGTCCGATATCTGATATGTAAATGACATCAACTTCAAAAATGATGCTAATTCAGCTTGCAGCAACAGTTCACCGTTTGTCATGTTCATTTCAGGCTCAGCAACATTTAGGTCAGAGTCCAGAGAAATCATCTCTTGACTCCTCCAGACTGACGTTGAATAACCGTTTTTGAGGAAATGATATTTATTCTACCGAGAGGCTAAATAGTTAGCCGCTACGCCTTGGGTTACACTTTAATGTAGTTTAGTTTTATCTCCTTCAGTTTAACAAGAAGTGATGGTGGATCATTTGTTCTGGAGGGTTTGAATCTTAGTAAGTGGTTTGTTTTAAATCCTTGTGCTCACGTACTCGCTCTTCTTCTTTTTTAGGGAGGATGGCGAACTGGAAGATGGAGAAATCGACGACGAGGGGATCGGGATTGAAGAGGAAAACAAAGAGGCTCCCGAGGTGAATGAGGACAAAGACAAAGACAAAGACAAGGAGAAGGAAAAAGAGAAGAGCAAAGAGAAAGAAGAGAAGACGCACAGGCACTCGAGGAAACGCTACAAAAAGACCAGAGAGAAGAGGAGGTCGAAGAGGAGGCGGCGTGACAGACAGAAAGTAAGATATCAGTCGTTGTGTTTGTGATTGAGTGAAGACGTTAATGTTAAATAATTAAAAATCTGCTTTCTCAGCACCACTCCCCCTCCAGCAGCTCCAGCTCCGACAGCTACGACTCCGACTACGACCGACAAGAAAGGCCCAAAACCCGGAAGAGTCAGGGATCGAACCGCGAGTCCGACGGCCAGTCCTCTCAGGTCTGCTCCGTGTTCAAGTTGACCTCTTTAAACGTCCTCAAACAACCCTGTGTGCTAACTCTCTCTCTGACCTCTGACCTTACAGCACGGCCGGGATTCAAAGGGAGGACATGCCAAGTCGCCGCCGCCGCACAAAGGCAGCGATTTTGACAAATACAGCGACTACAGTGACGACAAGTACGACTACGACGAAGAGGAGGAAGAGTACGAGGACGACATGTCGGAGTATCAGATGTCGAAAGATTCCCAGAATCAGGGAAAAGGACGCCACGGCAGAGAGCAGATGAAGAGAGGAAACATGAGGGGGATGAAACAGCAGCAGTGTAAGAGCACTTCAAACACCACAGTGAATTATCCAGATGTTTGGTGGGTGATTAAGATTCTGAGTCAACAACGACGATCAGGGAGTGAAGATTCTTCTGACATGTCGTTTTCAGTCGGGCAGAGGGGGCGGGGCAGAGGGAGCGGACCAGGAAGAGGACGGGGGATGCTCAACAAGAACAAGAAGCTGAAGGGGAAACCCTGGGGAGGACGGGGCCGAGGTCGGGGAGGAGACCAGGGCATGGACGACATGCCTCCGGTACGTTCTCCTCTGAGGAGTCAGCCAAATGTCTCAGAAACATGTTGTATTAGAAGTTCAGTCAGACATACTGAACTGTAACCACCTTCATACTTTAAAGGCCCGGTATGTAAAAACCCACCACCAGGGGGCTCTCAATCAAAACAATAACAAAAGATGATTTAGAATCACGGGAGTGATTCTCTGTGCTGCCTCCCGCTGATGAAAACAAATGTTTAGCTTTCTGTTGATGTATGAATTTGTAGTTAAATCTCTTTTTGTCTCACAGGAGGGAAAAAATTCTTGCGGCTTCCAGAAGAAGCGACCAATCATGAGCAAGGAGTTCATCAACCAGCACACAGTGGAACACAACGGGAGGTACATCTGCAAATATTTCCTGGAGGGCCGATGCATCAAGGTAAAGTCACACGGGCGGTGTTTTGTTTGTGTTTTTTTTTTTATTTCTTAATGTTGAAGTCAGAACTCAGGGAGAGAGAGAGAGACAAGGAGCCAAAGATCAGAAAATAAGAGTACCAGAGACGGTGGACAGAGTCAGAGATCGGCTATCGAGGATGAAAATTAATCACTCAGACTGATGAACCACTTCCTACCTGATCATGTTTTTTTCTTCATCCAGGGCGAGCAGTGCAAGTTTGAACACGAGCTCGTCATACCAGACAAGAAAAAGGAGCTATGTAAATTTTACCTCCAAGGTTACTGCAGCAAAGGCGACAACTGCATCTACATGCACAATATCCTTAACCGACAAGCGACTGCTTTCATTCACATTCTCAGTGTGTTGTGTGATGAAGAGCCTGATGAGTCTTTTCCTTAACCTGTGACTGAACATGAATACCCGTGCAAGTTCTTTCATACCGGAGCCAAATGTTACCAAGGAGACAACTGCAAATTCTCCCACTCGGCTCTGAATGATGTCACCAAAGAGTTGCTTGATAAGGTAAGACAGAAAACGGAAAGATGAGGACATCTCCTTGTCCCGTTGACCAGGAGATGTTGGGTCAAAGGTCATCTGTCCCATCATGCTTTCTGTCTCATCAATCAGATCATTAACACCGAGGAGGAGAACGCGCGGGAGGACGAGTTGGAGCTGGAGGATCTGAGAAAGCAGGGCATCGCCCCGCTTCCCAAGCCTCCTCCTGGGGTGGGTTTGCTGCCGACCCCCGGTCAGAGCAGTCCCACAGACGGAGCCTCAGGCCAGGCGGGGAAGAAGATCCCCTCTCTGTTTGAAATTAAAGTTCAACCAACTGTAGACCTGGCACAGAAGATTGCTCTGAGGTAACCGGAAATCTGTCTCGAATCAAACTTTGAAAAGTTTTTGGATCTCATTCTAACGGCGCATGTTAATTTCCAGCGGATCCAACTACTCCCAGAATGAAGGCGAAGAAGGCAACGAGGAGTTTAGTGGAGGCTCAGAGGAAACCCAGAGTGCAGGTACTGTGCCTTCAGGCTCCTTTGCCTCGTCTGTTCCTCCCCCTGGGTCACCCGGTCCCATGGGTCACCCCACAGGAGCCGTCATGCCCCAGAGCCCTCCAGGACCGCCCCCACCACACGGGTTTCCGATGCCGCCCCCGATCCTCCCCCCTGGTCCGCCCCCACCCTTCAGGCCGAACATGCAGATGCCTCCGTTCCCTCCTCCAGATCTGCAGATGCTGCAAAGTCTCTTCCCTTTTCCATCCATGGGGCAGAACCCGGCAGACATCTTTGGAAGCTTTCTCCAAAACCAGGCGATGGGTCAACAAGGAGGTGAGAGCCACACTTACATGCTTTATGACTTCTAAATAATGAGTGGATGTTTAATACTGTTTTCAATACTTCAGACCCGGCAATGGCCTTCATGCAGAACCTCCAGCAGCAGATGGGCGCAGAGTCCCAGTTGCAGTCTTTACCACCTGCAGTACAGAAAGCCATCTTTTTACACCTGACGCAGCAGCAGCAGCAGCCAGAGCTGAATCCACAGGGGGCAGAAACACTGAGAGCAGAGGGCCAGGAGGATAACAGTGCAAGCAGAGGTGGGGGTCATGATCATTTTCAACACATCCTATTGTTAGGTGTTCTGGACGATAGATCTGCCTTCATCAGGGTCATTCAGTTCGATGAGTGGGCCGGTTCAACTCTGTTGGTTGAAGCCGACGGGACAGTACAAGGTTGAAGTCAGTGTCTGCTTTGGTTGCATCGAGTTTACTGTCATCTGTCTTTCCAGATGAAACGACAAACTGGTACTCCAGCGACGATGAAGATGGGAGCTGCGTTTCTTCCATCCTTAAATCTCTCAAGAAGCAGAATGAGATGCACCAGTCTCAGTCCAAGCCCCCCCAAGCCGCCCCGCTGGCTCCAGCACTCGGCGACCCTCGGACTGTGAAGGAGAGGGGTCCTCCGAGTGACCCCCGAATGAAGACAGACCCACGACAGCGCCCCCCAGAAATGAAAAAGGAGTCGGACGGAGCTGCAGACCCTCGGCTCTCCAGAGACCCCAGGAAGATGAGACAGATGGAGCCGAGTTCTTACCGTCAGCCGGTTCCTAAGAAGCGTTCTGCGGGAGACGAGGATGAGGAGGGTGAGCGGGAGCTGAGGGAAAAAGCTGTTCTCATCCCTCTTGATGCCGGCCCCAACGTGGTGCTGCGGGACCCTCGGTGCCAGTTGAAGCAGTTCAGCCACATCCGTGTGGACATCCTCTTACAGCGGCCGGCCTTCGCTCAGGCGGTTGTATGGGCCCCTGAAGATCTCATCCCCTCCTTGGTGCCCAAACAGGAACACTCCATCAACCTACCTCTTCCTCCGCTGATCGCAGACGCTCAGATGAACCGAACAAGCCTGCCCGATCATCCTCCAGTCTCCAGCCCCCCGCCCACCGACCCCAGGCTGGCAGCTGCACGTTTGAAGGAACGTATGAGTCGATTATCCTCTGGATCTCTAGAGTCCAGATCACCCACTGAAAGACCTGCAGATCCACGTCAGCAGAAGATTTTAGACCCCAGACTTAAGCGCACGGGGAGTCTGGACTCCAAGCTGCTTGGTCAGAAAGAGCCTAGCACAGGGGGAGGAGGAGGAGCTGTTGACCCAAGGCTACAAAAGGCCAATGCTAGCTCCTCAACTCACGCTGCTCGAGCCAAACAAGAGCCGGAGAAGCTGCCCCCGTACGCCCCTCGTCTTGCGTCCTCCGGTGGCGGGCTGGAGAGTCCCACGACCATCCTCGGGGGGATCAGTCTGTACGATCCTCGTAATCAAAGCGAGCAGCAGAAGGAGCAAGCAGAGCCTCCGAAAAAACAGGGGATTCTGAAACTTCCAGAAAAGAAAGACCAGAACCCGCCACAGTCTCTCTCGCCGATACAAAGAAGCGACTCTTTGGAAGACGCCAAAAGCACAGACGCCGCCGCCGCCGCCTCAGATCAGCCTCGTCCCTCCAGCTCCCCTACACCGGCCCCGGCCTCGCCCGTCAAACCCCCTGCAGTTCATAACCTGCCAGTCCAAGCGCTGGCCGGGCTGATCCGACCCCAGTACACCGACCCCAGGCAGGCCAAACAAGCAGGACAAGGCTCTGCAGCAGTGGAGGAGGCGGCGGAGGAGAGGAAGAAGAAGGAGGTGGAGGAGGAGGAAGAGGAGGAGGAAGCCAAACAAGGCAATCCAGAGGACGAAGAGGACGACCGAACTCTCAAAGACGTGTTCAAGACCTTTGACCCCACTGCCTCCCCTTTCTGCCAGTGAACACTTTTAATCTTTATATGACATATTTATTTCTGTATGAAAAAAAAAAAAGCTCCTGTATAGAATCCTGTTATATCGTGCAGCACACATTCAGTTAGTGCGGAGATGATAAGTGAGTGTAAAACATTGACATCATATTAGCGTGTTTTGAAGGTGTGTATGTTCAGGTCTTTTATCATTGTGTGTTTTGTTGTGTGTTCTGAACAATCAGAAACAAATGAACGTTTTCACTAAGGACTCAGCTTTATGTTGACTGAACTCTTGATCTCGGCCTGTGGAGTAGATCCATTTTATCCTCTAGTTTTCACTCTTTATCTTTTCTTTTTTTTTAAGAGAGACGACGAGGCGAATGAACCGACGAAGCAGGAGTGACTTTGATCTTTTTGTATTTTCTTATTTATTTAAAGGCACTTATTTTTTAGAGCTGCATGTTTCTGATCACTTTTTACGACAGGGGGAATTTTCACAGAAGGTCAACAAATGTTTTCTAGAACATTTTAGTATTTTTCACAACATATCCAAATATACGTTTGTTATCACATCCAAGAAAAAGGCAAACAGGTGGAGGGGGAAAAAGGTCTACTCACAGATCGGCTCAGATGGAATTAAACTGAAACATGTCAGCAGGTTTTTCTTCTCTGCTTCCTGAGGTCACTGTCACCCTCTTCATGTTTCTTTAGTTCAACATGTGATAATGACTCAGGGGCGTGTCCAGACTTGTTTTTGACTGGGTTGGCCCACTGACTTTTGCAGGGGTGGCATGAGCTTTGTTTAACATTTCTATCCTGTCCAATGATTTGTGTTTACAATTAACCAAATTTTACAACATACAAATCTTATTGGCTTGATTCTTGAAGGAACTGAAAACCAAAAATATGCAAAGTCACTATTTAAAATACTCAAAGTGTGTGCAACCTCTCGCATGCTGTCTAACTTGGAAAATCTAATTATTGGTAAATTAATCTACACCAAGTTAGACGATGTGCACGAGGATTTTTAAGGACATTTTTATGGAAAACAAAATTCAAAGTCTTCACTTACAACTGAAAGTACGAACAACGTTTTGTACGACATTATCACGAAAGGAAAAGCACTTTTTGGAAACTCCCATGAGCTCGTTAGAAGCAGCCAGAAAAGTTGATTTCATCTAAATTCCTGCCTCAGATTTGGCTAATGGCCAATCATAGATTTTGGATTTTGAGGGGGCCTATGTCATGAACAGTGTGTCGACCTCTGATAGAAGTATTTTTAGAATCTCTGCTGAAAAAACGAGTGATCACTTTCTATTTCCTTTAGCAGGATCCTTGAATAGAAGCTCTTGAATTTAAGACGGCTTGCAGAAACGGTTTCAACCTGAGAAGATATTTTTGATTTGGAAACATCAAATGTTCCATTTTGTTTGTTTACAGTGTTGTTTACAGTGTTGGTTCTGTTTGAGTGGGCTTAATGTTTAAGGATATAGCGTTCTGGCTGAAGGCTTTTTTTTTTTTTTTTTTTTTTTTGGGGGGGCGCGCTCATCTACCAGTGAAACCGATCTAATGGAGTGCATTAATTCAGTTTTTTTTGTAATCTGAGACCGCCATGCGTGTCAAAACAGTCACTACTTCAACGCTTGTAAATTGCGAGTAAAATGTATTTTACTGGTTTTACCAGCACAGTATAAAAACAAAGGAAAAAAAATGGTGTTCTTTACAGAAAGATTAAATCTTCTCTTGGTTTCATTGCAGATATATCTGTCACATATATGACCTAAGGTTTATTTTAATGTTGAATTTTGTTGCATTTGACTGTAAATACATTAAATTGGTTAACGTCACGATAGGCGGGATGTATTTGACAGTTTATCGTCATGTTACTGAAACTAAGCTATCTCCTAAACTATCTGTATGTACTTTTTTTATTGTTCTGAAAATTCCCACTGTAAATTCATATTTTGTATCACCTGTACAGAGTGTTTTAATATATAACGTTTGATTTGTTTTTCCTGTCCGTGACGTGATTATCGTTGTTATAAAACTTGTATTACATTTTAACGACACACGTGCCCGTCATGCTTCAGTGATTTTGTCATTGATAGCTCAAATAAACGAACACCCAAGGTTTATCTGTTTCTAAATCACTCGTTACATTTTTACTTGCTGCTGCAGTGGTTAGCGCTGTTGCCTCACGGCGAGGAGGTTCCTGGTTTGAATCCCGGACCGACAGGAGCCTCTGTGTGTGGAATTTGCATGTTCTCCCCGTGCATGCATGACTCAAAATTACCCGCAGGTGTGAATCTTGGAACAAATCTCCTCCTCGATAGAAAAAATGTGAAGTAATCCAACAATATAATTAAATAGCTTTAAAAATATGCACAATTTAAATCAATTAAACAAAAACATTTATTGCAGTCCTCTTTTTAACCAGCAGATGGCGAGCCCTGCTTTTGCTTTTCTTCTCGATATCTGCAAGAGAAGCAACAGCGCTAATCAATGTTGCTTTATATGCTGATAAAATATTCAGTTTTAAATAACTACACTTGCCTTTAAAATTAAAAACTATTATATTTATAAAGAAAATGAAAAGGGATATTTCTGCATTTTTACTGTCAGATACTTTCGATAAAGGGAATCATTTTTATTCATAAATTGATAAATTGCATTTGTAAAAATGTTTCGGGGGGAGGTCATAAAATGGTTTTGGTAATCATCCAGTATTGTGATATGAGTCAGAGTGTATTGTCATTGAAAATAAAAGATTCAAAGCTTTGAATCTTCATTGCATCAAATAGAATAAAACAAATATGTTGGATTAAATTATTTCTTGAACTTTGAAGGGCTATTCGTCACACTAACTGATGGAGCAAGACTGGGTGCTACAGGGTGAGATGAGGTCTTCCTCAGACCCAGATCATCAGTCTCTGAGGACGTCTGCAGTGCTCGATGGATCTCCAGCTTCCTCCTCCACTGGAAACAGAGAGCTGTAGCCTCAGCGCCGTCTGAGTTTGGCTCGGGCTGCTTCAAACCCTGGAATAAAACAAACGTGTAAGTTTGATAACACGGCGTTAACTGTTCCAAATGTCTAAGGACTGTAAGACGTACTGTGATGCAGGCTGTCTCTGCAGCGTGGACTCCTCGCAGGACCGTCTGGAGGAGATTTTGTGCGTTCTTTACCAGGATCTCATCGGAAGATTTGCAGCCTGGTGTTACAGCATTGACACTGAGGAAAAGAAATATATTTATATATACAAATCTCTTGTTTACCAGCGTGGTACTTGAGACTGGAATTCTCTGACCTGGAGATGATGCTGAGCTGGTTGGTGATGGTGAGAATCTGCTCAACTATCACAGAGAGTTCAACGGTGCACTGTTGATCCAGGCAGTGATTGGCAATAACGCTGATAAACTGAGTCACTGATTGGCAGTTTGAGATCACATCTTTGGCCGCAGTAACGAATGCCTCTTTACTCTGAAAAATAAAGGGAGCACTTGAGGGTAAATGTACCTTCAAGTATCGAGAATGACAGATTACATCCCAGATAAATTTCAAAGGCTGTCACTTTC
Organism: Symphodus melops; assembly: GCF_947650265.1. Taxonomy (NCBI): domain Eukaryota; kingdom Metazoa; phylum Chordata; class Actinopteri; order Labriformes; family Labridae; genus Symphodus; species Symphodus melops. The sequence continues at coordinate 24,085,228 of NC_136705.1, read as the reverse complement.
TAAGTCCCCTTTATGAAGGCTGGGTCCTTTGAAGGATGCTACCCCTCAAGTGAGACAACGATTTGGTCATCAAAGGGCCCTCTGGTGGTCATTACCAGTATTGGGCCTCTCTTCTTAAGGTATTGAGTCATGTAGCATATCGTGTCAGCCATCTTCCTGGTCACTTGGACAATCCGGTTGTCCTTGGGATCCCAGCAGTCACTTTCTTGCTTCAGAAAAAGGGAGGTGTATGTGAGTGAGGAAGCTTCTTTGTATGCACCATCCTGCAGAGAAAAGTGGGAGACATGATTAAGACGTCCTGAAGGGGTTGCTGAGCTGTAAATTCTTGCAGGTCATCAGATACATACATCTTTTCCCAAATTTTGGGGTGCATGTTTGACCACAGCTTTGAGGTTTGTCTTTGGTTCTGCAGCATCTGAACTTTCAATATTTCCTTTCTGGGGGTAACACATTGCCATGTCAGACGGGAATTTGACCTTAGATGATGTTGTAGCCGAGCCATCTTTGATGTCCTCAGGTGTTCTGCCCTGTAGTCCGGCCTTGATGTACTCCTTTGCCTCTTGGTGAACTCCATCTTGCTTCCTGATCTCCTCTGCCACGTAGTGAGCTTTGGCGGACCAACACTGTATCTGCACATCCAGACTGAGTGTATCACATATGTAGTGAGTCTCTACTATGAGTCTCGCTCTGCTGATGACATCTGAGATCTGGAAGGAGAGGTGGTCGTTGATGGACCTCAGGTTAGAACGGGCGTGTGGGTCGCGTACGTAGTTTAGGCAGTCTTCGACTTTTTTAGTCGCAAGTTTCACATTTTCAAAAAGACTTTGGGCTGCGTTTTCAAATTTTTGCTCTGCTTCTTCTGTGTTGTTCTCCCTAAAGTGCTCAGCAGCAAAACACGCAATACCGGCAATATTCTGAAGCGCAGAGTCGTACTCCTTATTGGCTTTGCTCAAATGGACAGAAAGCACTCTGATTTTGATCAAAAGATCTCGTTGTAAGAACTCTGATGTTGCAAGTTGCGTCACATTTGGCAGCATGTCAAGATCTTCCGAAGCTTTAAGATAGTTTTCCGTCAGGGTTTTTAGTTCATCCTGGTATCCTGATAACTGTTTGGATTTGTAAGCACTTCTACAATTCAAGCTAGTAAGCCTCGCTGCCTCTTGGATTCGAAGTGAGTTCTCAGACAAGACTGATAGCTGCTTTTGAGGACTCATGTGGTTCATCGCGGTTGACGTACCCAGAATGTTATCGAGAGAATTAAGTAGAATCTGAATGGACAAGCCCCAGAGGATACACAGGCCGTCTAATTGATCCACCTGCGCTTTCATCGAGGTGGAAAACTTGACCAAGTTCCTCGTGTTGTTCTGGACTTTGTTCAGCTTGTTGTGTAAAACACTGATTGCTTCTTGACCATCGCTTTGTGATGTTAAATCGGACGCTGTCAAGAGCTGGACCACGTCAGCACATAAAGCCACCACTTCATTCAGCTGCTGTGCTGCGGTGGGGGCATTCGCTGGCAGACTTCCCTGCAGCTCATTAAAAACGGCATGATACCAGGTTCCAGTGACAGGCAGTAAAACCTTTCGGGTGTTGCTAATGAGGTCGGAAAACTGCATGCTGTATTTGTAGATGCTCTCCATGCTCATTGCTGAGCTCATCGCCGTCTCTTGAGCCGCCTGGACGAGCAGCGGCGTCAGTGACACCAGCTCAGCTCTAAAACATTCCAGTGTCTGACGATCAACCGCATCAACGACCGCCAAGGCTTCCTTTGCAGCTTGGGCATAGCAGTTCGACAGATCGAGAACTCCAGTGCAGGCCTGGTTGAGCGCTGTCACGTCTTTCCCTTTAGTCACAGTCACAACCTCATACAAGAGAGGCAAAAGGTCATATTCATAAGCTTTGTGGATCTGTCTGCGCTCAGCAGAGACAGCTGGGATCTTTAAATCATCTCTGTCATATTTATGAGGCGGCTCTGCTTCTACAGTTTCCCCATCTGATTGATCTTCCCCGTGTCCGGCTTGGAAATCCCTCTCCATAACCTCCAAAACAGGAGAACCTGTGCCTGTTCTCACGTGAACCAGATTCAAATCGTTGCTGACTGTAAGCGGAGAGCAGGACTGTGGGATCTCAGGCTGACGTGCCCCCTCTCTCAGAGGACTCAGGAGATGTGGATGTTGTTGTCCGTCCAGTCCATTTCTGAGCACTTTGAAGTGCTGAATCGTAGTGGACACATTATCTGAAAAGGTGCTATAAACCTTTACATTTAGACTGGAACCTACAAGCATGTCCCTTACTGATTCACCTGCTTTGGTTTGAGACGACTGAACCTGTTTTAACAGGACTAAGAGGCCATTCCTGTAGATGGGGTCATTGCTCCTCTCCAAGTGCCTCCTCACTGCCTGAATCACCATCTTTATGTGACACATGAGATTCCTTGCGTGTTCGTTAAACATTTCATAGCTCTGCTCTCTATACGCTGAGTCACATCCATGCCGATCCCTGACCATCTCATCAATGGCGACACTGGTGAACTCCCTCACATCAACAACGTCACTTAGAGCATCCTGAAGTTGGCCTGTCTCCTCTTCCCAATGTTGACACGCCTCGTGAAGCTTTTGAACAGTCTGCACTGAATTATCCGCCAGCTCCAGGGATAGAGGCGCAATTCGAGCTCTGAGTCTTGTAAGGAAAACTCGCGAGTTCTCCACATTCTCCCAACTCTTTGCATCGTCTGCCACAGATGAGATAAAACTTGCCACCTGGATTATTCTATCCGTGGAAGATATGAAATCCTCAACAAGAGGCTGTAAAAAGTTCAGATCCAGATTTGTCGATGACTCTGCAACTAGGATCTCATTCGTCACCTTTAAGAGTTCCTCAACTGTGGACGACGCAACGAGAAACGTGTCCAAGACTTGATATGGAACAGTTGTCATCAAAGCTTTGTCGAGCATTTGTATTTGCCGCACCAAAAGCGTGCAAGTCTTCTTAAAGCTCTGCTCAGAATCATCCGAGGACTTGACAATATTTTGTAAGTCGGAATAGAACTGCAAGATGTGACGACAATTACTCACAACTCTTTGCTGAAACTCACAACGAGAAGAGTTTGCAACAACCATACAGTGAAACACGAGATCTCTCATCAAGCTGTCAAAGCCACTGGCTCGGATGCATGAAATGGAAGAACCAGTCAGTACTTGCAGCAGACTGTTCCTCCTGCCTATGTAGTACCCACAAGGACCAAGTGATCCACTGTGGCATTCACTTTTCAGGGTTACGATCATGTTGTTCACTGTGCTCTGCACCTTGTCCAAAATGTACCGCTTTGCTTCCTGTGCCTGCTCGCTGGTGGGGTGTTTGATGGTTGTGCACATGGCCGTGTGCAGCATGGAGAGGCATCTCCTCAGGGTCTCCAGGGAATCAAAAAGCTGTTTGGCTTGTCTCGGGTCCTGTAGCGAATCGGCTCTCTCCACTGTCAGACTGTTGAGGAGAAGCAGAGCCTCAGAGAACACCTGAAAAGACTTCAGCAGAGACCGGATGTCTGAGGAGGAGCCGAGCTGGGAGAGGGACTCCAGAACTTCATCAGCAGCAGCAACAACTCTCCTTACTTTAGCATCATCGTCCAGTAACAGGACCTAAGAGTGAGAGACAGATTTGGTTACTTGTTTCATAGAATAGGCATGCTAGCAATATGCAAACAAAGTAGGGTTGGTCAGTCCACCAATTTGCTCTTTTGTGGAACTTTTAACAGAACAAATACAGCCATGAAATGAGGTGGAACCATGCATGCTCCCTAAAGAATGATTTCCTAAGACCACTGCGTCCCAATAGTGGGTTGCAGAGTTCTTTTAGTTGGCCTTGAATGTGTGCCTGGAATAAAAATGGGGACAAAAAGTCTGTCAAGGACCCAAACAGACCCCAGAATCACAGCTGCAGCATACTCATGTTAGCGTTGTCATTCTAGTAGCGCTAAAGGCGGGCAAAGATTATGATCCTTTTACACTTTCTTCTCACAAAAATAGTCAAGATAAGCAACTATAGTACATGAAACTAAGAGAACGTGGAAAACATTTTAGCTGCTAATTGTTGGCATTGTCATTGTTAGTTTGTCATACGGTTGATGGCGCTATATTCTCTGAAGCTCTTCCTTCATGACAGAATTCTGGCTTCACTATCTTGCTCTACTTTGCTGCACTGAGATGTAAAACATTATAAATTATACTAGCTTTTCTTTAGCTTTTTGACATTTATGGGCAACCACTGCTGTACTCTGTATACACCTAACCAACTCCAACCCCTTACACAGCCTCCCAGCCCAGCTGAGCGTCATCAGCCATCAGGTGAGGGAGAACAATACAGGTGCAGTCAAGTAGCTTCCAATGAGTCAGGAAACCTGTTACTTGTGGTGTGTTCATGCGATGTCAGACACATCGGAAAAACAAGTTTCCAAGTTGTAAAATGCACTTGAACACCTGCTCATGTAAGCTCAACGCAAACTCAGAAAAGAACAAGTGTCTGACTTGACGTCAGTATCGTCAACACCTGGGGGCAAAATCTGTTTTGTTGATGTCAACATACTTTTTATTAATTCACTATTGCACTATCAACTTTTTTTCTCAAATATCACTTGTAACAGAGACATTTTCACACATCTTCATCGTAGCATCACGCGAACACACTGAGGCTGGAAGAACGACTTCCCAACCCGGAAACTTGGACCTCCCGAAGAGCTCGGGAATGCAGCACTAGCTCCATGGGAATCGATCCATGACACGGCGTTTTGTGCAATTTCAGAATTTTTTGAGAACAATAGTTTCCCAAACAGAACGGGCAGTGACCTTAAAGCTCGGTTTCCCATCATTGTCCAAGATTTACGATGAGATTGCAAAATAGCCTGGCGTCCTGTCTTCACACAAAAAGATTTATTTTCATAAGCAATCACAGCAAAATAAAAGTGAACTTATATTTTTCCGTTTATTTGGCTCATATTAATGTTCTCTACCAATGAACTGATTTGTAATGGAAAGTTTTAACTGAACCCTGAGACTGAGTAAATGTGAAATATGAACAAAAATAAGAGTCTGCTGAGCTAGCAGCCGTTTGTACACCATCAGGTGGCTTTCTGTTTTCTTTCTGAATGAGAATTAGAAACGTGATGTTTCAGCTTTTCAATAAAACCATTTATGATTTTTTTTTTAAATCAACTTTTGTGCCCTTTTTTCCATTTTACAAGTTGTGGCTGATCTAATTCCTTTTTAGTTACTTTTTAGTCTAACACAACAGATAATATAACTTTATTGATCCCCAATGGGGAAATTCGGGATATGAGTAAGTAGGTAGGAAATTCATAAAGTAGCTTAAATCTGGGTGCAGGTGTTTACAACTAGCTGAGATTATTTGGATGTAAAATGTAAATCATTCTGGCCTCTTGCTGCCTTAAGTCGTATCAAGGAAAGCTTTGGAGATAATAAAGCGCAGATGCGTCTGAGATTAATGTATTTGGATCTGTCAGTGCTTTAAATCAGTGATTATTTTCACAAGTGCATCCTCTTAATCTGAGCTGTATATTTTAAGTACCATGTTTAAGGCCAACTTAACCCCCCCCCCCCCCCCATATTTTACCTTGACAACTCCCAAGAAGACGTTTTGCGTAGCGGCGATGAGCTCCTCTCTGTGCTCGGCTAAACTGGGCTGGATGCTGAGTTTCTGGGCTGCAAGGAGCACGTGTTGTCCGGAGACGGTGACCGACTCCAAGAGGGACGACGCCTCCGTGAGCAGAACGTCGTCCTCCGTCTCATTTATATGTCTGGAAGTTCAGAGCGTAATTATTCATTACACATCAGTATTGTTGTTGTCACGTTCATACGTCACTAAAGAAGCAGCAGGAGCAATTCGTGGTTATGTTTTTTTATTATTCTTTATGTTGTACATTTTTTAGATTCTATTATTGGTAATTGCTTCTCATATTTTATTTAAGTACTTGTTATTTTAGCCTTTGTTTTTTCTTTTGCACCAATACATCACCACAAATTCCTCGTTTATGTAAATGTACTTGGCAATAAAAAAAACAATTCTGATTCTGAAGTGTCTTGCCAAAGGACACATGTTGCTGCAGGAGCTGGGGATAGAAACCCCCGACCTTCCGATGGAGAGGCGAACAGCCCTACTAACTGAACCACAGCCGCCTCACTGAGTTTGAGCAAAAACAGAACCTCGTTGACCATAACAATGCATAAATGAATATGATGTAAGAGCTGTGAGAGTCTACCCACATATGTATATGCAGTAATCAATAGAGCTAGGAGGTCCTTCTTGGGAGTCCACACATTTCCATCAGTCCTGGCTGGATTTCAATGTGTTAAACTTTTAACCCGGTCTCCCCATATTCTTGCGAGTTTTCCTGGACATACCTGGAGGTCACTGCTGCCATGTTCTCCGTGGCTTTAGCCACAGCCTGAGCCGCCCCCTCCAGCTGGCTGAAGTGTTCAGAGTCCTCTGCACTGTCACACAGCAGCACCAGGTAGCAAAGATGACTCGCCATCGGAGCAGTGACCCGCTCGACTGCTGCAGTCCTGATCAGCCCATGATCCAGAGAAGAAGCCATGGTGAGCAGAGTGAGTCCGCTGGTCAAGAGACACAGAGCAGCTCTGCTGTGATGGAGTTTCTACCTGCTTTACTCGGTGAGGGAGGTGCATGAATAATTAATGGACTCCAAGAGCAGGTGCTTGACTTCAGTGTGTCATAGCAACTGAGGTCACCTGACCAAACACACGGATCAATGCCAGCTTTATAAAATGTTTTATCTGAACAGAGGCGCTGCTTGTCAACAGGCAAGGCAGGCAACAGCTTGGGGCCCCAGACTAGAAGGGGCCCCCACAAGTGCTTACAATCTTGAACCAAAGCAGTGACTGAAAATGTACAAATTCTGCAACGACAGTGGGAAAAAATTCCCTCAGGGGGCCCCATCTGACAGCAATCACTCTCATTGGCCTGCTGAGCATCGCTGTTGTCAAAACCAAAGTTTGTCAGTGAGGGTCAACCAGGAAAAACGATGAAGATAGAAAAAACGAAACAGGGAAAAGAGGAAGAGGTGTAAGTGTCGGGACACAAGCAGACATGATGGTGATGAATGCTGGTTGGTGGGGTCCATATGGATTATCAAAAACCTACTCTGGAATCGCCACTGTTTCTGAACCTTTAATTAATTCTGCCATCATTCATTATGACTGGCAGGTCTGCCCTGGAGTTCATCAGTCAGAGGGGGGGTGGCCTTAAAGTCAACGGGTACAGAAAAGCGGTCTCAGTATCGTAAATCTTTCAGAGAAATATCTTTAAACGAAGCCAAGAGAATCTGGTGTAAGAAAAGAAAACAGTTGTAACTTACGGTGGAGCTCTGAGGTCTAAATTACTGTTTGATGTATGAACGTGTTGGATGGACTTCTTTGACCCTACGCAGACTTAAACACTGGCCTACTCTAAGCTACAAGTCTATTTCACCTCCACGTCCTTCATCAGTCAGAGGGCTTTATGATCTTTAATCTATCTATCCATCCCTGATCGGTCAAAATGTGCAGCAACAACAGGCTGGTAAACGGGGACAGGGTCTTACATTGGGACGGGCTTTGATTTGAAGTTTGTCTATTTGCATCGTTCCTGTGGGTTGTAATGGAATCATACTCATTGGATAATAACGGCGCCAAAAATCAATCGATGATCTGGCGAGCATGTTGGAGTCCGAAACATGTTTTTTGTGTTCACACAGCAGCCAGCAGGGAGCGCCACACACCACCAACAGATGTGCAGCCTGATCCAGAGCTTAACGTAACCTCTTCTCCTCTGAAAGGCTTCTTCATTAAAATGATCAAAGACGAGTCACGTCAGAGTCTTTAGGACGAAGGACTCTCCTCTGAGGATGAGTAAGTGCACATCCTGGCCAGGGAGGAAATTTGAATTCCCCATCCTCACCGAGGCGGGTCTGAGACACAACTGAAGCAAACTCGAACATGTGACTCCAACGACCCCACAGACAACTGGGGGAGGTAAAAACTCAGCTAGCCACTCTTTGATTGTTAGCATGCTAATTGTAGCTCCATCCACCATCCAGATAGTTTAAGTGTTTCGGAGGAAGAGAGGTGAAACACCTTCAGGATCTTCATCAAGTCCAGGAGCAGAAAAAAGCAGACACAGCCGAAGAAATCCACTCTAGAATTTATCAACAGATAAATATACAGCTCCAACATGACTTTAAACATCACACATACAGCACACTATACTGGAAATGATACTCAGTGACAGTAGTATACTCGGAACAAAAACCCCAAAGAACGGTGTGATTAACAAACAAACATCACAGTTAGCGTTTAACCCGCCCCACAAAAAAAAGATCAAGTGTCGATGTCTCTGCAGTGTCGCTTCGTGCAGAGGGAAGACGTGAATGTGTACAGTATATGCCGTCATGCCAGTGGAAGTAAATGTTAAAATAAAGTGTATAACAGATTCATACGAGAGCACGACAGAGAGCAAAGCAACCGAAGAGAGCCATAAAGTGTCTTTGCACTGAAGGTAAAAGGGAAGTGGGAAACATTAAAAGACTCCGGAGTCACGTCTTTGTTTTGATGCAGTGATTATCAGCCGAGGGTTGTTTAACACCACACTTCACTTAAAGAGCTTTTTTTATTTTTTTTTATTTTTACATTGAAGTGATAAAATGTGTAAAAAAAACTTTTAAATCTTTGGACATTTGAGAGGAAATTAATCGTCTCTGTTCTGCAAAAATTCTTCAACAAGCCCAGTCGAAGCCGTGAACTTTAATCGTGGCAGATTTTCACTGACATTCCTCCATGTTGACTTAAAATAAGCTTTTCCCAGGAGCCCCAAAGAGCTGGTTTATGTGTAGTGATTGAGTGCAGCACATTCCCCACTATTTTTAGGGGCATTACTCATTCCACGGGCCCCCGTAAATAACTGAAGGTGGACTCCCATCGCCGACTCTCATCAGGCCGCAGAGAGAGGAACGTACAGCGTTTCACGTTTCACGCCAAAAAACCCAACGCCTAATAACGTCAGTCAAACTGAATATGGGCCACGTAGGGGAGGTCTGAGTAAATCATGATCAGGTGACCTGTCAGATTGTGACACTGAATCGTTATTTCACGGACAGTCGAATGTTTTTATCTGACGTTTGAAACATGTCGGGAGCATGTCGGAGCATTAGCTCTTTAAAAAACAGCCTCAGATCATTTTCTTTACTGCAGCAACGCAGAGAGGAAAACACAAACACATTCAAATCAAGCAAATGTTAAAAATGTCGAAGGCAGACGGTGAAAAAAGGCATTAAAGCTACGAGGAGACGTTTTCACGTGGTTATGAAACAGACTGAATTTAACGCTGATGTCTCTTTATGACCTACAAAAGCAAAAGAGAGCGTCAGCCAAATGATTGGTCACTTCTATGTAGTAATATTTCACGATCCAATCTGCTGCCGGAGGGTAGGTGTCACACGAGATGTAAAAACCTGCTGACACACACTTCACCTTTTCTTGCCTAAGATTCATCGTTGAGTTTGATAAACTCTGCAAAGACATAACGGCACACGGCTTCGTCCTCAGGAGTCGGCAAAATCGAAACAAGAATTAAAATCTTTTTAATTTTTCTTTTCATGCTCCCCTTCAAGGTCACATAGAGGACAACATTAGCATAAATTACGACTTTCTTTTTCATTGATCACAACAACTTTGATTTTAAAGATCGCGACCTGGTCAGCTGGTCGTCAGAAAACAAAAAACAGACAACAGTACGGATGCAATCCTGACCAAGAACGCAGATTCTGTGCAGCTTTATTAACTTTCCAGCGCGAGCGAGGACGATTAGTGACGCTTCTACGTCTGCTTGCTCTGATTGGCTGCTTTGGGTTTTTTACGGTTGAACATCGGGGAGGCTCCGACTCCATCAAGGGCAGTAAAATGATCGCAGGGACACACTTTTTGGGTCTAAAATATTGGAATTAGGCCACGCCCCTCTCACTGTTAGGGGGTTCACATGAGGCCAGCTTTAGAGCATTCACCTGGACTTCTGCACGACTCCACGATCAGATGACACGGTTTCATCTGATTATCTGTGAGTCAGATGTGTATTAAAGATTATCCATTAGCCGGACACAGTAAAGAAAAGATGCAATCTCTCACTCCCAGGAAGAGCTGAATATACAAACGACTCCATCCTTGACTATACAGGACATATCTTTGGCATTAAGAGTAAAGCTATGGAGCCAAGGCATTCATTCTTATCAAACATCAGTGCTTTTAGGAAAACATACCGTCCACGCAGCATGTTTATAATGGCCTTCAAATCCCCAACTCTTCTCGAAGCCCAGTTTTACACAATATGGCTTATGTATAAAAATAAATGTGCTATGTAACACAGCCCTGAGGGTTTTGTTGTCCACCAGTATTCATGGCGTCCCCACATCCCCGTACGGATGTAGGTTTCCATCAACAGCTCCGCTCTGCTGTGCCGGGAGTTCCCTCCGTTGAGATTAGCTGAATTCCACAGCGAGTGTCCTCTGTCACCTCCGAGGCCGGTTTCCTGGACCCCCACCCACAAAAAAATACATCAAGTCTCCAAAAAATATGGAGGAAATTCTCCTCTTCCACATATGGAAGACTGAAGGGCCCGGCTGGGCTGCGAGACCACGTGCTATTGGATCCTTCCCGACCCAATCCCTAATCTCATTGGCTCCTCCTGGGACCCCACAGTGCAGGTCTCAGTGGTTCTTCTCCATCCAGTCCCAGCTTTCCTCGCTGTCCTTCCTGTTCTTCTCGGCCTCGATGATCTCTCTGTAGCGCCGACGGAAGAATCCCATCTGTGGAGGACGGAGAGGAACAGAAGAAGACGTGCTTATTTAAACGGATCTGCGGTCGGATCTGACTCCAGCAGGGACCAGCTTGGGTTCTCAAATGTTTTGACTTTTTTTTAACATTCCTGCAGACCTTTTACATAAAGCATATCATAACTCTGAGGGCGGATTTGAGGTGTTTCATATCCGACTAACAGGTAGAGCAGAGCTGGCTTATTGTCTCACAGCGTTTCACAGATGGATCGTATCAGCAGGAATATTTCCAGATGACCAAAAAAAATCTTCTTCACTTTATACAGAGATTCAGATTTAAAAACGTGGAGACGCTCTCACATGTGCAGAATGAATGTGAAGCTGCAGCTCACAGCCAGTTAGTCAGCTGAAATTAAGCTATATTTAAAGGTGCTTTCAGGTACTGTTGGACAAAGCTAGACTCGACATTTTAAGCTCACCTGCTGCAGGTTTATATTCACTGTACATTTCTCACAAACAAAAACAGATTGAAAATGAGTTTTGTTTTGCTGAAAATTTAAGCAGCAAAAACTATCAATGCATGACTCCACAGTAATGAGTGCAAAATGATGTGTGTGTGTGTATGTGTGTGTGTGTGTGTGTGTCTGCAGCATGTTCAACAACCGAGTGTGAAACTGTATTTGAATGTGTAAAAAGTGCTTTATAAATAAAACTGATTGATTGATTGATCGTATCACCATAACTCATCTGATCGATTCTGCTGCACTCTGAATATCTCGGCTGTGTTTTCACTAAAATAAGAAATAATAAAAAATCTAAAACCTCCGAACATTAAGAGCAAAGAAAAAAGGAGATTAAGGTGAAAAAACGGTCGATCAACTTTTTCAGAATTTTGCTTTTTCGTTTTTTGTTCTTTTAGAAGTGTCCTTGAATGCACCACATAAGAGAGTGTAAAGCCTCTGTTCAGTCAGCGTCATCATTACAATAATACATAACACCTGTAAAAACCCTGAATATGACAGATGCATCGAAAAATGGCCGACGGAAATGTTAAACACACACAATTTAAGTCAAACCGCAGGAAACCAGCAGCAGCGTTTCTCCTGCAGCAGCGCGTTGTTTCTACAGGAAGGTAATATGTTAGATACAACGTGTGCTCTGTGCGGTTTGATGTGGACGCTCGGTGTGAATCCAAACAAAGCCGCCTCGCCGGGACGATGCCTCTCTCGCTACGACTTCATTCACTCATCTCCAGTTTGAATGGAAGGTTTATTGATTCAGACCTGGCGCTCTCCTCAGGCATTTCCTGAAAGGAGCAATACAGGACATGTGCTGCTCTTGTAAGAGGGGTTTATTTTGGCAAGGTCCGAAGACGTGGGGGGCGGGGAGGTATTCCTGGACTAACATTCCTTGGTTTCGTTGTGGTATTCCCGACGGAAAATGAGGGATTAAAAAAAGGGGGGGGGGGGACGGAGCGTGATTGTGGTTTCCCTTTAAGGTTCTGCTTTCATGTGAGCGATGATTGTGAGAATTATTGTTCAGCCTGTGATTTCTCCTTTTTTCTTTCTTTCTTTTTTTTTTTTATGGTCATCGGGGAGCTCCCGCCCTTCAAATCCTCGCCAGCTGTTTCTGTCCTACAGTCCCGTCATCTTTGCAGGATTAGACACAGTACAAATACTTTGATGCAGTAAATTCAGCAGAGAATAAAACAAGTGAACTTTACATGTTTGGTTTCTTTACGCTCCAACTTTGCACCCCGAACGTCATGAAAACAGGCACTCTGCTTTGGCCTTTTGTGGACTCTGATCCTGGATTTAAATGTCAGGGTTTGATGTTTACGTGAACAAACTCAAGAACTTGAAAAAGCTGATAAAACTCAGGAACTTCATCCGTAACTTTAAAGAAGATTGTTGCTCTGTTGGCTTCTCTTTGTTCAGGACTTTTTCTTTTCCACTCGTATCAGCTCTTCACGTGAGGAGAAAACGTTTTTTGCCGTCGACCTTTCACACCGGAGTTCGGTGTGACTAAAAAAAGCGAGCCTTTTGAGTTTAGTGTGTCCGTGAGTTTACCTTCCAGAGCAGCACAGCCAGCAGCAGAAAGATGAGGATTCCCACCAGCAGACTGATGGCAATGATCCAGCCGACGATGTAACCCCTCGGCTCCTGACTATGAAGCGCCTCGAACACCAGCTGAAACACAACAACACTTCAGTCAGTCAGTGAGTCATGCTCAGACACACACACACACACACACACACACACACACACACATGAGAGATCATTAAGTCATGTTCTGCTCAATACTGATGCAATGCAGTGCAAGAAGAACAAGCGGGACACATCTGACTTGAGTCTGCCTGAAACACGCCGACCGTGTCGCAGACTTGTTTTGCAAGAAGTCTGAAAAAGGACAAAAAAAATCAGTGAAAGTTGAAGCAGATTAGAATTCGTTCAGCAAACCGGTCGTGTGTTCGGCAACATCCCCACAAACACTGAGCTGCAGAGAAAGTGGACACCCGTCAAGGTCACGTGGTCACAGAGCGTGTCAGAGCGGCTCAAGGGCACACTGACCGTACTCGGGAAGTGACCTGGCACCTCTCCAGCTACCGTACTTTTGGTCCGCACCGCGACCTGAACCAGCGACCCGAGTCCCTCCAGGCCGAGCTGGATCCCTCAGTGATCGGCTGCAGCATGGGAGGCTTGGCATCTTTTAAAAAAAATCTCCTTGTTCCTCCATAAATAAGTCGTGTTTGGGATGTTTCCCATGACCGGAGTGAACACTGACCTGCTGGATCATCTGTCAACATGACGCACACATGGAGGAACACGTGTGCTGCTGGCTAACGCTCTGTTTAATGTTAGTAAGTCAACATTAGTATTATGCTTTGATTTTCTTAAAATCACCATCACTTGATTTTCTCCCCTGGAGACTCATTTCCAACAACATCACTTTGATTGTTTTATGAATTTAAAGCTCTTTGACTGAGGTGAAAAAAATAAATCCACATGAGCACGTTTGTCCAGTCTCGGTAAAAAAACAGAAAAGTGACACTTGAGATGCTGCAGGTGAACTCAACATGTTTTAATGTCACATTATTGAACTTTTAGCAGGTCAATAATATGTGACTGTTAAAATGCTTTCCTGTAATGCATGCAATGAAAATAACTCATATTTGACCTGTATATATAAGATAAATCTAAAACTGTTTGTTTTTACTTGATGATGTAAATAATATGTAAGATGGTATTTTGTGTATTGAGAGGACGGTAGTTGTCACATGACCTCGTGACAAAAAGTCTTGTACATTAAACCCACATATGACGCTAATCAAGAGGAGAGCAGACCTGACGAAGGCACGATGAGAGACGCGTTGTTAGCTTTAATATTTTCACACAGTCACAGTGTAAATCTTTCAGGCAGTGTGCAGAGTTTCGCTCTCGCCTGTTTGCAGAATGAACAAACAAAAACAACAATTACACTCTTGGTTTCAGCTTTAAGGTTTGAGTGTAAAACAATGGAGTCGTTGGGGTTTATTAAATTCACTAATGATGCTAAACAAAGCCAAACGATGTGCTGTCTCCCAAAGGTCAGATAATATGTTTCCACAAACAATGCTGGGACGCTTTCTGAACGTCACTGCTTCGACGTTTAGAGCTGCACCGACTCCGAGACGCCAACTGTGACCGAGACAAAAGCGAGCGGACAAGTGCAGATTAATCTCTCTGTCGAATAGTTTCCCACATTAACACCCCCCCAAACACACACACACACACATGCACACACACACACACACACACACACGCTCTGGAATCTGAGCGTTGTCATGCATGCCGAGGGAATGGCGTGCACAGAGAAGATGAAAGCTCTGCTGGTCGTCGCTCTCTCTCCGACTTTCCCATTTTAACTTGTGCAATCAGTGAACTCTGGGAATGTGTGACTTCATTTCGGCCACTTTATGTGATGAAATATTGTCTGTATACTTTGAGCAGACGCTCACAGAGTGAGGTCACTTAGTTTGAGGTCGGTTTGGTGCAGTTTGAAAAATCACATCGAGGTGAAAAGTACGAAAACAGAACAATGAAAGTTCAACTGTTCTACATTAAAAACCTGATCATATCTATCAGGACTTTAACCAAACGACCAGCTCTCCCTTCACTTGTCAGGATCAAACATTTGAAGTTGCGAGGAAAAAAACGCAGAGGCAGAGAAGGAACTACGTATCCCACAATCCACTGCGACTCCAACGAGCCTCAACAAATGGATAGTTTACACACACACACACCTTCTTTCTGCATTAGCTTTACTACAGTGTGTGTTGAACAGCCGGCTCCAACTAAACCAATCAGATGTTGCCATGACACTCTAGGATTGTGGGTAGTGTAGTTTATTTTTTATCAGACTTTTCAGGTCCTACATATTTGGGCCACAAAAGTCAGAATCAGATCCAGAAGCTGTGGATGCTGAGATCCTCCTCTTCAGGGAGTTTGAGTAAACAGAGCGAGCGTTTTGGCGTTCAGAGCGACTCGCAGCACTTAAAGGCATA
This sequence comes from Symphodus melops, assembly GCF_947650265.1. NCBI lineage: Eukaryota > Metazoa > Chordata > Actinopteri > Labriformes > Labridae > Symphodus > Symphodus melops. The sequence goes on along the minus strand of NC_136705.1, from coordinate 24,069,857 downwards.
GCTTCGTGTCACAGGGGATAAAAAGTGAGTTAGTCTCGCCCCCCGAGCAATTCAACCAGGAAGCACAAATGAAATGCAGTGTGTAGTCGAGCCAGCAGGGATCCCGGGGGAAAAGGTAACCGTGTTTACTAAAACCGAGGAGGGGGGTAGAATGTGTGGAATGAGCCCCTCGCTAAGTGCTGACAGAGACGCACGGTATGGACGTTTTCATGGCAGGGCTGAATTTTCCAAGACGGCCCGGAGCTCAGGGTCAGCGGGGCTGCAGGCCGGTCAGCACACTAATCACTTCAGAGATCCCAGGCCGAGCGTGCCGAGCGTGCCGAGCGCGCCGAGCGCTCCATGTAATCATCACATCTGATCTGCTGGGCCGTTTCAATCACTCAGCGAAGAGCGGGGGGGGGGGGGGGGGGGGGAGAGGGGGTCTGTCCTTGAGCACAGCTGAGGACCCCAGAAATGAGGCCAATAGGAGTACCACCGACGTACAGTATATTACCCACAACCCCCAGCTGCTCCCCGGACTCCCATCAGCCACTTCAAGAAGTCTAACCACAGCACGCTGCATCCAAAGATTAAATATAAGAGCTTATTAATAAATGTCCTTGAGGAACACCCCGTCCCTAAACTTGGTCTAAAGCTTCAGCTGCCTCAGTGCCTGCGAGCAAGACACAGCAGCTTCAGTTGAGCTCCCAGATTTCTCAGTGACTTTTGCAGTTTAGTGTAAAGCGTGAATTTTGTCGTTAAAAATGTGCATTTAGGTCTGTAAATGTGTCGATGCCGCTCGTTCAGTTTTGAGTTACGGTGGTTGAAGTTGAAGTTGAAGTTGAAGTTTCTCACAATGTGGCCTGTAAACTTTGAACTTTTACATTTCACAAGAATGTGGAAAAGCTTGAGCTCAGACTGAGACAGAAAAACGCCCGACAACAAACGACACTTAGCGTGGCTTTAAAGATGAAAATAGGCAACTGAGAAAGAGCCTTCAAACGTGCATTCTCACTAATGACCAGCAGGGGGACGCACTGCTTCTAATCTGATTCTCACGGCTGTGTCGTCAGCTGACAGCTGCTGGACACGCCCTCTTCGGGATGTTCGATGTGGTAACTTTGAGGATGAATCTCCATCTTTGCACGATGTTGAAGAGAGTCGGCGTCTGATGTACTCACAGAAAGGTCGTCTGGGAGGCCGTCTGGCACCTCCACCGCGCGGTCGCTCACTTGCACGCTGCCCCTCGTCACAAACTGGATCACAGAGGAGCTGTCCTGTGTGGTGAGAGGCGGAGGAGTCCTGTCGTTATAAACCACGGTGACCTGCAGCTTCATCAGTCAAACGTCAGACTTGTTTCTTACCCTTTTAAGAATCTCAGTGTTGAGCAGAAGTTTGATGTCGATGCTTAAAGCTTCTTCTTTTAACTGTGGACCCAGACTGCAAGAGATCGTCATGCACGCTCTTCCAGGACGGTCACAATCCTGAAAGAAAAAGGAGAAGACAGAAATGAGGGGGGGGGGGGGGGGGGGGGGGGGGGGGGGGGGGGGGGGGGAAGTGTGAGAGAGAGAGAGAGACGTGTGATAAACAGATGTTACACTGACTGAAAAAAATGGACAAGAAAAACAAGCTCCGTCACAGGGGGGCGACTGTCAGCGACCTCTGACCACCAGGGACCAATATTTACCAAGACTTTCCGTCCTGATTTGGTGAAGAAGGCGAATATGGAGTGGAAGATGCTCTCTCTGTCCTGGGGGATGGTGCACGGTGTCGGGTTCCTGTGGGGGGTGCAGTTCCCTCGGCCGTCGGCCACCTAAAACAGGACGGAGGTAAAGAGATGAAATCACATCCGACGGACAGACACGGAGTCACAAGCACAACATCGTTACGTAAAAGTACAAATATGGGAGCAGCAGCTTTGTCAGGTTTAAGTTGCACAGGTTGATTGATATCTTTATTATGAATGTGCAAACATAACAAGGGTTGAGAACGAACTCCACCCACTGAAAATACGTTTTTTTTGGGGGGGGGGGGGGGGGGGGCAGATAAATGACAGAACTTTGTTTGAGTCCAGAGTCAAAAATCTCTGCAGGTTAAACTTTCCTTTACACTTTTAAGATTTATTTTTTTTTGGCGTTTTTATGCCTTTATTATAGAGGGAGGAAAGTGGATAGAGTCGGAAAGGGGGAGAGAGTGGGGAGAGACATGCGGGAGATGGGCCACAGGCCGGACGCGAACCCGGGCCGCCCGCGCGCGAGGACTGAGCCTCAATACATGGGATCGCGCGCACTGCCGCTGCGCCACCGGCGACCCCTCCTTTACACTTTTAAATAACAGACTTTTAATAGTTCTTGAATTCTATCAGATTGACTATGAGTGAAATAAAGAATAAGGGACCCAATATAGATCAAGGTACATTCACTATGCCCATATTATATCCTGAAACCCCCACCGTCCTTTGTCTCAAAAGGACAGTGAGCTGTTCAAACACGTGAAATAAAAAGCTTCATTAATATTTAGCATTTAACACAAAGTGGATAGAATTCAAAGTCCAGACTTCGGAGTCGGGAAGGAAAATGTAGTTTGACCAAGTTCAGTGCAACAGCGAGAGACTTTAAGAGCTCGCCATCTGTAAGCTAACAACCTGCTCCGAGCGCCGACTCCATTCTCTCTCTCAAGCTGCCAGTCGGACTGAAAACAAGAACGCATAGAAAGGAACGTCTTCTCCTGTATCACTGACTGCTGATTAGCTCTCAGAGCTGCTGTTTCTTGATTAGCTCGAGCTTCTTGGGAACCTGCTGTTTTTTTACTCTTCAGACACTATAAATGCTTTCTGCTTCTTTTCTAGTATTTCAACAAGATAAATCTGGGATCTGGCAGCTGAACTGGCTCCTTCCCACTATTGTTGTGACTCACAGGATGTTCCCTGAAACAGAAAGCTGGTGCCCCTCCCATGCAGATTTCCCATATGGAGTGATTTAAAGGTGTCTGTTTTATTGCCCGCCCCCTGGGGAACACTTCCCCTTTCCCCTCTCCCCTGGTCCGACCTGCAGCTCTGGACTTTTCCCTCATTGTGTGTCTGCTCTGTTTACCTCCCAGCGTGTCTGAGCCACCTTTTCTCATGTCCTGCATTTCTGCTGCCAAAGCTGTGTTGAAGATAGATGTTCTGCTTAAATCCATCGCCAGGGCGGCATTCTGGCAATAAAAGTAAAACTGTAAAATACGGAGCAACAGTCGGGAACATTTATGTCACGTTGGGCGAAGAGAGCTCTGTTTTAAATGTAAGAATATCCGGCTATAAAATATAAGTGTGCAACTGTCCAGAGTGCTCCAGGCGAGACGCAGAGTAACGGCGTTTATAATGTGTGTTTCAGGACGCGGATGGGACGGGCAGTAGCCAGCTCTGCAGGTGTCCCGTTCCCATTTCGTGCAAGCTGTCTGATCCCCTGGAAAGTGATTCCAGATGGGCTCAAGGAGGGTGGGATACGGTCCGCCCCGTCTGCCCCATTCACAGAAAATACAATTAACAGGCCGAGCTCCCCCACAATCCACCTATATGAAAGGGTTAAGAAAACAGCCAGGCCCGCTGGGAGTATTACGTTCCTTTATCTAAATGCTAAATGTTGTGAGACTAAACGGTTGGCTAGCTTCAGTAGCAACGTCAACAGTTTCATTTTTTGGTGCCTCACAGTCAGCCGAGTGTCCGCTCCACGACAGGAGTGACCCCGACTTAACATTCACTTTAAACAATCATTCAAATTCAAGTCTTTGCATGCTTCTGCTTTTAATTTGAAAATCTAATTTCTGACACATTTAGGAAAGGCTCAGAGGGACTGAAAGCGTCTGTGAGATTTTCTAACAAATTGGTGATGCTGATCACTTAGAAGCGTATTGGGGGCGACTTTGCTGTACAGAAAAGTTTCCTCTCAGGAGAAAATGAGCAGCTGCATAAATAAACCTGCAGGTGAATAAACTCATAAATACTGGATGAATAAGGTGCACAGACTGCTGTTGGCATCCACCTGTGTCTCAATGATGTGGAACATGTCGGCTCCGCTGCCAACCAGACGGTTGGGTATCCTGATGTCCACGGTGGAGCCAGGCAGCCTGCTGGGCCCCTTGTTAATGGCCTGGAAGGAAATCACGCCGTGAGATGGAAGACAGACGTTACGTCGACGTACAGAGAAACATGCGTGACACACTGTCGAGCTCTTCAGCGCTGGACGTACCTGAAAGGTGAGATTAAGAGGCTGGAAGTTGCACTCCATCTCGTCCAGCTGGACGAAGCGCGAGGCCTCGATGGAGTTCCCGTAGCCGAAGGAGCTCGGAGTGACCACGCTGCAGAGACACACACACACACACACACGCGCTGATCACGGAGGAAAAGGTCGTTCATGTCAGCGGGAGGACGGAGAATGTTCTCAGACGTGTTCGGCTCAACTTATCATCTTGCAACTGCGACGATGTGTGTTCTCCATTTTGGATCAAAGAGGAAGGAACACGTGTAAGAGACATGGATGAAGGAGAAACTGCTGATTAACACAGTAGAGCGACTTCCTGACCGAAACTTAGATTAGATTTTATATTTCACGGGAAAACGTCTCCCGCCTGAGATGTTCAAGTTTCATTAACTCTTCACGGTCCAGCAGAATTATCTCAGCAAAGAGCGACTCCTTCATTTTTTCATTTCCTGAAAATACGCTGACTTCTTTTCTCCCCCACAAATATCTGAACTTCTGGTCGAGTAAAGAATGTGCGTGCTGCTGCCACCTCTGCTCCAGTTTTGCCTCCCTAAGATGTAAGGCAGCAGCAGCGTTATCAGATGTGCCGAGCTCTGGCGGGTTCGGGCTGTTTTTCATCTCGTCCTCTCGTCTCTCTGTGTGAAGCAGCGCTGCGATAAGGCCTTTCAAGTTGACAGAAAGCTGCTCCCGCCCTCCGCCGACGGATGGGCAGCTGGTTCAAGTCAACGTGTGAAGCCTGAAGTTTGTGTGATATTAACTTTGCTCTCACCCGGTGATGGTCGTGTCGGTCTCGTGGACCAGCGGGATGGACAGATCCAAACTGTTGTCAGAGAGTTTGTGCTCGGGGTTGGCGCTGAAACCACAAAATGAAAAATAAATACAGACATTTGTCACATGCAGAGATTAATCAGCGCTCCTCGTCGAGGACATACGAACCTTTTAGCTTGAACCAAGAACTGCAATGTCTCATTTTCCCCGGAGAGCTGACTGGTATCAAAGATCACAGCGAAGTGATACTAGAAAAGAAACAGAGAGAGGTCACGGGCCGTATCCTCAGCCATGAATCCACATGCCACAAAGGACTTCTTCAGGCGTTTATGATGCATTCATTTCTTCTTCTTCAGTCTGCTGTGTTTGCATGAACGTGATGTTCCTTTAACAACCTGCTTTCTCTATTTTTAATGCCGACAACGAGATCTAACAAAAAGATTTACATTTGGTGTCACGGGCTTCAAATTCAGAAAGATGCACATTTAAGATCGAATGCTGAATAACAGAAATGTGCTGCAAATATAAAATGTAGGCAGAGGCGTTGCTGATGAGTTTAGACTGTAAATGCTGCAGTGTGTTGAAACAGATCACTCAGTACTCGTCTGCAATGCAAAGTCAAAGACGAACAAAAATAAAAACCAGGCAGAAGAGAAGTGGTGTTTCAGCCTGTTTCGTGCCCTCGCAGCACGTTTGTCCCCTCTGTGTTCGTCAGACAGACGGCATGTTGGGTAATGAGTCTCTTGGTTTGAGCTACCTTCGTCTGGGCTCTCATGAAGGGAAATCCCACGCTGCATTTGAGGAAGTCCAAATCAACAAGTCCACAGGAAATGCCCTTCTCTTCCTGCAAAAAAAGGACAGATAGACGGAGAGTGAGAGGAGGCCGATAAAGACAGACAGACTGGAGACAGAGTGGGACACGAGATGAAGACACAGAAGACGGGAAGCCGAGAACAATCCGACCTGCAAACAGATACGCTAGCATGGGAAAAAAAAATAAAGATAGCTTTGTGTAAAAGATAAGGTTGAAGTTGTAAATTAGGTTAAAAGAAGAATGCACGAAGCCTTGATGGCTCGCACACATCTTAGCGGGCGGGTAATTGGACAGCCTCCAGGATGTGTGTTTGGAAGCTTGTCTAAACAACACGGAGCTTCACCGGCTGCGCTGTGTAAACACTGCGGCCCGGACCCGGCCAGGAGGACGAATTCTTTAAAGCGAGAGTTCACTGGGAGGCTGCCGGCTGAGCTTCTTCTGCTGGGAGCATGAAAGAGAGCAGAGATGCTCCCAGGATAAAGGAATGGGAGAGAGAGGAGGGGAGGGGGCTTAATGTAAGTCTTACAAACCGCACGGCGTGCAGAGGCTGCAGCAGCTCTGTGTTTACAACATGTTTCCAAAAGAGAGAGAGAAAAAGGAGGTGCCAAGGCTGACATATTTAAAGGTGCTATCATGTCCAGGGTGTGGCCGAGCCTTCAACCTTCATCCAGTCTGCTTAAACAAGCAGCTGTGCCCTTCGCATGCAGACCAGCGTTCGCCCTGTGAGAGGAGGTGGAGACCCCGAGCACAACTGGCAATGATGGAATTTCCTCTATTTCCTGTATTCCTCAGAGCTGCTGTGCAAACATGGCCTGTCCCCGATTTGGGAAGTGGGCCTATTTACCCATCACTCACATCACTCAGCTGCTGACAGGGAGCAGAGCGGTCGGACACATGGGGCAACAGAGAAGAAGGACAAACGTCTGCTTACTTTCTCTTTGGGAGAGCAAACACATGCTGGGCGTTTCACAAACTGCAGAACCATAAAACAAAAAACCTGCAGGATTGTTTGTGCTGCTGAAGAGTCGACAGGAGTCGTACGTCACAGCTGAGGACAACACACGCAGGACACCCATTCTCTGCATTCTCTGCATGTCTCGAATTCATTTAGCAGACGCTTCCCGACGTTCATCTGAGAGCACGACTCGTCACGTCTTCATCCACTCGGCTGTTTTTAATCCGCTCACTTCTTTTCCAAGCCGGTGTCATCGCCCTCTCAGGTGTGAGCGCTTACCTCTACCTTCAGCTCTTCACAGCCAAGAAGTGCAGTGATTTGTGTTTTCACTGGTTTTCACAACTTCACACATTCTTCAGATGCATTCCTGATTTCTGGGATTTAAACCACAGCGCTCATTGCTTCAGACTTCAGTAGCACTTAAGCACACATGAAGCCCTTTCAGTTTTTTAGTTTCCACAGCTAACAGCTAACAGCTAACGTGTGGTCTATATCGTGAATGTGTCGAAGCACACTTCGCATCGACATTAAGACAAACACAGAGGGGACTCGTTTGTTGTCACGTGTCGGTCTCCTGCTCTCAGCTGCATGTGTGAACCAGCGTTTTCCCTTTCAACAAAATCAACCTAAAACCAACAACTGACATATTTCAGAGTTTAAAAGAAGAAAACACAGAAGCTGCTGCTGCAGGAGTGAAGATCCTCCTGAGACTAAATCATCTTCACAGCTTTGTGCTGCAGGAAGAACAGGCCGACAGCACAGCCTGCACTTCACCGTGAGGGGAGGACGAGTTCCCTCGACGGCGAGGACTCGGACCTTCATCGCTTCATCACGCCCGACTCCTCCAGCAGTGAGCACGCTGCAGTGATTGGTTCCGTGCTCTCATCCCCTCATACTGCTCACTTCCTGCTCCCTCTTCATGCAGCAGGCCACCCTGACTTCGCTCTGCAGCAGCTGGTTACCTGATCCACGCTGACTTCATTAGATTATCTCAGAAACTCAAACAGTGTTTTTCTAATATCTGCCTGCAGCATGTGTTCTGTTCAAATTCAATTTATGCTTTGTTGGGGGGTTTTAAATCAAGACACAGGTTGTGCGCTTTAAGCAGAGGCTGGTATCCATCACACGGGTGCAAAGCCCAGTGGAGGATGAACATGAGGAGGTCAGATACGGGAGGGGGGGGGGCAGGTATCTGACGTGGCGTGCCTCGGCTGTGAGCGGACCAGCTGGCCTCTTTGCAGCGACCCGACGCGACGCGAGCAGAGGCAGAGGTGGAGGCTGTGAAATCCATCCAGCGTGGACCGAAGGTGAAACTCAAACTCTCAGCTTCAATGTGGGACGTCTGTGGGTAGATATTTCTTTAACAGCGACGGAATGCGGAAATTATTTTTTCAGGGTTCAGTGAGTGCAAAAAGTGAAATTAGTCAGGAATTGTTCTGCATGAAAAAATAGATTCTTTACGAGGAATCGTTGGGTGTCATTTATAGAAAGCAGCCGGGACCAGAAGATGTAAACGGACCGTGGAGGACACTCGGAGGATTTCGTCACGCTTCAGTGTGGGATGAGGTCAGCCATCCTGACGGGTATTAGAAGGGCTACTTGAGCGTTTTGGACGTGAATAACGTGATTTGAACAGTACTTAAGTCGAGCATGTGGGAATATGAAGTGTGTGATCTGTTTTTGATCTCATGCAACACGGAGGAGTGGAGAGGCGTGTGACAGCTCCTGCTCTTCATCTGTGCAGGCTGCAGGCTTTAAAAAGGATCCGACACGTTCACTGTTTAGACTGCACTCCTGATATTTAATCTCCTCCAGTCTTTTAAAACAAACTGTCACAAAGCGGGGGGGGGGGGGGGGGGGGGACGACAAAACACGCAACCTCTGTGATATCCATCTGTCGCTGAGTCACAACATCAACACGTTTCAGAGACAAACAGCAGCGCTGCAGGAGGGAGAGGACGCGACGTACCCGCTGCCAGAAGTTGATGTAGAAAACTTCTCTGGAGAAGTTGAAGTAGATGTTGGTGTCGTAGGCGTCGTCTCCGGTGTTGGAGATGGTCAGATTCAGAGAGACGTTTTTCACTCCTCCCAGGGCCAAGTGGTGACCGCTGTGCAGGCTGAGCAAACAGAAGAGAGAGGACGCCTTTCAGAGACTAAATACATTTCTTATAGCAGCTGTGGGATAAATATTTAGACTCACATCGAGGACATCAAGTTTGTTTTATTTTGACTTTCTCAAAGAGAGGCGTCCTCCTTTTGAATCAGGGCGCCGGCAGGTTTGGACGAGTCGTGGAGCAAATTAAACTTAAGCCACTTAAAGGTCAGCGAAAAAAAATGGCTTTAAGTGTTTTTGAACATCAGCTCTCGGTCTTCACTCTCCTTTTGGCTTGATGCTGGTTAACTGCAAACACATCTGTGCTCCTACGCATGCTGAGCACAGATTGGAATCAGCTCTCCAGGTCAGAGGCAAACTGGCCTCCCAAGGTCAAAGCTTTGACCTCTGCAGGCTGTTGAAGCCATTTTTTTTTTTTTTTACTTTTTGTCACATGATTCTTGGGATCATTTTGTCTGTGCATAACATTTCCATGGTAACGCTTTTTCTTACAGTTTTTAAATTACAATATCAGAACCTGGAGTAATTCTAATCTGAGCTCAGCACACACTCAGGCCCGGTGTCCAGCTGACGGACACGCCCGTCCTGTCTCTATGGCAACAGCCGCTGTATGACCGACACGGCTCTCTTACTTTTACTGCGTGTTTTTTATTTGAGATCTGTTTTTTTTACCAGATGAAATACAGAAACAAGATACGATCTGTAGGCGGCAAAACTACGCGTAGCATCGCACATTTGGAAAAGAGCGTCGGCCACGTCAACGGCGTCTTCTTTTAAAAAACTCAAGCACGAGGAGAAATACGCTTTTTACTCCAGGCGGCCGTCTGCTGCTGAAAACACTCTCATTGAAATATATAGAAATAAGGCGCTGAGTTATACATACATGTGCATGATGATGCATGATTAGGGGCGTGGCTAAGTTGATTGACAGGTGGAGGAGCACCTTAAAAAGCATTACTAATATGGCGTCCACCATCGTTCGGCTTCAGAAACCTCTGGGTGACGTCCATATTTATACAGTCTAAATAAACTGTGATGTTTGCACTTTAAAAACTCCAAACCTGCCCGTTAAAGTCGAGTCGGATCTTCCTGATAAGAATAAATGTAAAAGATTAAAACTTGCTCTTCTGGTCTGACATGTGAATTCTCTAAATGTCCTGAAAGCAAAAAGACACACCGTAAAAAGAAGAGGGAACTCCCTAAGTATGGAACAACATATGGATATCCTCCAAGCATGCGTCATGGTTCCCCCACCCACACCCACTCGGCCTATGACGTCAGCTGGCTTCCTCCGCTCAGCAGCAGAAAGAAGGCCAGAGAGTGTGTGTGTGTGTGTGTGTGTGTGTGTGTGTGTGTGTGTGTGTGTGTGTGTGTGTGTGTGTGAGGTGTTTACCCAGAGAGCAGCAGCTTCCCGTGAAGCCTCAGGTCTGCGGCGCAGTCGTCCGACAGGCAGTTCTTCTCAAACCAGGTCTGAGGAGGAAACGGGAGAGAGCATGAGCTCATGATGTTCAGACTGACTCTGAGCGCAGACTAGAGGGCAGTGTTGTGTTGTAGACAGCAGATGATCAAGCAGAAGGACAAATCGTCTTTGATCAGCCAGAGGCCGAAAGGAAACTTAAGTGGAGCGGAGAGCTTTGGTGTTTCGAAGATGACTCGGAGATGAACGGATGCTGAAGCTGCTGAGAGACGTAAATCCCTACGTTCTTTCTTCTTCCCATGAAGCTCAGACGGCGGAGGAGCACATGTGGGGCAGGTTAGAGGTGGTCGCAAAGAAAATAAATGAATCCGTCTTCTTTGGATTCCACTCAAGAAAAGCGAACACAGACGATAATAAACGGGTAACCAACACCAAATCGTTAGAACCTCAGTTTGAGCCGTTTCCTGAAATTCCTTCTGAGGTCCGAGGGAAGAATATCAGGGATTTCAAAACAAGCTGAAAGATGTCAGATTTTAAGAAAATGTGCTGAAACAAAAAATGAGACTGGTCTGAGGAAATCTTGATTTAACACTCTGAACTTTACACGTTATTTGTTCAATATTAAGAGAACTTTTTCCTTGCAAATTTCTTCTTCTTAAAAAAAATAAAATAAATAAAAATCAGTCACTAAAAAGGATTTTAAAATCAGTCTTCACCTCATTCCTCACTGCGATCTTGTTTCCTTTCCTCCATCGCAGCACCGGCGTGAGCGCGGGCAGGTCTCGCTCCTGATGCCCCGTCAGAACGTGCTTCCCCAGGCCGTACGCCACCTCGAACGTGATGGGCGTGAACACCTCCTTAACGTCTTTCTGTGAGGGGGGGGGGGAAACAAAACGACACAGCTACATCAGCAAACTCATCCCACCACCCCACACTCTGATCCTGCAGCTGCCTGGGTGATTACACTAATTGAACATCTTTTCCCAATCGGCGCTCGGTGCAGAGAGTGATTACTCTGCAGATAATCTTCAGTGTGGATGTGACGGCTTCAACACAGATGTAAGAATACTAATAAACCACACACATGGAGTTTAAACACGTTTGATTCTGGCTCTGCCTCTGAGGGATATCGCTGCGTTTGGGACCACAAGAGAAGTGTTTGAATTGGCATCAAGTTTGGAAACAATGAAAACTGAGCGCTAAATGGGAAATCTTCATCAGACGCTGAAAGGCAGATACTGATGTTTCATCTCCTCAGAGCTGCACTCAGCTGTTTGAAGCATCTGAGTCTTTGTTTCAAAGCTCGGCTCCGACTGATATTGGATTTTTGAGGCTGATAACGACCGATATCTTTCTTTCCCGAGATATATAGATAAAAAAATGTTTTGATCCCTCAGATGCAGTAAATCAAACTCGTGGAAAAGACGTGACGTAGACAAACTCTGAGCATGTACGTGCATCATCGCTCGACGCTCTGACAGCGATGATGCTCGTTGTGATCCACATGGCGCCCTCTGCTGGTGAGAGAGAACGGCTAAGTTTAATACAACAGAACTCAAATAAAATGTTGTTTGATTGGAGAAAAAGTCGAGTAATATCAGCGAATATCTGTGACAAAATTGGCCGATATCGAAGCGCTAATATCGGCTGGAGGATTAATCGGTCTTTATAACTGTTGGTGCCAAAGAAACAGCAAAGGATCTATTAAAAGCTCAACGTGTACCTTCGCCCAACCTGGAGCCCAACCTGCTGAGTACACACAAAAGCTTTTTCCTGAGGTCACTCGTCTCTTTTGCACTTTCTCTCTTTCGTCCGTTATCGTATGATTTTTCCACCCGCCCATCCTCTTCCCTCAGGCGGGCATCACCCACCCAGCTCGTCAACAGAGAGCGAGAGAGTTATAGCAGGAAGCAGCGAGCGTGAGCGCAGGACGTGAACAGACAAAAAAACATTTGGACACGGTGCTGCTCACTGATAAAGAGAGGGCACACAATCACTGTTTTGTCAGAGAATGGTGAATCCTTAAAAAATAAAAAATAAAATAAAAAAAAAGCTGCAGATGAAACGACATCATCATCTGACATCTTAATCTGCTTATTAAAGCATTAATCAATTTAATGTTTCATTTGTTCGCCCCGAGTCCAAACTGTTATCTGCTCGACCAGCAGAACCAAACCACAAGAGACGACCGCATCGTGTAGAGTTAGAGAGAGAGAGAGAGAGAGAGAGAGAGAGAGAGAGAGAGAGAGAGAGAGAGAGAGTTTTTACAGCTGTACCGAGCTCAACACTTTGCCACACCAGTTTATCCAGTGACGATCACTATCGGCTAATTTCATCTCAGAAATTCACTGATATCACTCGATTTATTCACACAGTCGAACAGTATTTTTCTTTTGAGTCTCCATGTATAACACCAACAGGTCTCTTTCGCCACCAGAGGGCGCTATGTTTAAAAGAAAATAGAAAAGAAAGAAAGATATCGGCAGATAAATCGGTTAAATTGATTTCTGCCCCGAACTATCACTTATCTGTCAGGCTCTAAACCGTTGTTAGCATTTAAGCTAATAAGCATCTTGAACATTTGAACGAAGAGAAACTCAAAGTGTAATCAGATTATATGGTAGAAAATATATTTGGTAAAAAGCTCAAGAAACATTTCTTTACTTTTTTGTCCCCTTTTATATCTTTAAATGAAAACAACTATCCTGCCTCGCTCTTAGTCTTAGACTTTCTGGACCGCGCAGGGCCTCAAACCCTGAAGATTGTGTTTCCAAAACATCGTCTTTCAAACCCTGAACTCTTTATCGGGACACGAAGCCGAGGCGTTTAGTTCTCACTCATCCATTCAACGACTCGACTCACAGTTTAATCTGTGATCGGACCTTGTTTGATGTGTGGAAGTCGGATCAATCATTTCTGATGCAATCGGGAAATCTGAGGAATTGATTGGCTATATTTCCTCCCTATCAATCAAACAATCAGTCATCTGAGAGGTGAAGCTGTGATTAAAAGTGACAGAGTGAATCGGAGTATCTGGTCCATAATAAGGCCGAGCGGCGGACCCACGAGGTCGACCCCGCATCCATCACTGGGCTGCTCTTCACGCCTCGTTGCACTTACAGAGCCGGTGTTGTTCCAGCAGTTTGTCGGCTCAGCTGGGAGGTAACATGACACAATGTGGTACAGTCAGCCATGGTGCACAATGTGTGCTACTTTCAGGGCCCTCGGCGGTCATTAAAGTAGAAAGCTTGAAATGATCCTTGTCCGCTGGCCTCTGAGTGAACCGACCCCCCTGGGAATCCCTCGGGTCTCCAGCCCCCCAAAGTCCCAGCGCTTATCTCACATTTTCAAGAGCCGCGGGAGGACTCGGGGACATAATGACGTCCTCAACCTCTTGCTTCAAGAGAGGCTTTTATGCACATAGAAGAAAACAGGCCTAATATTTCCGTTAAACTCGTCTGCTGTGGGATTTCCATGTGTTTATTATTGTGCACACAGAGGATCACTTTCTGCTTCAAACACAAGACTGCACCGCTGCTAATGAACTGGAGAGCTCCCAAAACTCACAGAACGTTTATAACACAAGTGCCGGAGGCAGTGCAGCTTTTATTATCCCTTGATCAGTGCAGCCAATTGCCCCACCCGGGGTCCACACCCGTGGCCCCCCCGTCACCTTCTCCCGCCTGATCCACGGTTTGATTTCTGTATTTATGGAACAGAGGAGTTCCTGAGCTCGGCCCGGTGTTAACTGCCTGCTCCCTTTCATTACATGCAGAGAGACCAAACAACTGTTCCTCACATGCAGCCGAAGCTTGTGACGGCTCATTTTCTGCTCAAAGGCTTCATCCGTGTTAATCCTCCTTTTAAACACAGAGGTCGCCGGGGTCGGAGCACATCGAGGATTTTTAGAGATGTGCGCGCTATTTAAAGGTCATTTCAATCGGAGTGGACTTTAGGAAGGAGAGGTTGCCTTTGGAAATTCTTTCTCTCTCACATGAAAGAAATAAAACGGCCCCAAGAAGGATTTTAAAAACTCCTGCAGTGTTTACCTCTTGTATTTTCAAAACTGCGAGATTTAAATATCGGACTTTACTGGCTTTAAAGAAGATGAAGGTTATTCACAGTCAGGGTTTTCCATCATTTTCCCGCCTTACATTTGGAACCTGGAGTCGACACATTACAGCGCTGGTGATCTTTATGACGCTCTCGATCCAAAGTCTTCCTCCCTGAACGCTCGTTCATTTAGTCAGCTCACAGGATGGACGACAGCCTGCCTCTCTGCTTGTTTTTAAAGAAAACAGCTGGGAATCAAACCTTCACCCCTCTCTGCGGAGCGAGGTCCCTGCCAAGATACAACCCCAGTGTTTATGTTCACACTCAGGACCCATTTATTAGCTACAGCCCAGCGTTTTTCCCACCTTAGCATGCTAATATCTCCCTCTGCTGCATGTGTTAGCTGTTTGCTTTATTTCAGTCGATATCTCATCGATTGCTCCTTTAATAAATAACTCAGATTTCATCCAGTCGGCTGCTTCCAGTTTAAGTTTTTGTTCTCTCTTTCTGTGTCGGGCTGCAGCCTCTGATTCTCACACACTCGTCTGATCAACATGATGGAAAGACTTCTCCAGCAGCACTTCTCTGGTGGGTGCAGGGAGGCTGGATGACGTCAGGCTGCAAAAGGCTCTGATCTTCAAAACGCCCCACGCTTGGCTGAAACACACAAGAGCTCGTCTCTCAGCCAAAACCATTCCCTACCAAAGCGTACAGCCCTCAGCCCGCTCACGGGAAGTCTTTATTAACTCCTGAGTGGATGCTGCACACACAGCTCCTTATAAGGACAATGGAGGTTTGCAGGATTTCTTGCAGGTCGAGGCCACTTCAGGCTGAACGTGAGGGAGTCGAGTTCAGAGCTTTTTCAGTGAGTTGATGAATGCACTCAGCGTGTCAGAGGTCGGGGTTGAGTATACTGAGGCACAACTTGAAGTTATTTACAGTAATGTCTGCAGCATATGGCACACACGCACTTCAGCAGCTCATCTCTGCCTGTCCTTGGAAAAAAAAAAAAAAAAGTGATGAAGTGAGACAAAGTCTGCCGTTTAAAGTGTGCAACTTTCTGCCAAACCGACTGCAGGTCAACCTGAAAGCAGCTGCTCCGAGCAGCACCGGGGAGCAGATGTAAAAAAAAAGAAAAAAAAGAATCCGAGCAGGAAAGAGCGACGTCCAACTGAGGATCTGTTAAACACGATCACATGGCCAACAATGGTGGCTTTTCTATTGACATCTTCCTGGATCTGCAAACTTTAATAGCACATGTGGCAAATCAGCGACGTCCCACTTTATGTGCTCGAGTCTTCGGAGCGAGAGGAGGAAGCGTGAAGCTGCCAACGGAACAAATCCAGCGAGTTACAAAATGCAAGCAGACACATCCGACGAGCGTCTTCTTCTTCTTTTCTCTCTCGACTTTAAACTCAAACAGCTTCATACACAAACACAGCTTCTCCCTCGTTGTACACAGTCATGACTTTCTGCTTTATGTGTGAAATGTTGCTCCTTCTTCCTCTAAGGTCAGAGGTCAGAGGTCATCCATTTGCAATGAGTGCAGAGTGGTCAGAAGTGATCTTTATGTGTTTTTTCCTCTCCTTGTTTTGTCGCCGAGCAGCCGGCCGTATTAACGCACGGAGATGTTCCTCGTTACGGAGCTCGTGACAGAGCCCAGAGGAGTTGCACATTCAGAACCATCAGATTCATTTTTCAATAAAGAAAAGATTACAGCAGCTTTGAATAAGCTGTCTGGCCTTTCATAATGTCATGAGTCAGAGAGTCTTGTTCTGAGAGACAACGTGAAGCCACTCGACTTTCATTACCTTCAGTCGGTCCAAAACCAAACGTTTCTGAGTAATGTGAAATCAGCAGACGAGCAGTCATACACAAAGTATGAGCCGCTTTGATTTCTGTTCCCGCTCAACATGAGCCATGTTTACTCCAACACGTGAGGCCGCCTCATGTCCACTTTAAAACACTGGATCTGTAGTGATTCTTAGATGTTGGTCCAGATTCAAACACCGAGCTGATAAATCACAGTCTGCGTTAAAACACAAAGAAACCAGACGTTTCCAACGGAGGTCGTTCTAGAGTTACATTACGATGCAGAAAGCAAATGTAAGGCGACGCCTGCGAGCTTGTTCACGCTTCGTCGTCTCAAAAGATCCAATGTCATGATTAGAAAAGGGAAAAAAAAGCTTCCTTTCTGAGCAGCCCCGTGAGTATATCTGCATGTTTGACCCAACGACATCCATCACCTGAATCCAAACCTGCAGAGAGGCCGAGTGCTGCTCCACATGTCGGCCGTGTTTTGTAACGTCTCCCGCGAGCGAGCGCATATTTCCTCCTGGCTCAAACTGAAGAGCGGCGCGCCATCGCTTCAACTGACAGGAAACGTGAACCATGTGTACTGTCACACACGAGGACGCATCACCAACACACAACCAACTACACACACACACACACACACACACACGCTGTCCTATTTTAAAACCCTCCAAACACGAATCCTAAAACCTGACACCGCAGCGCTGCGTCCCGTCGGTGAGACGGGTCCCAGCGCCGCAGATCAGCAGATACACATCTCCGTCTCCCTGCAGGATCCAGGCGTGCTCAATTTATGGCTTTTTTTTTAACACAGCGTTCACGTAAACACAAATTACAGGAAACTTTTACGGCCTTGAATGCATCATGAAGAAGGCATTCAACATTTGACCCCTGGACAGTAAAAACCACAGCTGGGATTTATAAAAAAGGAGGAGAGAGAGAGAGAAAAGGTGCCTCTCTTCCCCCGGTGGAGATCTGCACATGGAACAGGTTTACTGCTCGAACACGGCGAATTCATCAGCGTGTTATTTTTACTGCATTCCATCAACAACAACTTGATTTAAGGCCAACGCTAACGAAAGCTGAATCAGTGTAATATCAGCGTCTGAAACAAAGCCAGGCAGCCATAAACACACAGATGTGTTCCCTCCGACCTCAGCTCCTCCTCACTCGGCTCCCACATTGAAGGAGCCTCAACGCCTCCTTTGTGTTGGGCTATTTTCAGCGTCGTATAACGACGGATCATTTAAGAGCATTAGCAAGAAGAACGACCTCGAGGCTGGAAATAGATGCAGCAGAAACAGAAGCAGAACCGAAGGGAAATCATTCTGAGCTAAATCCCTTCATTCCACAAATTCTCGACCTGCAGGACCTCCATCATCATCATCATCATCATCATCATCGTCGTCGTCTCTATCTACCTTTAACCCCCATCGCTGATCTCCTCTGTAACCTGACAGACTCAGCGTGGAGTCACAGCGGGGACACACACACACACACACACACACACACACACACACACACACGCACACACACACACACACGGGCTGCAGAAGAAGAAGAAGAATCCAGAAGAGGTCCTTTTAAGGAAGCAGATTTGGGGCCTTGAGAAGTGAGGATGAAATAGAAACAAGGTGGCTTTAGTCACCCTTCATTAAGTCTCTGATGCAGCGTGATCACACAATAATGGAAGGAGACTTATATAATAATGATAATAGGGCAGAAGAAGGAGACGAAGAAATCAAAAAGAAGAGGAAACAAGGAAACAAAAAACAGACACAAATAGAAGAATGATCATTTTTCTGCAGCTGGACGTTAATGGTCTCATATTTAACTCGATGACACTAAAGAACATCTGGCCAAAGGACGACTGATGGATATCAGCTTCTCTGTGTGTCTGCTTGTTCTCTCAGTGCATGTGTGGCTTCTCTCTGGCTTCCTCCCACAGTCCAAACACATCATGCTGGTTACCTGCTGACTCTGTCTGTAGGTGTGAATCATGTTAATATGTGGCTGGTTGTCCGTCTCTACGTGTCAGCTCTGTGATTGACAGGTGAACCCCCGGCGACCCCTGAATGGGAAAAGGGGGTGGAGCTCATGGCTGACCAGCACAGGGTCACACTCCCACATCTTTGTAAATACTTTGCCATCAAACATGACTCACACAAAGCTTTGATTTTGATTTACTGTGACATTTTGCTGCATTTTTTTGGGGGTCAAACTCCTTTAAAAGTAAAACATCATAATTCTATTCCTGATGTTGTTGCTGTTTAGAAAGAACAACAAGCGTCTGAAGACTTCCTGCCTGTGAGAGATGAACTCCCTTCCACGTCCTGATAAAGCTTCTCTGTGCATAAACAGGAAGCTCGTTATCTTAACTCTCGAGTCATTAATTGCAGCAGCACAATCCGCCTCCAAAAAGAGATTTCTTCTACAGCACGGTTGTGAAGTCAGCTGCTGGTTTTTGCTCCCTGTAGTGATAGTTGAACGTGCACGCTGCTTTTCAAACCCATTTTAAAAAGAGGTGATGCATGCAGCTCGAAATGTCTGAGCCGGTTCCATCCTGGCGAGAGAGGAGCGCTCCAGATGCTTCCTGCTGCTGATGTCGTCACAGCGCACACAATCTGGGACACTTTGGCTTCACTGTTATTGTTGGAGCCATTGTGGGTTTTTTTTTCAGATGGTAAAAGTGCAGCACGGCTCTCGCACGTTGGTCAGATCTTTCTAACGAGGGCCGATCACGGGCGCCGCAGGACGTAAACACAAGTGTTGTGTATGCTCTGGCTTCACTTCCTGTTCTCACAGGAAGCAGAGTTTGGTGTTGACGCGACTGAATCAGAAATATACGAGCTCGTATTAACAAACGGGTCAAGTGGTGGGAAATGACAACAGGGTCATCGCAGGGTTGTTTAACCCTTTGATGTCTGCAGCTCATTTGTTGGTATTAAAGTTCATCTTTACGTCATTTTCAGATCCGAGGAAGCGGTCCACGCCAGCTCCGAGTCAACACGCTTCAATCTGACCACCTCATGGAGAGCGACTTGTTTTTCAACCTCTAACATGCAAACACTGATCCTGCAGCGAGATTACAAACGTCAGTTAGCCGAGTGGTTTGTTAGCGTGCAGGAAGCTGTCGTCCTTGAAGGACGCGACCCGGGTTCAAATCTGACCTCTGGCTTCTTTCCTGCTCGTCCTTCTTCACTCTCTCTCTCTCTCTCTCTCTCCCTGATTTCTGACTCCACAGTCCTGCGTCAGTGTGTTTTCACCTTGTTTCAGTCATTTAAAGAGGTCAGAGCTTTAAAGGCATAAAGAACATTTAAGGTTCTCACGAGGGTCCATTTAAAGGCGATCATGTGTAAACAATCCACTGGGGGTCAGTTTGCAGAAGTTTAAAGAAGTGATCACAGCCTTTCAGTCACACACACACACACACACACACACACACACACAGACACAGACATGTTTCCTCTGCAGTGGAAGTGGGAAACATGGCAGGAGAGACTCTTTCATTGTGGTCAGACTTGGCCACCCATTACGTTGCCTTGCGGTAGCATCGAGTGGCAGCAGAGCGGCCAAAAGACTGCGGAAACATTTTACCCAGCATGCTCTGCGGCCAAAATCAACAAATCATCAAATCGGTCCCAACCTTTGGTCTCAGTGTGAGTAACGACGGGACGGATTCTCCATGGCAACGGCACAGAGCGCATCACATGAGCGTGCGGCCAAAAACACTCGGCTTACATCACATTAACGCTCCTTACCGTGACGTCACAAGAGTCTGCAGGCTGCGCACTCGCCCCGAGAAGAACTGTGTGAAGTTCAGTCTGGCACCACCATGTAGGGAAATCCTGACCAAAACATTACCCTGAGCTAAAATTAGCCCGGCTAGCTCGCCTTTAGCTTCCAGTAAATGCTATAAACCTTAATCCTTGCAGAAAACGCTCGCACTTAAATCTGAATTTATACATACATGACGTTATATAGGATATTTTCCACTGGATTTACTGTCACTGTGCACAGAGTATTTTCACTTTCTTCCCCTTTAAATTCTTTAAAAATAGGAGCTTGACAGGCTGCCATTTGTAATAGAAGCCAGCTGGGGTTGATTAACTTCCTGCTATATACTTTCATTGTATCAGCCCTCTTGGCCCAGGGTAAATGAAACCAGGGGAACGGTGTCAGGGGAATTGCACGTTTCTGTTGAACTGTAAAGAGGCAAACAAAGCCGGCAGTGTGGCAGCGGCCCGGCTCCAGGTCCCACGTGCCAGACGGCGTCTTTGTCTTCATAGAGAATACCTTGAAATGCAGCGCCAGTGCTGCTGTACTTTCGGAGGTTATCTTTGGAGAGGCAACTGAGGTCAAACAGATTTCGTATTTCACTGAATAACAAAAGCTGAGGACTGTCAGGCGAGTTGTTTATCGCAGAGGAGGAGAGTGCTCCCGTCCTCTAAGAGACATTATTTACTGTTAGACACTAAAAGCTCAAAGATAGAGGGTTGATATGCTGGATATTTGTGGTCGGTGTCAACGTGAAAGCTTCTTCACTCATCGCTGGGCGCTGGTTGAGTGCTGAAAACATCAGCGACCTGGTGAGATGACCACATCGCACCGCGGTTACAAGCGGAGCCGTGAAGCTTTCTCTTGTTGTGAACTGATCGATGTTTTCGCCCAGAGTGACGGGAGGTAAAACGTTGATCCTCGCGTCCCCATCAGCTCCTCCGCTCAGTCTGAAAATCTCACGCGTCGGATCCCTCAAATGCAACATGTGTTCAGTTTTTCCATTCGGTCACGTCAGACTGGCGATGGCCTGCGTGCATTAAGCTCTGACAGATAGATGTTCATCCCACACATGCACCAATAAACGCTGCAGCCATCCGACTACAGTTTGATGGATCTTTAAATAGCTGGTTTGTGCACAGCAAATGTTAGGAGGGCTGCATGAGATACAGTACAGGCTGCATACTCTGTGAATATAGGCCAGAGAAAGGGGGGGTGGGGGGGGGTAGTGAGCGGGATACTTTACGAGCTAAATTAAACAGACAACTGTTACAGGCCGGGCTTTAACGGCTTATTTTAGCTCCTCCTCGGAGACTGTGATGAGTCCGCGGAGATACACAATACCACTCACCACCACAAATGGAGCTGCCTCCTGGCACCATTCCAAGAGCTCGCACGTGCGCTGCGATTGGCTGCCGCGACGGGGACCGCCGGAGTGAAAAACATGTTCACGACGACGGATAGATGGCCCGAGATGTAAACACGCCGGACGATGTGATCAGGGAAGACGTGCTGAACATCTGAATACTTACAAGCATAAATCACGGCTAAGTGAGCTGTGAGAGCCAGCCGACGTCTAAATAGTGCTTCACAGAATGAATAATTAATGCTTCAAAGTTTAGAGTAGGACGAAGGTAACGATGTAATGTTGACGTTACATCTGAAGGAACCTGATGGTCCTCCACTCAACATAAAGCATGCACAAAGAGCTCAGCAATTTTGTTTTCAGCTTTGTTTGCGGTCTTGCTCTAAAGGTAGAAGTGTGACTGAGTCAACTCACCATCCTCGTGCAGAACAGACAGAAGGGCTCTGACAGGAAATAAACTCAAGATAAGGGCTGAGAGAAAAAAAAAAAAGTGTTTGTTCAGCTTCAAAAGTTTCAGGAGGTTTGTTTTAAGATTTATTGGAGAGACAGGAGAGTGGAGGAATGGGAGCGATGGGGAGAGTGATGAATGGCGTGCACGCAGGTAAAGTAGCCACAGGTTGGACTTTAGTCCCGCCTCCAGGACTGTGCGGCCTCGTCTGGTTTTTCGAGGCGTTTGTGAACAAGGCTTTCTGTGATAAAATCCAGGCTGAGAAGACGCTGCTATGTGTGCACGTTATCTGGTGGCTGACACTTCCTGGTCTGCTTGCTGCTCATTGGCTGTTTCCATCAGAGGCAGCCTGATCAGGATCGGGGCAGTAAAGTCATCGTATTGACAGCAGCCGTGCCTCCCGAGAGTTGGGAGGCCAAATCAGGATTGAATTCTTCGAGTGTGTAAAGCTTAAAATAATCTAATCAAGCCTTCCTGCGCTGGCTACTCTTCAACTTTCCACACTCACCCTGCGTAAGAGATTTTCCGTCCTCGATGCCATGATAATGATAGTCTGATTGCCAAGGCGTCCAGTCGAACGTGAATAAGATCTCAAACCTCCAACTATTTCTCTCCGTGCCGTGACGGCTCAGCCACAGCAGAAAACACGCACGTTATTCACAGTAACTTAATGCGACACATCCAGCGCAGAAAGCTGCTGGTTGTTTTTTTTTGTTCAGTGACTCATTCCCTGCTCACACACACTGCACCCCTGGTCATCTGGACCCGAATGATCAATCAGTCATCGCTGCTCGGAACTGTGAGGTACAACTGAGGAGGGGAAAAAAAAAAAGACCAGCGTGGAGTTTATTTAGCTAAAAATAACCAAACAAAGACCATCTGGAGGGCTGGTATGCTGGAAGTCAAAGCCAATGAAAACACATTTAAAATGATCAACTTGCATAATTTCAGGAGAATTTACGCGTTTCAGATTGAGCTATTAGCTTCTGTTCTGTTTTCTCAACGCGACGGGATCTCCTCCACTCCTTATCGAGTCCTGTTGCATGCTTGAGCAAATAAAAGTGCGACCACGCTTTGTTAAGTTTAGCCGCGAAGCTGAGGCCCTTCCAAAGTGTTTCTGTTATTTAAAATGACAACAAACGGGGGTCGAGGAATGGTCAGAGGAGTTAGGAACGTGAGAGGGGCTCAGAGCAGCACACGGCTCGAGCAGTCGACCCTGACGCGAGGGTTTTCCATCAGCAGCGCCAGCGTGCAGCTCCAGTTGACACAACAGCAGCCCAGAAACTCCCGCTGTGACGCGAGGCTCGGCGTTTTTCACTGCATGTTCGAGCCGAGCCGAGGGAGGGGCGGGGGTGCGTTACCCCCTCGGGGGTGTAGTGGAGAAACCAGCCGGTTTCCATTAGCATGCCTCTTCTGGGGAATGGGAGGACTGGCTCATGTGGGCAGACGCGTGAGGGAGATAAGCGATCTGATTGGTCAGGCAGACTCGACTCGATCGTCTGTGATCGTGGTGATTCTTCTCTCGAGGTTCGATAAGTAGCACATGAGGAGGAAGACTCCTGTCAGGTCATAATCTTTGTCCCCTTTACTTTTCACACATCATGGAGGATCACTCAGCCTGTAAACAGAGAGGTGCCACACCTTCACGTCCTGTGAGGCTTCTGGGCTCTGCGAGCGCAGATCCTCATCGACCTCCGTCCAAAATGTCCCCAGTCAAGCCAGAACACAGCTCCCCCATGACGTGGCGTCTCTCCTGACGTGGGACACTTTAAGTACAAGTGTGTTCGTCTCACAGCAAGAGAGCTGCCACACACGTTTAAAAAAGTCTGAGAGATAATTCACTCGCCCACCCAGCGACCTGAGGAAGGATGTTTGGTTTTTTAAGCGCTGAAATGTCGGATTAACTTTGGGCTGAAACTCTAATTTACACGACTAATCGCCTGTTAAAGATGTGTGGGTACAAACTCAGACAGAGAGAGTCAAACTTTAATTGCTAGATTCTTGGATCCTTACTGAAGAGCTCAATAAACACACGTAAGACTCATAACCGTGATGTGTGTGTGTGTGTGTGTGTGTGTGTTGTGATGTACTGTCATTATCGTCTGAGAGGTGGAAAGAGGAGAGGCAGCCTCCCACTGTGAGAGCGCCTGCAGAGCACAGCTTCAGCATGCCTGTGAAATTTACAGCGGGGGGCCTCTGTGTTTCAGGAGGTGAAACCCGGACGGGGCCCTCAGGACGGGGCCCCTCAGGACGGGGCCCCTCAGGACGGGGTCCCTCTCCGAGGCCACGCGGAGGAACACAATAGAGGGACTATGTGACCACAAAGGAGACTCTGTTTCCTGTCCGTCTCTGCAGACGCACACTCGAGCTGCGTGCTCTGCTGTTTCACAGACCATCGAACGCCTGAATGTGACCTTTGACCTCAGCCAGCAGGAAGACACTGGGAGCTTCCCAGCAGGAGTTTGTTGATCCAGAACCTTCGGCTACAGCTGCTACTGCTTTCACACCCCCCATGTGATGTGTGACAGGCCTCAGTTTAACACATGAACATTTAAGTTTCTGCAAAACCAGTCAAATGAAAGCAGATCGAAGCAAAAATAGAAGTTATAGAAACCAATATTTGCTCAATTTCATGTATTTGATCACCAAATATTACACACGTTTTTGTGCAATTAAATTATTTCAATTCCATTTTAGCTGACACTCGTCATCCAGTTTAATCGACTCGCTGGGCTCTCTCTTTCACAGGACAGGAACAGCTGGTGTCAAATATTGATTAATGGAAGTATGCATGCAGCAGGTCAAGACTTTGCTAGCTCATTAAGATTTATAAAACCAGAGCGGGCCCTCGGCTGAAAGATTTGGGAGTGGAAAGGGCGGCAAAAAAATCCAGCTCACTGAAAACATCAACACTGTCAACATACAAAGTGTGACGCTCCGACCAAAAACAAACCACAGGAGCAAATATCCCATATCAAGCGTCAACACTGAGGAGAGCGAGAGAGAGATCAGGGTCATGGGAAAGATCAGCTGAGGACACACACACACACACACACACACACACACACGCACTAACGCCACATCATCCCCTCCTTACCTTCACGTAGGCGGTGAAGCGCTGGCACTCCTCCCTGTCAACCTCCAGGCTGAGCTGCTGGCTCAGCTGGCTGATCTGGGAGCCGCTCTGGGTGAAGTAGACCCGGGAAGGCTGGCTCTTCTGCCGCTTATCCACATCAGCTGTCAGGTTATACAGCAGATCTGACAAGAAAGGAAAACAGTGTTCGACTTCACGCTAACTGACAGCAGAGCAAAGATAATCTGGAGAAACACGTGGAGTATGCAGGGTTTGGTTTTCTGATGATTGCCATCAAAACATGGGGGGAGAGATGAATTATCTCTGGTGAGTGAATGTGAGTCAGAGGGAAGATGGGAACATTTTCTGGTCGAATCATCTGATTGCACTCCGACTTAACAAGAGCCCTTTTGTGTCGTGTTGTTTATGAAAGATTTAACATCATCGTTTTGCACAATCATTCACCCACAGGCGAAAAACACCGAGCTGAGCTGAGCAGGGCTTCAGGCCGAGACAGCAGCAGTGATCCCATCCTGCTGTCAGATACAGACTTTCATCGGTTTGCAGGTGTTTCATGTTTCACGATGACAAGCTGACTGATTAGTCTCATCCTCGCCGTGAGGAACACGGGTGATTTATATAACATGTAACATACGCTATCAGATGGGATCGGTGTTTGTTTTGGTGTCGGATCAAAACGTTGGATTGGTGCAGCCTTTTTTTTTTTTTTTTTTTATAATATATTTTATTCATCCCCGAGGGGGCCGCACTCACATGCACTAGTGGAGGGATGTCAGAGTGCGGCTGGTACGCCCACTGGAAGCGCCTCCTGAGCTGGTGCCTTGCTCAAGGGCACCTTGGAAGTGCTAAAGAAGCGGTCTGGTCTGACACCTCTCCACCTACCAGAACAACTTCCATATTTTGGTCCGCATCGGGACCTGAACAGGAGACCCTCCAGTTCCCAACCCAAGTCCCATTATTCATCAGATTATTCATCAGAATAAATACAGCATAAACTTAATCACGGGTTCATAATCTAGAGAATAAAACGTTCTTATTTAAGGTCGTTTGAGTTATTGCTTCCAAGCTGTGCCCATGAGACAGACGGCTGACAGCCTAGAAGCTTTCTGTGCAGATTTCTTTTTTTCCGCTTCAGGTGAGCAGACGAGGATTAGCGGGGAAAAAGGAAATTAATTTTCCAGCCGCTGGTCCAGAGGTTGTATTTCTGTGAAAGAAAACAACATTCCTGCTGGTTCCACCCCTGGCCGTAAGTGAGAGCTCCTTCAAATCTATTTGGAATTGAAGAATCGTAAGCGTGATGTCAAACATTGCTAACACTTCCAGGAAAAGCGTACATGGGTTTCTGGCCCTTTAAGCTCCGCCCTCCTCCGAATGAATCAGCCTCAGTCTGGAGTAATTGCTTCAGGAGGGTGTCACACTGGTAAAACAGTGAGAAGGGCGGCGAACACACCCCACTTGCACCAAAGCCTCCCTGTTTCCTCCGCTCCAACAGAGGGAAGGCCGTGAGCTCACTCCAGAGGAGGCTTCATTAAACACATGCTGCTGCACTTTCCATGCTGCTCTCCAGACGGCCAAACAGAGGGGCTTTATTCCTGAGAGCCAGGACACGCTCGTTACGTCACAACAGGGCTCCTGCTCCCCTGGGGTTGGGCTGGAGGGGGGGCTGTGAGTGACCACACCCAAACACTGGAACAGGACCGCACCCTCCAGCCAGTCAGCGAAGGCTGCAGGGTCGGCCAAACGCTCCGACGCCGAGGCCAAAGGCTAACCGCGCTGACTGCCTCCGAGCCTGCAGGAAGATTTCTCAGCGGGATCATGTTTACATTTTGCCCAATTTAAAAGATTTAAAGTTCAAGTAGTGTGACTTTGAATTCCTCGAAACACACAATGACAGCTGAAAAGTTTGGTTTCAGAAGTTCACTGTGCCAGGGTGCTGATCGCCAAGACATACAGCACATAACTGGAACAGCCAGGACTTCCCTCTTCAACTCAGCGCTTCCAATAACAAGTTAAAAGAACTTCAATGTGACTTTCAAAAGTTAGTTCATGTTTCTATCAGGAGCACAATCCTCCATCAGCTCGGGCAGAAACGCCATCCTGAGTCTCCCTCAGTCCATCCTCTCCCATCATAATCGTTACCTTCGCATACATCCACCTGTCTCACCCTTCATCTGACCCATCGTTAAATATCGTGCTAACTTGTGTTAGCTGTTTTAGGCTGGAAACAGGAAAAGGAAGTTAAGGTGGCAATTAGCCAATTGACGCGTCGTTTGAAAGGTCAGAGTGCGGCCGACGTGTTGATGTTTTACAGAATCATTTTGAAAAATGAATTATCACAGAAAACAAAGGAGAGATGTGGAGCAGCTGAGGCAAATTTGAAGCAGATGTGATGTGCTTGGATTTAAATAAAAAACAAATGGTCTTCAACATTCAGTCTCCTTTAAGTGAAATCTGACCAATCAGATTAACCGATTGTGATGTTTTTGTTTGAGTGGCTGAGTCGGGTCTTTGTCTCACCTATCTGTCCGGGCAGCTGTTTCCCCCTGAAGCGCATGCACACGGTGACATTGAAGCAGTTCTGGTGGTGCTGGCCATCGTGGCACTGCGGCACAGTGATGTTGATGGAGACCGGCAGGAAGATGGAGACATCCACCGTAATGACAGGCCGCGTCCTACATCAACCCACACACGGGAACACAGAGCGGGAGAAACCGGAGATTAAGACGAGACAGGAGGTAAACAAAGAGAAACAGCAGGGTCACAAATGATACAGTGACTCACCTCAGCAGCACAACACTGTCTGACATGAACGCTCCGATGGTGACATCTGCAACAAAGACATGCACACCACTGAGTCGATATGACACCAGGGTAGTATCTGCTTAAAGCACTCTTTACACCTGCGAATCCACAACAATGCACAGAGGACTTAAACTGTCTGACAGGCCGAGTCTGAGTGTCAGCTGAGGAATGCAGTAAACAAGATGCCTCTATCACGAGTCTCTGCAGAAACCATGAGGCTGCAAAACTAAATATTTAACAATCTCTTCCTTTTCCTGTTTGATGTTTCTGTGCAACTCTCTTGATGTGATTTTGGAAAGCTAAACTTTTCATCTCCTCTGGTTTGAACCTACCTGTGTATCCGTTGCCGTCCATGTCCACATCGCCTGAGATCGACTGGCCAAACATCTGCAGGCCAGGGCTAACGCTGCGTCCTGACAGTTTCTGTAACAGATAACACCCGCCGCCGCCAAATAACACACGTGAGGGCCAACAAGAAAGAAACCTGTTTTTTTTTTTAAATTCAAAGACACATTTTGCAGCTTTTCATCGATGATTTGTTTGAATATTTCCTTGCTAGCGTTCTTGCGCAGAGTTAGCTTGATGCTACTTGTATTTTACCCTCCTCCGGTATCTCCACCCACAGCCTGGAGCAAAACATTTTTATTCTTGCTAGTGAAGGAGTGATGTCACACTGGGAGAACTCAGGGGGCGGGGCTTATTACATTTAAAGAGACACACACATCAAAACGGAGCGTTCTGAGGGAGCTGGTTTCTACAGGCTCACAAACCTCCTCTGCTGCTTGATTCATGTCGTATTTGGACCAAAGCACAGATGATTTATTTAGACCACAGGGGGCGCTGTTTGAAAAGGTGGAGAGAAGGGGGATGATATGTCCTCTTTAAAGAAACATGGTAAACTTCTCTCTTGTTTCGTTCCATTTAATTCTCCTTTGTCTGATTCTTTCTGCTTGCTCATTATCACCACACACACACACACGTCTGATCAACCGTCCTGTATTCACCTTCAAATTTAATCAAAAAGTTTAAAATAAAAGCTTAAAGACTGCTCCACACGCACGCCGACCTCGGGAGTGGAGGTAGTTTTTTTTAAAAGTGGAAAAACGTTCCCACGCAGATCTGCTTGGTTCCTCATCTAAAGCCGCGTGGGTCGTCGTCTCCTGTGTGTTCCTGAGGCTACAACACCACCTGCGACTTTACCACACATTACTCAGCTACCTCAGCGTGCATGGTGAACACATGGTTCTCATCAACGCTCAGCCCGCTTCGGTGGAGCTACAGAGAAATATTATATCTGAAGGAAGGTGGGTGATGATCATCCTACTTCGCTAACCACATCATATTTGAACGTTTCATGACGTGAGGAGATAAACATCTTACCATGGAGTACTTGTTGATGATTCCCGTTTCGTCGCCGTGGTAGATGTAAACAGCTCCTGCGAAGTCGTCCTCTTTAGGCGCTCCTATTGCGACATCTAAAGAAAAACGAGCAGCAGACGTTCACGACATAAGAACATTCACGACGGCTTGTTTTTTGTGAATGCCTTCTGTTTACTCTCAGCTGGCCAGCGCCTGGGAAACAAGCAGTTACAGTAAGACTCCTAATAGACAATTAAGTGTTGTTAGTGGCCGTAAAAACTTGTGCGACCTCTGAGCGAGTGGAAACAAGACTATAAAGTGCTGGCAAGAGAAAACAACGTCTCCTTATCCCCTTTCCACAGCGAGGCCATATATAAACCTTCTCTTTATAAACCAAAACACCTCCGGGTCGAGCGGTGCACATACCACAGCAGACATGGGACAAAGAACGGCTTCATTTGTTGCATTAATTAAGCCGATGATGAAGAAGCAGAAGTGAGCGAGACGTGTGTTTTCTGACTTTCTACAGCAGTTCTCAAATTAAATGGGAGCAGTTTGTCTGTAATCTGTAAATCACAGATTGTCAGTGTGGCGCTCCAGACACAGAGAGAGCGACGAGTTGCAGGATGAGTTATGCTTCCCAGCAGCCATCTTTCTCCTCACACACACACACACACACACACACACAAACACACAAACATGTGCCAGGCTGAAAGCCTCGAAGCGTTTCTCCCACAGAGATGAAACCGGGCAGCAGCTTCCAGTCTCGACTTTGAGACTGATGAGAGCCTGGAAAACCGACGTGTGTGTGTGTGTGTGTGTGTGTGTGTGTGTGTGTGTGGCTGGATTATTCGGCGTGTGTCAGGATAACTGTGTGCACACACATGTAGAAGAGGGTGATATTTTCTCGACATCCCCTCTTGTCACTTCGTAACGTCTGTAAAAACGGAGCCTCTCCGACAGACCACATTTACAAACTCTGCGACTTCATCACTCGCCAGACGACACAGGAAATAGTTTGACTGCAGGACAATGTCACATTAATCGCAATAAATAGCACAGCCAAGCGTCGGCCATTGTCTGGATTATAGACTCTGGAGGGTCATGAAAAGACTGACACATGCAAACATGGCCGCCATCTGAGTTCTGAGCGTCCGAATGGCTGCGCAGAGACGGATCAGCGGTTAGACTGCTCATTTTTTTTGGTGCATTCAAGGACTCTCATGGATTGCATACACTGATCACTAAAGAGATTATTAATAACATCCTCTTCTCCTTGTGTCTGTCTACACAAACAGTGAAACTTTCAGAATCACTAGTGAAAATCAGGATTTAAATCTAAAACAATTGGTGCTTTGAGGATGGGAGTAAATCCTGTAAAATATTTGAATATAGCAGGAAGTCTTTAAAAAGGGAACGTTGAACTTTTTACTGACCTTGATATCCATCGTCGTCAATGTCTCCGATTGCGGTGATGCATTCTCCAAAGTGTGCGTTGAAAGCGTTGTCACCACTCAAAACACCGGCCTCCTCCATCACACCCTGAAAGTAAAATAAAAACATTCAGGAGATTTATTTTCTGAGTTGGCAGAAGACAAAAAGAAAAACCGCTGCCGAGAAACGATCGCTTCTTTTCTCAGATAAAATTCTTTGGCTTTTATCCAAACGATTAAACCACCAAACACGCAGTCAACTTCCTGCCTGGAATAACTCATGAATATAAAAAGAGACAAACAGAAGCTCTCTCACTCCCATCATGCTCTGCTGTTTTAATCTGTGATCATGATAACAAACACGGTGGGAAAGAAATCAAACAAGAGCGAGCGGACGGCGATAACGCTAAAGAAACGTATAGTGGACAGAAAATAAATCTGTAAGTTATGGTTTCACGTTCCCACACTCACATTGCCCTTGCTGAGGTACACAGACACCTGGCCCTCGTCCCGGAGCTGGCTGTGCATGGGAGCCCCCACCAGCAGGTCCGACAGGCCGTCCTGGTTCAGATCAACTGCACACAATGAGGAGCCAAAGTAAGAGCCCATCTGGAACCAAGCCGAGCCACAGAGCAATGGGTCAGATCACAGACACTTCTTCTTCACTTCATTGCATTGACACAGGACGCACACTCTCACTTCCTCTTTATTATCTGCAACTTTTAAAGCTGCCATAAACCTCCTTTACCCCCCCCCCCATCCCCCAGGCTTTGGTTACTGCAGACGTAAACGTTACATGCAGTCAGAGCAGCATGTCTGCAAAGCATCACGAGGATTAACCACATGATCCCAGAGGCAGATTGGGTTAAAACATAACGAAAAAGTGCAGTGAAACAGCGTCCTCCAAGTGAAACATGAACGATTAAAAACAGAAGGTTGGAGAATACAAGCCAGCGTCCCGGCACATACCATCCTCCCCGAGGCTTGAAAACTCTTCACCAAAGACGCACCGTCGATTTTGAAAATGTAAACCTGCGCAGGAGAAAAAAAACCGAATCACTGCAGCAAGAAGAAACTTCAACTCATCAGCTGGAAACGAGAGGAAACCATCGGGAGTCCTACTTTTCCACTGCCGCTGTGCTGAGGCGCGCCTGCGGCGATGTCGATGACGTTGGGAGAGGAGAAGTGTCCGGCGGTCACGGCGTAGCCTGAGGACAGAGACGAGGATCAGTCACTGCTCTTTGGCTGCTGGCAGCTGAGCGTTAAGACAGCGGCTCTCACCCAGGTAGCTGTATCTGTGCGAGTCGATGTCGTCTTTGTTCGGGCTGGAGAAGGAGTCCGACGTCAGGTTGTAAACCTTGATGGTCCCGGTCCAGTAGTACGACCCCGGCGCCCCCATCACCACCAGCTCCTGAAAAACAAAAACTTTCTTTTAATATTCCCCAAACTTTTAGTCCGTGATGGTCGATTGAACGTAACGGAGAAAAAACAGGAATGCACATTTAGTCTTTTTTTCACAGAGAACAAAAAAAAAAACACTGGACTCATGTCATAACAACTCCATGGACCCAAAGCAAACAGGACACAAACACACAGCTGATCACAGAAGATATGTTCTGAATGGTGGATGGATAACATTACTGTGAAAACAGTTTAGAGCTGTTTTCACATAAATGCACTCCTGAAAATATCCAGATCCCTCCACGGCCGGCTGCTCCCGATGTTCTCCTGACCCCGCGCTTCATGTGTGCAGCTCACAGCAGGAGACCGTCCCTGTCAGACCAGACGGGGGGGGGGGGGTCCCGCTACACGACCCAACATGCACTGGTGTCTAAACTTTTTTCTTGCGGGTCAAAACTGTGGTGTTAGAATCGCCACAGGTTTTTGTTTTTTTAAATGATGCCGTCAGGAACTTTTTGTATTTTGGCCTGTATGAAAATAAAAACACAATAACTCATTACAGTGAGAAACTATTGTGTTTAAATAGTAGATCAGAATCAAAAGGTTTACAAAAGAAACCCTAAAAAAAGGAAAATAATATTTAAGATTTTTTCATTATTCTTTTTCTGTTTTGTTTTTTTCATCAGTTTTTCTCCCCTCACAGCGGCCGGTTTGCCCACATGCCCTCTAACTGCACCTCTCGACTCTGAGACATGGAGCATTATTTATTGAAAAAGATCAAAATAAATATCAGCAGAAAGAGAAAATTTCACACACACGTCTTTACAACAATAAAAGAGTCAAACGGACACACTTTAAATCAGAGGAGAAACTCTGCTGGTTTCTTATGAAAACACCAGAAAGGAGCGTCATGCTTGGTAAAATGTTTCCTCTCTTCTGCAGGTTTTTGTAACCAATAATCTCCGGAGTAACACGAGACATGATGTCTCTAAAGCAGAGTAAGTGGGAAGAGGAGAAAATAATCCTCCTCCTTTAAGTACGTGCCAATCCAGCGAAGATTTAAAGGCTCCAACACTCAGCTCGGTTTTAATGACTTTGATTGAACGTCTGTCTGTGCAGCAATTAGCTGCTGAAGAAAATGTCAGAAAAGAAAAACAGTGCCGGGTGAGCGTTTGGTTAACCAGCAGCCACAGGCTGGTTTCTGCTATCTGCTCCTAAACCACACGTCCAGATGGCGTGCCAGCCGACGCCGCCTGCTTTGAAGTGACATGACGTGTGTAAAGTGAGTCGCTCACGGCGGCTGCAGGGACCAGAGCAGGAAAGATGCACTCAAAGTTCTCAGCACTTCCTGGTTCTCTCGGCTGATGGAGTCAGTGTCACGGGATGTTTACTCACCACTGAGAACTCAAACAAACTGAACAACACGGAGACGACCTTACTCAGCAGTCCTCCGCTCCGGTGCTGCGGCGTCAAACATCTGGGCAGCAGCAGGCGCACGCTCGGCGGTTCAGACAAGGATACGGTCTAACAGTCAGACGTCCTGTCTTTGAATTCTCCACATTCTTTAAATGAACGCTAACAGATCAACACTGACGTCCTCAGTCAGGAGGGCTTGGATGCAACCAGCTGTGAGGTCATCGAGGTCATTCTTTAATGAACACTGGTGTCAAGTCATATTTGAAGCACGACATGGCTTTTTCTTTGACATCAACAGAAATGTTGGGACGTCACACCTCTGATGGCCGTTTTTCCCACAGTGCTTCACAGTGAAGGCAGACGCCTTAGCTACGGTTGTAAAAATAAACACATTGATTTCAATACTCATGGGTGTCTCCGTAACAGGACTTCTCCAGACACATTTCAGGGAGGATGCACGTGGCCTCACTTCTCACCACCCGGGGAACGTTTCTGCCCGTCCAATCAGCATTGGAGACGAATCCACCAGTATGTGATTACTGATCTCACAACTCAAAACTAAACGTGTGGGAAGTTTCAGATCACGATGTAAACGTGTTGGAGTAATCCCAGGATGAGTCAGCAGAGGGCGCTAGACGGCTCGTTCTGCGAATCACGCGATGACGCCCTGATATGAAACCAAGATGGTTCAAGTCTCTACGAAACCTCTAACATAGACTCTCTTCTCCCAGCCCTCCTACGGCAGCCCTGCAGCGTTCTGCCCAACCCACCGCCCCCCCCCCTCCCTGCTCACGGAAGGCTCGCAGAAAGCTGGCCAATCAGAGGAGAGTGGGCCGTTGAGGAGTCGGCCTTAAAGAGACGGCAGCTGAAACTAACTGTTTCAGGCAGAGGATGAAATCGGGCTTTTTATTGACATCGTTGAAATCATGCAAAGCTCAACTGGCGGCTGTGGCTTAGTGGGTAAAGTTTGTCGTCTCCCAAACGGAAGGTTGAGGGTTTGACTCCCAGCTCCTTCAGCCACATGTCCCGACGTGTCCTTGAGCACCTCATCCCGATAATTCTGCTTCAGCTTCAAAATGTCCAAAGCATCCAGAACTTTTCACTCATGTTGTCTTTGCAGAAACAGCAGATGTTTTACAACGCTTCAACTTCACAAAAAACAAACAAATAAAACATCTTTGATTTATGTGACATCCATCCATCTAAATCCATCCGAAGTTTCACCCTGAATGTTCAGCTTTAATGTCCCTCACAGTAAACTGTTCTGTGTCGCTAACTGAGCCAAACGGTAACGTGACACTCGAGAATCACATCTCTCCTGATGTTCAGAAAGCAAAACTTCTTCTGCGTGTGGGAAATGTAAAAGACGTCTCCGAGATACAGAAAGGTTCTGTGTCACCAGGGATGATGTCATGTTCACACAGACACAGTGGCCCGTCTATGCTGAGGAGGAGAGGAAGCTGGTATTTGCTTAAAGACTTTATCTGGTGGAACCGCAGCAGAGGTGAAGCGAGGCCGCCGCAGCCTTTTCCTCCTCTCTCAGCCTATGGAAACATACGCTAACACTTATCAGCAGATAGTCAGCGGAGCGCCGGCGGCTTTGATACCTCAATGCTCATGTATGTCTGAGTGTAGGATTGAGATTTTCCACATCATTGGACATCTTAAACAGCTCAGGGAGGAGGAAACCCCCCCCCTTCAGCTGAACATATAACGTCTCTGTTTCAGCTTCTCCGAATCCAACACTCATGTCAACTTTAATTTACGTCTTTGTTGTTAGTGACACGCGGGTCTGTATCGGCCATCATGTGCTCTTTCTACCGAGGCGTCATTGAAAGCATCATGACCAGCTGCATCGCTGATGAACGGGGAGATGGACCTGCTCTTCTCTCGTCCTGTGACAAGTCCAACTGCAGGTCACAGCGACACATTCACACACCATCAGAAGCTACTGATCCATTCATACACATTCAGTAAGGACACATGGGACATGTTGCTGCAGGAGCTGGACTCAGAGGACTCCACCAGCTCCCTTAACCTCCTGAACATTTCCAAAAACCTGATTATCAGCCATGATAGCTCTTCACCCTCCTGCCATCAAGGAAGAGATACGGGATCCTCCGAGCACCACCAGAACCACCAAGACCCGGGTGCTCAACTCCCTCTAATCAATCTCAACTACAGAACCCCTGAGAGTTAGGACGCTGATAACAATAATCCCACTATGCACAAGAGGACTTGATTTGATTATTGAGTCAGGTATAAATGTGTCCACCCCAAAACCAGGGACCAGAAGAGACCAGAGATTACAGGTAGACCGCCTTTAGAGAGTCTCCATCCTGTCAGCATCATCTTTTCAGGATGTTGAACAAACATTCATTAAATGAAACTTCTCCTAACTCCCGTCCTTCACAGAGTCTGACATCGTCCGGGAAGTTTTTTCAATCTGTTGACTTCAACGACCTCCGACTTCTTCTTCTTCTTCTTCTTCTCATGTTTGTTTCAACACAAAATGCAGAAACATTACTGCGGCACTTAATTTGAATTTATGTTTGTAATTTTGGTTGTAACCAGACGTCACTCAACCATTCCTCTTTCCAATCCGGCAATAAATCTCCTGTAATTGTGCCGACACTGGAGAGACAAACACTTTCTCTTTCAAGAGAACTGAACACGACTGCTGCAATATCCGTGCACGACCTCAGACTGCCTGCACGCGCTCGCTGCCTTCATCAAACTGTTTACTCTCCTCTACTATGATCCGCTCTTCTTCTGTTGATGTTGTGAGTCTGCAGAATTCACCTCGACGTAGGTCATGTCTCCCACTGTGAGGTTCATGCATGTCGTGAAAAACGACTCAGGCCTGACAACAAACACAATCACAGGAAGTGTTACATGCATAATGAAGATGAACAGGCGAGTTTACTGACCTCCGTAAAAACTCCCGCAATCCCGGCTTGGCACGAGCCGTGCTCTTCCCCGTACTTCTGCTTATAGTCTGCGAGAAAAAAAAACACACCACAAATTATTTCACTGTGTGCCTGAGCCAGCATTTACTGCAGCTTTCCTGCATTCCACATGGAGCTCGTCAAAGTCCCGGTCCCATCCGCGAGGAGTCTGGGGGCAGAACGCAGACTGAGAGGAGAGGGGGTGCCATGCCACAGAGGTGTGTGTGTGTGTGTGTGTGTGTGTGTGTGTGTGTGCAAAGTGGATCTGCTTTCTCCAAAACCGTTGGCAACGAGAGAAACGGAAGGAAGTGAAGTCCTGACCTGGGAGCTGAACGGAGGTGTAAAAGAAGAAGCTCTGACTCACACATCAAAACACGAGCGTGACTCGGATGAAGATGTAACGCAGCACGTTCGTTCTTTTAAATGGAATTTGATTTTTTAGTCTTGTGGAGGATGTGCACAAAGAAAAACAAACCTGCAGCGTGAATGGATTCGATTAACCGCAATCAAAACAAAACGTCATCCCGTGTCTCGACCTTCAAAACAAATCTCTCCTGGTCAGCGTCTCATTGCAGGAGAGTAAACTTGAAATGCTGTGCTTTGAAAGGTTGCAATAAAAAGCATCTTTGTGTTTAGTTTTGCTTCTGCCTGAAGCTGCCTCGGTCATAAACACATTTTCCACCTCCTTTACAAAGTGTGCTCGTCCTCTCAGCTCGACAACCTGGCCGGCTCGTGCTGGACGGACGGAGAGAGAGAGATCACACTGCTGCTGGTTCCTCAGAGCCAAACAGAAGCAGATGTGAGGGCTGAAGGTGCCGATCACACTGATCAGACAAATCCTCAGCAGAGGAGAAGAAAGGCTTTAAAGCCGAGGGTTGAAATGATGCAACATAAACACAATCAGGCTGCAGGAACAGCAGCAGCTCTGTCAGGCTGTCAAATAGTCACAGCTTTGTTTTTTTGGAGCTAAATGCTAACGCTGTCATGCACACCTCACATGGCCAAAAGAGAAGAGAGAACTTCTCTCTGAAGGTCTTTCTTTAAAAACACTTCGCCTGTGTAACAGAAGTCTTTTCCCTTCCTGTTTAAATGCATCCAGAATTTATTGATTTATTAATTATATTTTACCCAAAGGAAATTAGGTGTGAACACTCAACACACACATATGTACTCAAGCAGGAACAGGATCCTCTGGACACTGACGGAGAGGCGGAGCGGTTCCTGACCCAAGACCCAAAAAGTGAGGAGGAGAGTTTTGACTTTTCACAGAGATAAAAGGTCGACTTCCTTTTCTCCTCTCATCACACTGTGTGTTTGTCTGTTTCTGGGCCTCCAATGAAAAGATGACAAAGGGTTCAAACCCTCACAGTCACAGATGAAGTTGGATGGATGCGTGACCACAGGTAAGCTGTCATGAGTAATAAAACAAACTGCAGTGAGATGAGACAGGAGGGAAAATCCACTCAGCCTTTAAAACGTGAACAAAAAAAGTGTTTCTGAACTGAACCACTTTGAGACAGTTTATTAGCACCGTGCACGTTTGGTTAATAATAAAAAGTCGTGTGCGTCACGTTGTCGGTTCTGTACCTTCGTAACACGGGATGAGCGGCTTGGTCCGGCCCTGCAGGGTGGGCGGGATGATGGAGCAGTATCCGTGAGGCAGGATGTGCTCGGCCTCGTAGAAAGTGTTTTTCCAGCGGTGAGCGCAGGCCTGAAAGGGAAAACAAGTTCAGAGAGACGAACTTAATCTGTAAACACAAACTGTTCAGACTTCAGTCGGCCGCTTCTCCACCGCGACGCGTCCTCGCCGCGCCGGAGTCAGCGCGTCTCTGCGGCTGTCAATGAGAGAGGGGGGGGCGAATTAAAACCATCCATAACCCTGACCATAGAACAGCCTGTGGTGTGAATGTCTCCACATCTGCCTCTCCCACGCAGCACTTAATGCGCAGCGAGATAACATCCACAGTTACATTTGTGTTTTTAAAGTTTTAATTTCAAAGCAGCGCCTTCAAACAGCTGGAGGAGCCAAAAGTTCAGAGGAGAGAGAGAGAACACACTCACACACACTTTATTGTGCTGCGGCTGAAACACGGAGAACATTTCTTCAACTGACAGCGAGTAATTCAAAACAATATTATGCTTCTGTGTTATTCGGAATAAAACATTCCGCAGATCCGTCCGCTAACAGGAGAATGCAGAGTGGATTTCAGCGTGCACGGATCACGCCGCATCAATGTGTAAATGTGGTGACCGTTCAGTGCCCAGAGGGGACGCTGGCTCCGGGGACACTTCATTTCCCTTTGCAATGTTTAACTCCCCCCTGCACCCCCTCCCTCCTCTCTCTCTCTCTCTCTCTCTCACACACACACACACACACACACACACACACACACACAGCGTGACATGAATATAGAAGCAAACGAGACCATAAAGAGAACTGGTTGTTTTCATATCTTCAACACGAGGTGTTCACTGATTAACTGCACGCTGCTGTTAAAGCTCTTTTTACATTTTTACATTATTTCCTATGAAAGATTTTTAATGAGTGAATGATCCCGTGACCACATCCCCCCCCCCCCCCCCCCCCCCCCCCCCCGCTCCTCATCAGCACCTTCACAGGCAGAGCTCCTCCACCCCTCACTCTCAGGTCTGCTGACCCCGAAGACACCGGGGGGAAGAAGAAAACCAACCATCGATGTCCAACTTAAAATCCACGAAGAAGAACCCAGGAACACATGAGCCGGGAACTCTTCAATGTCAGATGAGACAGACTTATCTGACACAGAAGGTCAAGAACACTGCACAGTGTGAATATGATCTGACATGATCAGCAGTTCCTACTTCCTCTGATGGAACTACAAAATAAAACAGGAAAAAACTACAGACTCAACTTGGAGATGAGACATTAAACAAACAAGGGAAACAGAAAACTAAAGAAAAGGGATTAATTACATTTAAATGTGTGTGTAGTCGTAGCAACAGTGACACAAGCTCTCCCTCTTTAAGTCTGTGAGCTGAAGAGTTCTGTCCAATCAGAGACAGCCGTGGTGTTAAAGGGCTCACTGGTCACAAACAAGGCCTTCACTGAGCGCACACATGAACTCACCACTGTACACATCTGCCAGGCAGCCGTTTCCCTCCCGCCGCACAGAAACGTGAGTCCACCCGGACGAGATAAAGACTCAGCAACACGTGGCTCTGCACAGATCACATCATAATCGCCTCATCTCCAAGCGTGTTGATGTAAAACTCTGAGCACAAATCCCCCCAAAACTGACAACTCCAAGAAGTCTTCACATCGTGAGTGCCTGAGCGACGAGTCAAGCCAAGGCTGATGGTTTGAAATCCACGCCAGTACATTCCTCTAGGTATAAAAAAAAAGGAACAAAGACAAACACTTTGAAAAGAACAGAGGTTTTATCAGGCCGAGCGGTTATTTGGACGTCAGTGGGAGGACGAATTCTTCTGATTTTTTGAGGTCAATCAGCAGCAGGTATTCGCACGCGCACACACCTGTCAGGAGCGCTACAGTCCAGCAGTCGCCTTCAGACCGACCTGAAGGTGGCGAGTTCCAGTCATTACCCACCGCACATGAGAGGGGGGGGGGGGTTTCACGTTTAATGAAAGGCCAGCCTTGGAAGGGACCACCGCGGAGGGTCTGCAGCCTAAACAAACTCTGCCAGCTGCCCTCTGATCTCCGAGCAAACACCGAGCCCAGCCGCTCGGGGATTAGCACCACAAGTAAGTCTACTCCTCCAAAGCCCTCCCTTGATTTTTATAAACAACAATCCGCTCTTAAATAACCCTGTTCCACTGACTCGTCCAGCTCCAAACACGAGGTAAATGTTTCACAGTGTTACGTAACAACAAGGCCGCTTCCAAAACTGTCTGACTTAAGCTGTTTCTGCAGCTTGGAGAAGAAAAGAAGAAAATCATCATTTCAGGCGACTCAGAGGAACGTTTCCTCTCCTGTCTGCCTATCGTGTCCTTTACCTGTGTGTGTGTGTGTGTGTGTGTGTGTGTGTGTGCGCCATGAGGAATAATCTCCATCTTTAAACCAGGGGTTCTCAACTGGTGGGGCGGGACCCAGAAGCGGGTCGCGGAGCTGTTTTCAGTGGGTCGTGAGCTTGTGATCTCAAACTCTCTCAAGTTTCTTCAGACGCTGCAAAAACTGCCCAAAATCAATCTGATTGGATAAAAAAAAAAAAAGACTCTAAATTTGCCAAAAGCACAGCCAGTAATCCTGTAATGCTGTTCAACGTTCAGCTGCAGGTTCTGACTGATCCTCCACATGAGTGCAAGGCATGCAGCGAGATCAGCTCCTGCAGATCTGTTTAAGCGCTCCATCGCTCCATCGCTGCTCATGCTGACTGAACATCACACACTCTCTATGGGCAGCTCGTATTTGTGCATTTCAAAGTCTGTAAGCATGCAACGAAGCTTGTGATGTTGAGACTGGCTCGATGTTGTTGTGGTTCATGTCAGACATGTTCAACAATCACTCTGCTCTGCCTTTATGAGTGTGTGTGTGTGTGTGGTTTGCATGAAACAGAGTTCTGTCGTGTCCCTGAACTCACCAGGATTTGCCCGTCAGCTTTG
The DNA here is from genome assembly GCF_947650265.1 of Symphodus melops. Lineage (NCBI taxonomy): Eukaryota > Metazoa > Chordata > Actinopteri > Labriformes > Labridae > Symphodus > Symphodus melops. The sequence goes on along the minus strand of NC_136705.1, from coordinate 24,029,059 downwards.
TTCTGGCGGGCCAGGCTGACCCCCATCCACTCGTCGTCCCGGTCTCCCTGACACGTCTTCCCACACGACTCCCTCCGCCGGTTTCCTACGAGACAAAGAGAGCAGTTTGCAGACGTTGAGTCATCAGCCTGCGAGCGAGCAGCAGAATAAAGTCGTGTTTTAAAGAGTTGAGACAAACTGTTGTTCAAACGTTTTGGGGTTATTTGGAGTATTTCACAACACCTCTCCTGTTTCTGATCTGCTGTCAACACGCTGTAACCTTGAGTCAACAAAGTGAATCTCAGGTTAATATCAAGTCCACCGTTGTTCTGAACATTTTATATGTTTCTATACTGCAGAAAACTAAATGTTTTTAAGGACCCACCAAACGCTGCTCCAAATGATTTTTATTGTAATTAATGAAGAGGATTTGGGCTGCATGGTTCTGGTTCAGGTTCAGGTTCAGGTTCTGTGTCACTGTCCGGCTGACGTGCTCGTTAGTTTAATCACCTGGAAGTGTGTTTCTGGGTGTCAGCCGTGTGATTGGATCAGACGCAGCCTACATAGAACATAAATAACGGATGACCCGATAACCTCAGAAGTGCTCGCTCGCTTTGCCAAGTTCTGCAGCGACCTGCCGAGTCCGAACATTTGGACTGAAGACATGTGAAGCCTGATGTTTCCTTTCATAATGATCCCAGTGTAAAGAATGGTTTTGAATCAGTGATGGGTGTCTCCCAATAAGAGTCATTGTGGTGTATCCTAATTGTCACCTGCCTGCGGACTATGAACGTCCTCACACTGATGTTCATTAACATGCTCTGGATACAGATACAGAGCTTCATAATGTCCCTGAATCAAAGAAATGTTGAAGGTGCAGAAAGTCGTCCTCTGCTGCTCTACTCAGACAATACAAACTGGGAAGGACATCGAGTGTGCTGACTGTTTACCTGATAAGTTTATGTGCACATGCAAATCCAGCTGAAGGAGGCAGTCAAACACACAATCATCAAGGTGCAGGGAAGCGCAACAGCAGCAGTGTGAGGAGGAAGATATGCCCGCACACTTACTCAAACAACACACGGTTTTATTCTATCACAGAAGAAGAAGAAGAAGAAGAAGAAGAAGAAGAAGAAGAAGAAGAAGAAGAAGAAGAAGAAGGATCTCCTGCAGAAGACCTCAGCTCCAGACGTAGTGACTGTGATCGATAGGAAACTTTTTGTGGACTTTGAGTAAGTGTGCGGACGGATCTTCTTCTTCATGTTCAAAATATAATCCAAATAATTCCATCTACAGCCGACTGATGTGCTGATGTATAGTTAACACAAGTGTGTTACAGTCATTAATCTGAAAGCTGATCTTAAATATTCAACATAAAGAACAATGCAGTAAAAAGCCACAATCTTAAACTAATGACCTTTTCTCTCTCTGAGTATGTTCCACTTTCTCCCTGAAGACAATTGATTCAGCACAATGGCATGTAGCTGTGAGTGTGTGTGTGTGTGTCAGTGTGTGTGTGTCAGAGTGTGTCCGGGGTCCGGCTCCTCCTCGCTCACTCTGATCATACATGTTGATTTTCTGGTGACACATTGACTGAGCGCTGGGTTAATATTAAAGCCATGCGTGCACCCCGGCTTTCTCCTGACCACGAGAGCAGAGCCGGGGTTCAGCTGGGGGGGGGCTCAACCTTTTGGCTCACATGCTTGGAAAATATTAGCAAGAGCATAACTCATATTTATCATAATATTTATGGACCTCTGCACACAGAACCCTCTTTTTCTTTCACATGTTCCCCTTCAGCAGGTTGAGAACCAAGAGAACAACTCGGCACTGTTAAGAGAAGCATAAGGCTGCATTATTCAGATAAAACAAAACAGATGCTTGGGGGAGTTTATGCAGAAAGTGGACAAGGAAAAGCTGCAGGAAAGCCCAGTGTGTGCATGAGAGTGTGCACTGAACCTTTCGGTTACATGACTGTTTATTTGTTAAGTGTGCAAGCTGTGTTTGGATGCATGAGTTACCCCGAGGATGCACTCATGTATATGTCATTATGTGCGTTTGTGTTGCTGCTGCAGGCAGTGAGTGCTGACTGACCTCTTCCCAGGTCCATCTCTGTGCAGCGGCGCTCTGGGTTGCTGTGAATTCGACACTTGAACACAGCTCCGGGAGAGTGCACAGAGCTACTGTAGGTCGAGTTTGCCCTCGGAGCTCCTACTATTACCCTGCCGACATGAGGAGAGGGGGAAAGGATGGGACACAGAGAGGGGGGGGGGGGGGGTTCACCAAATCATCCCACAGACTCACAGAAAGCATTAAGAGAAACTAATCGCCAGAAGAAAAGGCTGCAGAAGGAACAGAAATGCCTTTTCATGAGGAAAGTCTTAAACTCTCACTTCGTATTTAATGGTTGTGGATGCAGCCTGCGGGAGTATCTTTGACATTTCAAAAGAACAAACTCATTGCATCACACAGCAGTTACACAAAAAAAAAGCAGTTCCAGGAACATGTCAAGGTTGGACTCACCAGCGTGTGTTGTCATGATAATGCTCCAGCACAGAGTAACCAAAGAAACTAGAATCAGGTCCGCGGAACACTAAAGGATGTTCTAAATCTATGTTGTAAGAAGAAGACACCGAAAAAGAAAGAAAGATGTAAAAAACTTGTTGCACTCCCATTTTGAGTCTCCGGAGATGATCCATGCCTTTGCGCATCGCGCGTAAAAACGCAGTAAAAGTGTCCAAAAAAAAGCAGATAAAACAGTAAGGAGGAACTATCAGCTCTTCAAAATGTTTAAAAAAAAAAAAAAAAACTCTTCTTCACTTGTTTTGTCCTGGTGTCGCGCTGGGTGTGTGTTGTGAGGGCATGAGGAGAGAGGCTCGGAGAGGAAAGTTAACGGTCCGGTAAATAACGGTGCGTCAGCTTCTCTCCATTCTGTGTCAAAGTGAGAGAGTTGCTGCTCGCGGGAGCTCAGTCCTGGAGATAAATGCGGTCAGATGTGTGAAGCGAGCGCGAGGCAGTCTGAGCAAGACCAGTAAAGGGGGCGTTTCCTTCAAATTAAAAGCAACACTCTCGGTGAACAGAATTCCAGTTCGACGGTCCGAACTTCGAGCGAGGGCTGTAACGTGAAAGGTAAAACCGGAAGCTGCGTTCTCCTTTCTGGCATTGTGACGTTTTGACGCGGTCGTGGAGAAACTCAGAGTGGGTTTTTGGAGGCGCAAAGAATCACATTACACTCGTGGGCTTTGGGGGCTCCATTCACCTAAACCGAGAGAGGAGGACTCAGTGCTGCCACCTATCGTTTCCCCACTAACACTGACCACACCAACATCTGCATTTTCACACTTTAACACATCTCACTTGGTCTTTTTCCACTGGTATGCTGGGGTGACAGTCTGGGGTCAAAGCAGCTTTGAATAAAAGGATTCCAGCTGTTACACTGAAACATGTTTATTTTCCTTTGTTAGTTTGATACTTCAGGATGAAATAAGAATTTCAGAGTAAAAAAAAAAAATCATTACACTGCAAAAAAGTGTAATTGTCTGATTTATTTTTGTCTCTAACACACACACACACACACACACACACACACACACACACACACACACACACACACAGTCTTCTTCACATTTGTCTTCTTTTTTCCATTCACTTCATTTTGATTGTGTACAGCACTTTGTAAGCTTGTTTTAAAAAGTGATTATGAATAACATTTGTTATTACCCCTGAAATGAGTATGTGGGTAGAAAATGTCCCACTGAGATTGTTTTCATGGGATATTTCTTTTTTTTTTTCCAGTTACTTTCCGATGTTAAAAAGTGACAATAGAAGAATAATTCAAACATGAAATCGTCAAATATAACTCTGACTAAAATACACGCCTATTGTTTTTCTAAAGATTAATTTTTGTGCCTTTATTTAGAGACAGGAAACGGGATAAAGTCGGAAATCAGAGGAATGACATGCAGCAAAGACGTCACAGGTCGGATAGAAAACATCTGACACTTATAAATATTGTTGGGACTTTTAAGACAAATAATTATTTCATATTCATAACACGTCAACATATCTGACATGTCCAAGAAGCTCGATCCAAAGACAAGCTGACTCGGTTGAAGATCTTGAAGACGTCTCACGCCTCCTCCAGGAGGCTTCCACACCTCAGACTTCACCACGACCCGGATGAGTAAGAGAACCTGAGGTCAGACTCGAGTTGACCTGTCTTAGATATCAGCTCCTAAACTAACAGGATCGTTACAACACAGATGCGTCTCGTGTGGTGCGATCAAACAGGACGTGATCGAAGATTATCGTCTGTGTGTCATCGACTGAAAGCAGGTAGAGAGATAAACTACGGTGACCCAACAGGAAGGACAGCGAGAGATAAGGAGGAGTGTTGTAGTCCTCAAAATCCATCCAGGTGTGGATTCAGGTCTCAGTCTGAGGATGTGCAGATTTTAAATCAAGACCAGTGAAGACCACCACAGATCGTTTATTTCACGCCACCTCGTCCCGGTGATACGGTCTAAGTTAGTGACACACGAGATGCAGACATTTATGGTCCCGGTCTTGGTCTCGGAGCCCTCTAGTCTCGGTTCGGGTGGTCTTGATTGCAACTTGAGTGAGGAGAAAAGAGCGACTAAAGGAGTTGTGTAAATAGGATTTAATCTGTTATTCTGAAAATGTATAGCAAGTCATACAGTATAGTGCCTTACAGTTTAATCACCATCATACAATTTACAATGTGTGTATTTCTCTGTTTTTTTTTTTTTTAGTGTTTCTATGTGACCAATATAAAGCGTAGAAAAGCTGTGGTACACAGACGAGGTCCCGTGTCCGTGTGAACGTGGTGCGAGCGCACAGTTAAAGGGTCGTTTTACAGTTTTTACACAGGAAGTGATTCAAGACAAACGGCACGACAACACACACCTACAAATCAACTGACCTGTCAGCGTCAACAACACGTGACAGTGACCTCTTTTTATTGCACAAAGCCAATCAGATAACGACGGCGAGGACTAAAATTAAAAAAAAAAAAAAAAAAAGGATTTAACTCAAATCTAAAACTTATAAATTAACAAACAATTCATGGAAGATTTATGTTTCTGGCATTTTCTCTAAGTCCCTCATACCGTTTTAGATAAAGTCACACATACCGCACTGCACCACACACACACACCAGACTTATGCCCCCATTGGTGCTCACACACTCCCTCACACACACACACACACACACACATAAAATGACAAGAAATGCAAAGAGAAGGGCTAAATGAGTCCATGGCAGTCTTCTCCTTCAGCAGCAGCAGCAGCAGCAGATTTTCATCCCAGAATAGCAGAATCCCTCAGACACTGAGCCACGGCTGTGGACGGACAGGAAGGAGAGCGAGGTCAGGAATCACACACGTATGACGGGAGTCACGTGTCACAAACATGTCAACACGATCGCTTACAGATGCTTTCGAGTCTTCCTTCTCCAAAACCTTCTGCGCCTGGTCCGGAGGAAACTTCAGCATGGAGGTGATCACTTTGGCCATCGTCTGCAGACGAAGAGAAAAACATGAGCTTGTTTATTTATTTAAGTTTTTTAAGATGCAGATTTCTGACACTAAGCGTTAAACCCGTCCATATAAAGATAATAAAATAAACTGAGATCACAACAGGAAGAACACATGATAATCATAGAGATTGATTAGTGTGGAAATATTTATGTCGCTGAGGAACGACTGTAAAAGAATTTTAAACGCGATTTTACGCCTTAAACTATTTATTTTTTTTTATTGTCCGTTTCGTTTGCAGCTCCGTGTCAAACTATTCGTTTCCGTGCGTGCTTCATATATGACGCTCATAAAACCAGGTCCTTCCCTGCCTTCGACACAATAATCCATCCAAGCTACTGAGAAACTCTGCAACAATTAAAACCCAACACGACAAAAAAAAAATCAATTCCAGGCCGATCTGCTCGAGTGCTCGAGTCCCCCCATAAACACAGGAGATAATCAGAACCAGGGCTGCTGTGCAGGAAACCCTGCGCGCTCAGCTCACACTAAACGAGGCCAGCATGCACGCCGTTCGTGCTCGCAGGCCGCCTGCGGGACATCCAGCACGCCGCGGAGGTCTGCTGGGAAAACCCCGCTGACTTTAGGACCATGTCAACAGCACCGCTAATTAGAAGCTTCACCGTTAATGTGAGCGGGGAGAAGTGGACACAACATGACTTTTACAAGGTGTAATAAATGATCCCACGACTTGTGTGGCGGCTGGTCGTCATGGCTACCTGATAAAATCACAGGATGGACTCCTGAATTTATTCAAATGAGGAGGTTTGGACGGCTTCAGCTCGCCGACCACATCCTGAAGTATTTAAAGAAAACAGCCAGGAGAGGAAATGAAGTCCGTACTTTCCACGACCAGCGATCCGTTTGTTTGATAATGAAACGGAAAATCATGTCTGATGATCACAATGATTGGACTGTTGGAGCTAAAACAATAAAAGCACAGGAATAATAAATAAAACAAAAAAGACGTACTTTGGTTTCCCGTCCCATCATGTACTCAAACAGCACCTTCCTCAGGTACTCGATCTCTGTGGCTTCAGTGAGAGCTTCGCTGAATCCAGGATCTGAGAAGAGAGGAAACATCAGTTTAGTTTTTTTCTGAGGAGAAAAGTAAGACTGCACACATTCCTTTCCAAAAGATATTCACAAAATACTTCAAATATAATTTTTTTGAGCATTGGACAAATGTTTAAAAGTCACATATTCAGCAAAATACCCTGACCCTGCTTCTGTTACTGAAATATCCCGGCAGGTCTCTAATGCGGAACAACACCCACTCACTCCCTGCTTATCTGGAAAAAGCATTGAGACACTAAGAGAGAGCATCTGATTGTCGACAGGACGATAGAGAGGTGCAAACGCCTCTTTGATCTGCAGAGGAAAAACAACCGTTCATCAATACATCCTGCAGCCTCTGTCCTGCTGACCCCATGGCGCCCCAGCTGGGCTTTAAAATCCCACCAGGCAGGAAGCTGCAGACGAGAAACTAAACGTCTACCGCCTCCTCTTCTCACCTGGACGCACACACACGACCACGCTGACTTCAGGAGGCTGAATATGATTGGAAAGAAGTCTCAATAACGTGTGGATTTTAAACCAGTGGATTGAGAAGTATTTGCAGCAGGGACACGTCAAGACCACAATCTGCAAAAGTCATTAAATCCGAGCATGGCTTCCTCAACCCCCCCCGACCCCCCTCCTTCTGACAGCAGATTCTCTTTATTACGCCAGCAGGGAGGAGAGGATCTGCCCCATTACTAAACCGATCTCCAGATCAGAGGTCTTCACGGGTCCACAGGAGACCCAACCTGTGACCTGTACCGGTTCAGGGCCGTAATTCACGACGATGCTTTGGGTCCGGGTCAATCCCGTCTGTTTGTCATTATGTGAAAATAACTGAGTGGATCCACGGAGACCTCTGATGAGGCTGATATGAAAAAGACAAACAATGAATAAAACGTGTCATGACTGAGCTGACTAAGAACAAACAGACAATAATAAGCTAACAATTAGCATCGTGTAGCTTTCAAGCTAACATATACACTCTGGTTGAAGGGGATCCTGCAGCTCAGACTAAAAAGAAAAAGCAAAAACAGTTCAAGCATGTTAAGTGCCTCCTCTGCAGAGTGGACGCTCACACAGGTCACCATGTGGTGCACACTGTAGCTTCAGTGTTTAGCCAGCTCTGCATGTGGTGGACACTGTAGCTTCAGTGTTTAGCCAGCTCTGCATGTGGTGGACACTGTAGCTTCAGTGTTTAGCCAGCTCTGCATGTGGTGGACACTGTAGCTTCAGTGTTTAGCCAGCTCTGCATGTGGTGGACACTGTAGCTTCAGTGTTTAGCCAGCTCTGCATGGGTCTGTAAAGCTTTCTGCGTTCTAACCTCTCTCCATGTTTCATCTCCAACATTGATCCTAGTTTGAGCAGCTTTCTGCTGCTGGAGCTTATTAGAAACATGCAGAGGCTTTTTAGCTCGGGTACAATCACTTCTATCTGAAGCAGTTCCACTGCCCGCGTCCATCGCTGCAACACCTGTTGCTTTGCTGTTTTTACCTGCAGAGGTGAGTCCAAAGCACATGTGGATGTCTAAAAAGGAAATCAAGCTTAATTTCTTGGAAGGTGGGAAGGGAAAGAAATACTTGTGAGGAAGTCTTTGCCATGATTTATGACGAGACATGCCTCGAGTTTGGTCCTGACAGCTCTCCACACGTTAAAGGATCGGGGCTTGGGATACAAACCAGGGGTCAGGTCGTGAAGTACTTACAGTATATGTTCACGTTCTTTTTAGTACGAGCGCTCTGCTTTGAGGTAAAGTCTGCACCTAGACGCTCACCATAACCACGACCACTGCGGTTCTGACGTTCAAGCCTCACTCTGACCTTGAACAAACCGTAATTATAGCTGCAGTTCTCATCAAGGCTGAAACCAGGATCGGAGGAAAAGGGGGGGGGGGGAACCTCCTTGAGAGCATCAGGACTCCCACTCCTCATCACTCGGGATCTGAATCTCTGATCCATAAAGAGATTTTAGGGCGTGCAGATTTCTGGTAGTTTTGTCAGAACGCTGAGGCTCTCGGGATATTCACCATAAACTTTGTATGTCAACACAATATGAGGTTTTTAAGCGTCCCATGGTATCGTGCTGTGTTAAAGCACTCTGTACGGCATCTTTTGGCGTGCTCATCAAAAAAAGGAAACTGGCTCTAGAAGCAGAAGTAAATGATTCACGGCGTCAACGTTACCTTTGAAAGTGCTCCCCAGATGAGTTACAACAGTGCTCCGGTGGAAACATTTAATCTTGTCCTCGAGCGAGTGAATCTAGCGTGGAGAAACAAACAAGCATGCACGGATTAATCATTAAAAAAAGCCACTTAACCGTCGTGGGTTAATTCTATACATTCGGCTAATTGTTGCGTTTGTGTGTCCTCCTCGAGGGTTGTTTGTGAGAATGACGATGTGTGTGAGAGGAGCTGCGGGAGGCGTTGTTGTGATTGTTTATAGGGTTAAACCAAATGTAAACAGATGTGCTGTGTGATTAAGTCCATGCAGCAGGAGAGCCTCTGCCTCCTCGCTGGAGGCCACACGATCCTGGGAATACGCTGCGTGGGATTTTCTGTTCGCTCGTCCCCTGCACAGAGCAGATCACACGCACACACACATACACACACACACACGCACACACACACTCACTCTCTCCACAAAGCTCTGCTCCTTCAGCCGAGCCTCGCTCAGCAGAGTCGTCTTCTCGGCCAGCTGAGCCTGAGGGAAAGGAGGAGGAGGAGGAAATGTTTACGTCAGTGATGAGTGGAAGGATTGAACACAAACAATGCGTGCTTATCAAGCGTTGCCACGGTTACGTGCTGAATTTAAAGGAGCGGCGAATAAAGCAGGCGTACCTGAAGTTCCTCTGAGGTCATCTGGGCCCAAAACAAAAGAAAAGGAAAAAGGAAATGTGTGTTATGATAGGATTATAAAACTGGAGCAACAGCAGGAAATATATGAATATATATTCAGTTTGTCTTTATTAAAATAATAAATCTGTCGCCCCCTAGGGGTGAAACGAACTCTCTCAGATCTGTCCCTTTGCACCTTTAAGGAAAAGCTAAAGACCCGGCTCTTTATGAACACAGACGACATTCACAATGAAGATTTGAGGATGATTTTGATGAAGATGATGGTGACATCTAGGATGGTTTAGACGCTGATAAAAGCTTCTCACTGCTCTACCTCTGGTCACTTCCTGTTTGCACATTTGTCTCCGATCAGACTTAAGCTGCTTCCTGAATTCGTTTCTTTTTGTTTTACATAACAATAAAACAGTTTTCTTCTGTCATGTTTGGATTGAACTGAATTTCTGGGCTCATCTTTTTCAAAAGCTTTGACGCACAGCTCTTTGAGAGGAGACGAAGCACGGAGGATCGGATTCTCAGACCGTCGGTTTCTTTCTTTTCTTTTTTTTTTCTGGATAATTACAACACTTTGTAATCCCATCTGCTTTGTGTTTGAATGACACGATGACATTAAAGGACAGTTTGTTGTGTCTGCACAAACAGACTTGTACTTGTTCAGAGTGTTGGTCTGCGGTCTTCTTCATGGAGGAAGGGGGGGGGGGGGGGGGGGGGGGGGCACTGACCTACTGTCTGAATGAAGAATGGTTCTTGAGGCCCGTTTTAAAGGAAAGGAGCTAAAGCCCATACGATCCAGCCGTAAAGATGTGACCTCACTGGGGAAGAATGCAGCAGAGAGCGCAGCGTGACTCTCGGAGTGTGTGTGTGCGTCTGGACGCAGTGTGAAGACAGGAGGATCATCGCAGGGGGCTGACTGGAAACGTTTTGACCTCTCTGGCCCCTCTCCAGACCTGTGAGTGATTCTGAGGAATAAATCCGAGGCGTAGAATCCCCTCATGTGATGATGATAATTGAGAACAGAGACCCGAGGCTGCCTCACGATCTCCGTTTCACGAGGACGACATTCCTGAGCGGTCTAAACGAGCTTCGCAGGATCGGACGCTCTTTGGAGAGCGGCCCACACGAGCAGAGCTGAGAGAGCGATCGGAGATTTAAAAAAAAAAAAAAAAAAAACTGTCCCTGAGCTCCAACTCGGAATCCTTCAATTACGAAGCAAGAAGAAGAGAAAAGATAAGCAGAAACCGTCTCCTAACCTGGAGGTGAACTTTCTAAATATGAAGACGTCTGAAGACGTTGTGCAGACACAAAAGTACGTCTGGATTAGGCTGTCATTCAAAACTCGTAATGTTTCTATCAGACCTGTTCCACAGGGAGCCAAAAACAACTCATTTCATTCAGGCATCATGACATGACTTATGACGTAGTTAGAATCACTACATAAATCCCATCTCAAGCTCCAGCCTGGAATATAATGGACTTTAATAGCTGCACTTTCTGCATCTGTTCAAGAGACGTCTCTACCTCAGAGGTGACCTGGCACCTTCCCTGCAGCTCCTCCAGTTCTTTCTGGACCTGCCACACTCGGCCTCCCATCTCCTCCTCTCGACTCTGAAAAACAAAACAACGGCGGAGTCATTTCCTGTGTGTCGGTTCGAATCCCTCCCATCGTGTCAGGGTGTGTGTACGAGCTTCACCGTCCTTAAATCTTGAGATTAGTGACTGCATGTTGAAGCTTCACGAGGTTACCTGTAAAACCTGTTCATATTTCTGAACTGTTCGGTGCAGATCGTCCTCCTTCTGGGTGACCAGCTTCCTCAGCTGACTCGTTTCTTCACGGTTGATGCTGAGGAGCTCCGCCTCGACACTCTGGGCTTTGGCTGTGTCCAGGAAAAAAAGGGGGGGGGGACAAAATTAACCAAAGTCGTTTTCCAAACCACCCAAAACACATCCCCATCTGTAATGAATCAGGATTTAACCACAGAGGAAACTAATGTAATGATCATTTAGTTTCAGCACTGTGTTTAAAAAATGCCTCATGTTTCCATGGAGTAATCCCGCCCGACTGTTGTACATGAAGGTTCATCACATGACGTCGACTTTCTATCTGCAGGCAGTTACTGGGAAGCTTAAAAACACGAGCAGGAGATGAGATTTCACCACAACAAAAGACGGATGATTTGAATGTTTAATGTGTGAGCTACTGCAGCCTGACACGCCCACCCGGACCTCGCCAAAATCCCAAAAGGAAGGTCAGACGGGAACAAGCGTTTGCTGTTACGAAAGGTCTTCTCTTTCTGTTTTTAATCTCTTTTCCTCCGCTGCCGACACCTCGTAAGACGTCCATTTTATTTATTTATTCTACTGCGCACCAAGTACTATGACTCGTGTTTTATCTCTGTGATGTATTTTTTCTATTCTTCTGTGCGACACGTTGAAAACTCACCGACAGCCTCCTTCACTCCCGTTTCCAGCTCCTGCTCCTTCAAGGCCATCTGGGTGCTAAACTCCCTCATTAACTGCTTGAGAGCAGAGTTGTGCTTCATTTCCACGTCTTCCAGCTCCAGTCTGAAACGACACGCGAGTAAAAAAGGGTCAAATTAGTACGAACACCGACGAAGCACGTTCGCATCGTCAGCGTCGCCTCATCTACTCACTTCAGCCTCCTGTCGTTCTCCTCCAGCAGCTCCTTCCTGGTGTGCTCCAGGTCCTGCTCGTGCTCCTTCCTCAGAGCTCGCATGTCTTTCTGCAGCCGCGTGAAGTCCTTGTGGATTTTATCCTTCTCGTTCTTCACCTGACTCAGATTGTTCTTCAGGGTCTCCAGAGCGTCTCCGTCCACTTCCTGCCTCACCGAGTGGTTTTCCATCGAGCTCCGGGTCTGCTGCACGCTGTTGTGCTCCACGATCACCTCAGTGTCCGATGACTTCTGGACCAGCTTGATGGCTTCCTGATGCTGATCGACGATGCGGGCGTCCTTCTCGCTGATTTCTTCTCTCAGACGGTTTATTTCTGCCAGAAGGTTTCCGTTCTGCTCCTCGGCGTCCTTTAGCTTCGCCTCAACGTTTTGCAGCGTTTCTTTCATCTCCCCTTGCTGCGCTGCATCCGTCCGAAGGGACGACAGCTTCTCCTCGTATTCCTTTTTCAGCTCCTCCAAAGACTTCTCCCTCTCGAGCCGCTCTTCGCTCAGCGTCTGCTCGAGCCGCTTGTCCTGCTCTTCCCGCAGCTTGACGAGAGCGTCCTCCAATGTTTTCGTTTTCTCCTCGAAAGTCTCGACGACTTCTTTCCCTGAAACCTCCTTGCTCTTGAGTTCCTCGAGGACAACCTGAAGAGCCTTGATGGACTGATCTTTTTCCTCCAGCTGCGACGTCAGCTGTTTTTTAATCTGACTGATTTTCTGCTCGGCTTTCTTCTTCAGCTCCGACACTTTCCGAGCGCTCTCCGCAGACAACCTTTCTTCGGCTTCCTTCAGACTCTCCTCTTTGCTCTTCGTGATCTCGTCCTTCATCTTCTCAAATTCCTCCCTCTGACTGTCGAGCTTGTGCACGCACTTCTGGTTGTCTTCCTCCAGAGAGCGCAGTTTTTCTACCATCTCCTGCTCCAAGCTGCCGCTCTGCAGCCGACTGTGCTGCAGCTGCTCCAGCAGCTCTCTCCTCTCCTCCTCCCTGATGCTGTGTTGCCGTTCGAGGTCGGCGGTGAGTTGCTCGCACTCCTTCGTCTTTAAGGCTATCTGCTCCTGAAGCTCGCCGAGTCGAGCGATGCACCCCTCCAGCTCCACGGTGAGTCCGCTCACCTTCTGCTCCTTCTCACTCAGCACCTGGTCCAGCTCAGACTTGCTGATGGACTGATTGTCGATATTCGCTCTCAGCCTCTGCAGAGCTTCGTCTTTCGCCGAGGCTTCTCGCTCCAGCTCGTCCAGCCTGATCTGCAGAGACGCGACGGCGTTTTCGCTCTTCCTGAGAGCGTCTGCCTCGTCTGAAGCAGACTTCCTCTCCTGCTCCAGCCGCTCCACCGTCTCCTTCATTTGTTGCCGCTCCTCTTGATGCCGCTGGTTCAGCTCGTTTATGGCTTCCTCCTTCTCGGCTACGCTACTTGCCAGCTGATTCTTCAAGTCGCCGATGATGCCCTCCAAGTGACTGACATCGGCCTCGTTTGTTTTCATACTTTTGGATATGACGCTGTTTGCTTCACTCAGCTCCTCGAGCTTCAGCACTTTCTCACTGATAGACTGAGAGAGGATCTCCTTCTCCCGTGTTAAGGCTTCGATTTGCTCGGCGTGAGCGTTTACCTGAGCCGCCGCCTGCTCTAAAGAAATGCATAGATTCTTATTCTGCTCCGTCTGCTGGCAGAGATTCTCCTCTAAAGTGCAAATTTTATCTGCTTTCATGCGGATAGTGTTTTTTAGATGAGCTACCTTCTTCTGATTACCGATCAGTTTCTCTTTCAGCTCGTTCAACCTACATTCAACCCGCTGACACAGTTCACCTGATCCCAAATCCACCTGAGACTGAACCTCCTGACAGTGACGCTCCATTTGCTTTCTGATCATGGTTAGCTGCTGCTGAAACTCCGCCTCCTTGGCTTGCAGTTGACCGGCCGTTTCTTTGAATTTCACCTGCAGGTCCTCGCTCTCCTTACACCTGGAGCCTTGCACCGCCTCGAGCTGCCTCGTCGTTTCCTCCAGCTTCTCCGACAAGGTCTTCACCTTCTCTCTGCTCTCCTCCTCCGTCCTGTTCAGCTCGTCCTGGAGGGAGTTCCTCTCGCTCAGAGCCTGGTTCAGGTTCCTCTCCACGGACTCCGTCTGCTGTTTGAGCATCGCTTCGCCCTGAGACAAACTCTCCAGCTTGACCGCCGCTTCGTTGAGCTCTTCCTGCAGCTTCTGCACCGTGGTTTCTCGGATCGACAGGTCCTCCTTGAAAACTCTGATATCACGCAGCAGCTGCTCGTTCTCCTCTTTGCTTCTGTTCAGCTGCTGAGAAACGTCCTCCACCTCTTGAGCTTTATCCTGCAGAAGATGCGAGTGCTTCTCCGTCAATTCCTCCTCCTGCTGTCCCAACTTCTCCTGCCAGCGACGCTCCACCTCATCCACCTCGTGCTTTCGGGCGCCGTGAAGCTTCTCCAGTTCTTCCTTGTGGTTGGCCTGCAGCTCCGACATCGCGCTGCTGAGGCCCTGCGAGCTCTGAGACATCTCCACGAGCTTCTCCTGAACTTGTTGCTCTTTCTTCTGAAGCTCTTTGTCCTTCTTCGCGAGCTCCTTCTTCAGGTTTTCTTCGTTCTGTTGCAGCTTTTTCTTAAAGTTCTCTTGCATTTCTCTGGCCTTCTGCTTGAACTTCTCCATTTTTGTCTCCTGTGATTTCAGCTTGGACTCCATCTCGGCCACGCTGTTTTTCAACTTCTTCTCGTGGGCAGCTTTTTCGTCCTGCAGCTGTTTGTGGAGGCGCGTTAGCTCCTCTTGCTTGACGTTCAGGTCTGCAGTGAAAGTCTTCTCCTGCTCTGACAGCTTATCTCGGCTCTCTTGTAGCTGCTGCTCAAGTTCTTGAAGCGACTTCTCCTTTTGTTGACAATCACTCTTTGCCTCTTCTAACAGACGCCCCAAATCTGTCAAATTCTTCTGACATCGATCAAGCTCCTCGGACATCTTACTCAACTGCGAGTTAGCGTCCTGTAAGCTCTCGTTATCCAGCTGGGATTGTGACAAATGTTGCTGCAGCTCCTCTAATTGCTTGACTTTGACTTTTAATTCTTGCACAGCAGAATTTGATTCCTCTCGTAGTGTTTTCTCTCGTAGTGTCAGATCTTCATTCTCCTTTTGCTTTTCCCTCACGACGATCCTCATGGCATTGAGTTCCTCCTTCAGAGTCTTCTCCACTCCTCCCAGTGACTGCTCGTGTTCCTCTTTAATACTCGTGAGCTGTAAGTTGTGCTTTGCCTCCTGATCTTGAAGCCTCTTCTCGTGTTCCCGCTGAGCTGAGCTGTGAGAATCTTCGGCCGCCACCAGTTTCTCCTCGAGGAGTCGTTTGCTCCTCAGAGCCTCGGACAGTTCAGCGGAGACCTCGTCCAGCTCGGCCTGCTTCGCCTCCAGCTTCTCCAGAGTTTTCTGATTCATGTCTTGGACGTGTGCTTGGAACGTCAGTTCCTTCTCTTTCAGGAGGCTCTCCACCTCAGCTCTGTGTTTCTCCTCCAGGTCAGCATGTTGGGTGCCCTTGTGCTTCTGCAGCTGCTCCTGGTGCTTTTGCTCTAACGCAGAGATTTGCTCTTGGTGTTTTTCCTTCAGCTCGGCCAGCTGACTGGGAAGTTCACGGGACTGACTGGAGAGCTCCTCCAGCGTGCTCTCGAGTTCCATTATTCTCTGCAATCAGATAAACGTAAGGTGTCAGATTATTCCATCAGAGTCAAAAACGCTGAATTAGAAGCTGCTTTCATATAAAGCACAAATCATCAACGTGTAAGAAAAGTGCAAATGTGTAAACAGGAGTTTAAAATGTACGAGTCATGAATTCTCTTAAAAGCTGTTTTTACACTCCTGAAAATACTTTTCTCACAGCAGGAGTCCGTCCTTGTCGGAGAGACTGAGGAGGCAGAACACGACCTGAAAAGGTCAACGCGGTAATCGTGGACGGCAACAAAGTCCGACACTTTCATGACTTTATATGAATGCAGCGTGTAACTGCATGCGTGAACGTGATCTGGTTTGTTATGAGCACGAAGATCACAAATCGAGGGGAGGAAATTTGACCAGGTGAGCTGTGGCTCAGTTGGTGGAGTTGTCTCTGTACTGGACGGTTGGGGGTTCGATCCCCAGCTAATGCATCAACACGATGCATCCTCCCGCTTCGTCATCGACGGCGTGCAAGCGTATGAATGGTCTCTTCACTCAGCAGTTTGACTCACAGTGTTTGCAGCTTCCAGCTCCAGCTGCACGTCTTTCACTCTGCCGTCAGCTTCACCCCTCAGAGCAGTTTTCTGCAGCTCCACATCCTCCAGAGCCAGAGACGCCTGCTGATCTCGCTCCTGACCCAACTGTGCAAACTCCTCCTTGCACTGTTCCTGAAGACACAAATTAAAAGATTTATTCCAGATGAATACATTTGATTTGACAATGAGTGAAAGCCTCGAGGTGCGTACCACGGCTTTGCTGATTCTGGCACACGTCTCTTCTTCTTTCGCTGCCAAAGCTTCACTGTGCAGCTTTTCCAGATTGGCAACAGCTTCCTCGGATGATTTCTGATAATATTAACGATATCAATCATAAATGTGCAGCGACACCACGACGTTAAATAAAGATGACTTTACGTGGGTGCAGTGAGGGTAAAGTAAAAACATCAGCTGCCGACCTTCATGATGGTGACGACTTCCTGTTTGACGCGCGTCAGTTCCTGCTGCAGACTCTTCCTCTCCTCCTCGCTCGCCCTCTCGACTTCTCTCAGTTGCTCCTCCAGCTGAGCCTGCAGCTGTTTCTTGGCCTCCTCCGCCCTCTGAGCTACACCCAGCGCCCGCTCAAGTTCCTCAAATGCTTCAGATTGAAAAAATAAATAAAAATCATTAACACATCAGGTCAAAACGTTCTGGTCTTCTTACAGAAGTGGATTTCACTCACCTGATTTCTCGGCCCTCTCTTTCTGCTCCTGGATCTCCTCCCTCTGAGCGGTAGCCTGCTGGAGCCGGGCGCGGAGCTGTGCCACCTCCTCCTCTTTCATTTCCAGCGTCTCGTGCATCTGTCGCTTCGTCTCAGCGATGACCATTCCCTGAACGACAGCAGCACAGCAAACATGAGCTCTGTTCGTTCAGACCTCCTGAACCTGCAGCAGTCAGACCGGGACTCGGACAGGATTCAGGATCTTTACTGACTCCAGAAGTCAGAACTGAGGAGAAGGCCTTTAAGTTTGCTGCTCCCATCATTTATTTATTTTAAGACCTGAAAGGTCAGCTGCTCTCACTGGATGATTTTAAGAGGATGTGAAATAATTGAAATTAGAACACACACACACACGCACACACACCTGGTTGTAAGTTTCTCTGCCAGATACATTTTGATTGTCGTCGATCTTGACTAATCTTATTTATTTCTTCTCATAAGGACGCTGCCGTTTACTTCATTTCCAATGTCGTCGAGATTACAAGCACCATAAAACGAGTAAAAACCCTTCAAATGGATGAAATCAGTTAAAAACAAAGAGGCTGGAAATCAGATTCCTGAACTGTGTGAGAGAAGGAAGAGCTCTGATTCTGGAGGGTGTGATCAACGATGTGCTGATTGACTTGTAATTTGTTGTCTTTTATTGTGTTTGCGAGCCCGGCTGCTAGACGTCCGTTTGTCCCCTGTGAGAAAGACGATTCAAGTCTCCATGAAATGAAAATAAAACTGTTCATATGAAAGTTGCATCCTGACTCGCGCCTCGTGTCTTTCACTGTGTTTGACTTGAAGTGCTTTTGGCATTCCTCACACAGATCTAATGAGCTGCTGTCCGTCCTGCCGGGTCGGGGTCAAGGTTTAAGGGGTTCAACGTGGGGCTGGAAGGTTCCAGACTTCTTAACTCAGCGGTACAGAAAGAAAACATGTCACGTTTCCTCAAACAACTGAATCTGAAGGAGCTTTGACTTCACCTTGTCCTGCTCCAGCTGCTCGATGAGATTCTTTGCGTCGCGCAGCTGAGTGATCAGCTTCGTCTTCTCCGACGTGTGCAGCTCCTATCAACACAAAGAGAAACGAGAAGTGCATTACATTTTGCTCAGATTGGTGCGGTGTAAACACGTCTGCGTTCGAGTGCATCGGATGTTTTCTGCACCACCCAGGACGCCTCGCCCACAAACCAAATAAGCAAACAGAGTATACAAGCCCAGCTAAACCAACAAGTCGACCCAAATTACAGCCCAGTTCTGCAGCAGTGGCACGGAGCAGAGACGACACAAGCAGGAAATGTTGGAAGAGGCATGTTTTTAAGTGAAGAGTATCTGGATATCAAAATAAACAAATAAGCTCAGTTAGTAAAGTTCTGATTTAACTCCATATTTACAAAAAAAGAGTGAATAATATCATCCAGACTGTAGATAATTCAAAATCTCCAAAGAGAAACCCAGAGCTGTACGTCTGGAATCAGAGACAGATGGTCTGTTTTACGGGATATCTGTCTGAGGCCGGGGATGAGCGCGAGATGCCTTCATGCTGCTCAAGGGGGCGAAAGCGCCTGTTGACCTTTGCTTTCACAGGAAGCTCCCTTTCTACCCCAAACACGGAGCAGACCAGACACAAAAATGATTGCATAGAATTTAAGCAGGTCGATCCGCATACACTTCAAAAACAAGCTGGAAATGTCTCAGAACAAACTGTTCAAACCTTCACAGCAGCTGTGCACGAGCTGCACGAGCCGATCATACAAAACAGTCCGGTCATGTCACGCTGACATGGACTCGTTCTGGAGCCCGGATGTTGGGACTATGAGAACCACAGCAGAGCACAGAGATAATGGACTCCCACTGTCAGTGGACCACCACCACTGTGGCTGATATTTTGAGCACAACATTAACGAGCCCAAACAAACAGCTGCGTTTAATCCAAACTCTTTGATTTGACTGTTTGCAACCCTGACGATATCCAGTGATTATCCGTCTATAAGAAATAGCTTTTAACCATCTTTTGATTCTGCATATATCATCCAAACTGCATGACAGCATGTACACATGCAGCAGTGTCTAATAAAAAGGTTGAGCCACCTTCATCTTCTCGAGCTCCTGCAGCCTCTCCTGCAGCTGCTCCTGCAGAGTCTCGTTCTCGGTTCCCAGCTGGGCGCTTCGCTCTTTGTGTGTGCGCATCACTTCTTTGCATTTCTGCAGGAGGTTTTCCTGCCGCTTCACTCTCTTCTGCAGAGCCTCCATGAGCTTGGTGGGATCACTGTTGCCCTCTGCTGTCCGGAGAAGGAAAGTGCAATAACAACATGACACCAACGTACCACAGAAAGGCTCATGAGTCTTATTTCGTAGAATTTCTCCAAAGCAAATCTTACCCTCAGTGGCTTCAGGATCTGCTTCGCCCTCCTTCGAAGGACTTTGCACTGAAGACCTCGAGTCTGAAGAATCTTCTGAATCTCCCTCGGGTGGCACCGCCCCGTCAGAGACCCCCTTCGCTCTTTTCTTCAATAGAGCCACCTGTTTGAAAGAGCGTGAGTTAGAGAGTCAGTGAAGTAAACGTCTGATGCTAATCTGTTCTGTTCTGAGTCTTTTGTCGTTTTTTAGGTGAGCTGGGGTCGAGCCACGCCTCTCACTTCTCTTTATATAAATAAATCTTGCTGTGATTGCATCGATTGGACAATCACGCATAAGGACTGTACGGGACGAGTAAGACGAGTGCGTCCTTAATCAGCCATGTTTATTCTTAGTCATGCCAGTGCAAATCAAACTATTAGATAAAATATGGGTTAACGCTGCTTTTAAAAAGACAAATGTTAAACAGCTGTCTGAGTACTGACTGACCTGTGTTTGGAGGACGGTGATCATCTGATCTTTTTCCTCCAGGGCAGCATCAAACTCCTCCTGCAGGTGTTTCTTGGCCTGCTGGTCCATCTGCAGCTCCTAGAGAGGATTTCACACGTTAGGAAAAGAGGAAGACGGACGCTGACGTAGAGTGACATCGACGACACACGGTCCTACCTCTCGCAGCTCTCCTATCCTGCGGAGAGATTTATCTTGACTCTGACTGAGGATGACCTGAGGGGAGACGAGAACGCCTGATCAGTTCAGGGTAAACTCTCTTCTTTACAAAAATAAAAAAAATAAAAATAAAAATCGCTCAAAATATCTGATGAGAAAAATCATCACGTCAAACGTGACAGTCAGAATAAGATACCTGGGTTTTTTCTTTGTCTCGCTGAACGGTTCGGTACGCAGTGACAAGCTGCGAAGACGAAGAGGAGCAAACTTTAAAAATAGCATCAATTTCATCAAACAGCAAAATAAAAATAAAAAAAGCACATAAATCATCAGTCGCGTTCAGCCGGTCACTGGGTTGACAAATTCAGTAAATTCTCCTTTCACACATTATGATTGGTTGACCGGTGACAGGAAGTTGACTTTACATCGTCTGCTTTTAGTCGAAGCTTTTTATCGTTCTTTAAAGAGGTGAGAGGTAGAAAATCTTTTTTTTTAATTTTCTTATAGAGATCAAAGCTTCTGATTGAGCCGTCGAAGGACCCACGAGCCACCAATCAAACGCGTCCGCGCTCACCCTGCACAGGTGGATAATCTCCTCACCTCCGAGTACTTCCCTCTGTACTTCCCCAGGCTCCGCTCCACTCTGAGCAGCCGGTGCAGCAGCTGATCTTTGGAGAGCGACTCCGTAGATCCCGGCGGCGGCTCCTCGGCCTCGCTCTCGATGTCCGACGGAGGGTCATAAGAGGGCGCGCCCGGGGAGTCGTTCTCTCCCAAAGGTGTCAGGGAGTCGCGCGACGAGCTCCGGGTCAGGTTGTCTTTGGAGGGAGAGCGGAAGAGGTTTTCCGCTCGGCTGGCACCGCCACGAATCAGCGACTCCATGGAGGGAACTTTGAGCTGCAGCTTCTGGGCGAAGGACTGCGTCTCCTCTCTCTGCTCAGGAGCATCAAACATGGCGTTAGAATCATCGTTTAAAAACACACAAACGACCGAGCAACACGAGCTGGAAGGAGAGGCGGCGGTGAACGTACGAGAGGAGAAGCACTTCCGTCCCCGTTAATGCTTCCTCTGGGAGATCTGGCCGGTCCTTTAGAGGCACTCTGCAGATATAAAGACATCAT
Source organism: Symphodus melops (assembly GCF_947650265.1). Classification (NCBI taxonomy): domain Eukaryota; kingdom Metazoa; phylum Chordata; class Actinopteri; order Labriformes; family Labridae; genus Symphodus; species Symphodus melops. The sequence continues at coordinate 24,007,862 of NC_136705.1, read as the reverse complement.
GAGAGAGAGGACAAACTGTGACTGTGAACTCGGCCCAGACCAGTTAGTCATCCACACCCAGCGTGGCACTCCCTGATTACTCTGGAGGGAGCAATATTAGTATTGCTGGGGAGCAATGCAGGGGCAATGGGTACCCTCATGCAACTTGGAAAAAACAGAGGGGTTAAATACAAAAACAGAAGGCATCTCTACGGAACATCAAACAAAAAAAAGGGGTTCAAACTAGACTCTACAGAACAGCCATGAGGTCAGAACAAACAGACAGGAGAGCCGGTTTGTGAATTAAAAGGTGCCGGGCGGTGCAGCTGGATTACAAGAGCACATGAGAGTCATCACTGACTTTAGTACACACTGAGCAGCTTAGTTGGTTTAGTGTTAGAAGAAGGATCAGAGTAAGCAAATGTTCTCCTCCCTCGTCCAGCTCCCGACTTGCTCCTTCCTTTCTTCCTTCCTTCCTCTGGAGCGCGGTTTCACGTGGAAGCGTTCGGAAATGAGCTTCCTCTGTGATCTCCTTTGGTGGGAATGTTACAGGAATAAAAAGGTGCTTAAAGCTTTTTATGAAAAGGGGGGGGTGGAGAGGCGAGGAGGGGCGCGCTAAATGATCGCACTCCTGCTGTGAGCTGTACCATCCAAGTTGAATTAAAAAGATTTACTCTCATGTTTTATCTAAATGAACCGGATTAAAGGATGAATACAGAAATCTTCTCTCTTCTTAGGATGCAGAAACCCTCAAAACTTCGACATTTTTCAGTACCCTGAGTTTTAAAACGATACCATCTCATATTATCTCATCTATGCACCGATATTACGAGATTTATTCACCAGTTAAACATCTTTTAAAAGCGGTATGATCGGATTTGTTGTAACTACTTTTTGGGCACGTAAGAATGAATGAAAGATGTTGAATTTTCTTTCTTTCGTCATTTGATTTTTTTTTTACAGATTAAGATTTAAAACTGAAGCCCAGTGTGTTGGCAACGTACTGTACCCGTCCCTCAACATGTTTGGGTGATTCTTATCCGTGCATTCAACTTTCTGCTGCTACAAACAGCAATAAGAACGACAAAGTCAAAGTGACTCGAAATCCAAAATCCTGCTGCTCATAATCTAAATAACCTCGATCAAACACAGGCAACCAACGAGGACGGAGAGATCCAAGGAGTAAAGCGCTGCACAAACAACGCCGGGCGAAACGGGTTTTGTCCCTCCTCAAACAAAATCAACAAACTGAATTTAATGAGGTGAGCAAACAGAATCTCATGAGGACGTGTCGGTAAGAATGAGTGAGACGTAGATGGAACAGGACAATGATGCGTGTGGTTCTTTAAAAGACAGTATCTGCAAAGAGACTCATTGAGGCTGTCCTGTTGATTCCAGTCTAATTCAATATTTCATGAAGTTTAAATGGAGCTATCTTAATAGGTAGGGGTGATGTAGAGAGTGTCAAGGCAACAGAGATCGACTTCTTTTTAAAGGCTCATTAATGAGCTAAAGTGCAAAAGCTAATGTCAATATCGAGTTCAACTGCTTTTAATTTGATGTCTCTATTTGATACAGAGGCTGAGATGTGAAGGATGAAAGGTCTTAAATAAAGACACGTCTGATGTGAGCGGGACAGGAAGTGACAAAACAACACTAAAACATCTGGTTTATTTTCAGAATAAAACACTCCGTTCTGAAGGTTCAGCACATTGATCGTACGTGTGTTTATGAGGCGTTTTATATCAACGTACATCATCGAATGATCTCGCGTTGTCGTAAATTGACTCCTTGGTTTCGGCACTCCGGCTGTTCTGCTCCGGGCTGACAAAACAGGCCTTCAGAAAACCGATGGGGGACTTCACTGAGACTTTGACCGTGGTTATGATCTGTGCTAGCTGAACGGACAGTTTGCAGTGAAACCGGTGAGTCGTTTGGTGGGCGGGGCTTAGCGAAGGATGACATTGCAATGAAAACATTTGAGATGTTTGGAGGTCAGTTCTCATCTCAGACGATGAATACTTGAGATGTTTTTGTCCTCGAGGTTTCACACATCCCCTCTCTCGATCTTGAGCTCCATGAGGACATCGACTCAGCGTTTAGGTCTCGTTTGTTTACTTGGAAGAGTTACAAACATAAACTGCTTGAAAAAAAAAAAAAAAAAAAAAAACTTTCCTGCAGTTTGTAAAATAAAAATAAATAAATAAAAAACATAAGCTCTTCAAATAAACAGACGTGTGGGGAGAGGGGACAAAAACCATCAAACAACAAAACAGGGTGCTGAGGATCTACAAAGCAAGCAACGGAGGATTCCTTCAGGGCGATATTGAATTCTATGAAAGAACAACAACTGAGGGGAAGGGCAATAAACCACACAAGCTTCTATCCCACAATGTAAACCACCACTCCCACTGGATGCAGGGTTAGCCTAGACATGAGATGCCTTCTTGTTGCTAAATCCAAAGGAAACAGGAGACAGAGAGCGAGGGAACAAGCTGTCCCTACTCGGGGCCACAGTCCTCTACCGGTTCCCCCAAAGGCGCAAGAGAGAGACGGGAGGAAGGAACGGGGGGGCAAACGGAGGAGGAGGAGGACGAGGAGAAAGATGAGAAGGAACAGACAGGAAGTGAGGACAAACTCACCACACTGGCTACCTGGGCCGTTTTGGGTCGTTTTGAATGGTCCAGAGCAAAGATAGTATACTCAGAGAGAAAAGCGGGCTCTGCTATCATCCCGGCCAGCATCTGACCCCCGTCAGTGCAGCGTCGGGACGAAAGGTGTGGGGGTTGGGGGAGGGGAGGAGGAGAGGAACACAGAGAGCAATGAGAAAAAAACAACACCATGAGAGTGAAACAACGCCGGAGGGAGTGTCCAGAGAGAGAGAGAGAGAGAGAGAGAGAGAGAGAGAGAGAGAGAGAGAGAGAGAGAGAGAGCATGGGAGAGGAATAAAAACAAGAGAACGGGAGAGTGAAACACTGAATCAACATTTATGTTATGAATGACAGTTTGACGTCCCCGCTTGTAGTCATGACGTTTTAATTTGAGCAAAATCCTCCTCTGGTAGTTGAATGAACTCTTTCGGGGATGTCAAAGTGTTTGAGATTTGTGAGGTGGAAAAAAAAAAAAGATGCTGTGATGCAAAGAAGTTTCTAAAAACCTAAAAGGGGAGATTACAGAGTAGAAACTCGACCCCAGTTTGGGCTCTGCAGTGTGGAAACGTAGAAATCGTGTCATGAATAAGTAAAGCTGCAGATTTATTTTTTTTTGGGGGGGGGGGGGTCCAGAGATCAAACAGAGTAAACATCCATGTCTGAGCTCAGAAACAGATTAACCGTCTGTTGCATCATCATCATCATCATCATCATCATCATCATCATCATCATCGGGCCTGCAGTTACTGTCGATACCTCACCAGCTCGGTTTAATAAATCAAAGATGACTCGTGTCACCTCGCACATCGTCACGGGGAGGGGGTGAATATCACAACAACTCACCGGAGGAAGAAAAAAAAAAAACACAGAGAGGACACATCAATTATTCAAACACAGAGTGAAATACGGTCGGCTCATCACCATAAAGAATACCCACCCTGATGCATCGAGGAGAGAATCTCTTTTAGAGTACGAGCAGAAGAGCAAAGAATATAATACGAGCTCCTTTCACACCGCCGTTATCTCGTCTTTGTGCATTCATCAACGACGCGAGTTTAGACTGTGTTTCAGTGAGGGCTGACTGACACACACACACACACACACACACACACACACACACACACACACACACACACACACAGTCAGACATACACGCACGCACACACACACTGCGCTGCAGATAAGAAGGACATTTCGTTGCATTGTGCTCGTTGTAGTGCAGCGTCAAGTGTTTACATACAGATGTGCAGTGTGAGTAAGGTGCAGATTTAAATAAGATATAAAACTGTGGGGGGGGAATTAGAAGAGAAGCTGTGGGGGGGGGGGGGGGGGGGGGGGCAAGAAATCTCAGCAGTCTGCGGTTTGAGCAAAGATGTTAAAAAGAAGTCGGTCGCTGGCTGAAACCATTCTCACCTCTCGGTCGCTGGGTAAGGGCGAGCCATCCTGATGTGAGCTGGGGGTCTGGCTACCGCGCCGCTCTCCACCGCCCGCGCCTGGCTGTCAAAGCAAATACAAACGTGTTTTTGTTTAAAAGTTATTTACACAGGAAATGATGCGTAAATCCCTGCTCCACCATAATTTGGCTGATTTGATGTATTCAAATGATCGCTTGTACTCGCTCCTCCTCTAAGACGCCTCACAACCTGCATGTTCCTGCATCTTTTCCCAGAGGTGGCGTGAGGCGACCACACTGCGTAACCTTCGATTTATGACCGAGAAAACAACTCAAGCGTTTTGTCCAATCCGATCACTTATCACAAAGCTCTTCTTCTCTGACGAGGCAGTCGGATTACTTTCACTTCTCCAGCGTTAAAACGATACGACACACATCATTTAACTCTGTCGTTACACAACACATTATCTGATGATGTCTGTCAACACTTCTCCTTGCTGGTATCAGAATCCAAACATCTGGACATTGTACACCTCTGGTTGTCGAGTTTAACCCTTGAGCCCCCGGTCACTTTTAAATGGAGATGTAAACACGAGCATGTACTGCATTAGGAAGACAAACAAACTGAAGGCACGATTTTTAAGTTTTACAATCCAGGATGAAGTCGAAGAAGAAAAGAGAAAAATATCTGAGAGACACTGAATGCAAAAAAAGAAAAGATTGAGCATACAGCACATGTATATTCTTAGCTTAAATCAATCATGTGATGTGTTCAACTTTCATCAGGACAGAATAAATCAAAGCTTTTAGACTGAAAACTACAACGAGTGACAGATAAGGACACAGACCTGATCAGGATGGACGTCAGCTGACATTTAGCTCAATAAAAAAGCTGCAGAACTGTTTGCAAAGTGTGTTTGCTTTAACTCCTGTGTTGAACCCACTTTACCAGTTTGGCCTGAACTTTGTCTATTCATGCACGTTGACAGCAGAGCGTCCAGCATGGGCAGGATGTGACCAGCTGACACAACAACAGACAGCAGACACACCCAGAACACCTCAACACGTTAAAGTACACAACTTGTGTTTTGGCAACGAGGAATCTCAAGGATAGATGGCTACGGTTTTTTCTTTTTTTTAATCCATCTGGGACAACGACATTTCCCAGTTAAAGGTGAACCTGAACGCACCACAGGAGCAGCTGTGGATGACAGCTTAACTGAGTTAGCATTGAGCTAATGTAAAGAAGGGAGAGAGAGAGAGAGAGAGAGAGAGAGGGAGAGAGAGAGAGAGAGAGAGAGAGAGAGAGGCAAACTGGTCGTCTTAATTGGACGTTTGTGCAGATGTGTTGATAATATCCGGCAGAATAAACAGAGTCTGGCCACAGTGTAAACAGATGAAGCTAGGCTAGCTGAGTTAGCTTCCAGCAACACACAAACTAACCTGGGCCTGCTTTGGTGACTGCGCACTCCTCTGCGGGGACTGCTCCTCGTTTATCCTCTGCTTCAGCTTTTTAAACATGTTGTCGAGCAAACAGCCGACGAGCAGACGACTACCACACGGTGGAGATGTACTTTGTTTTCGTTTTTAAAGCCCGACATTCAATTCATCCCTCGGTGCTTTTAGGACTTCCTTGTTTGTTCGTTCGCGTTGGATTTCCCCCAGCAGGTGGCCGCACTCTCTGCGCATGCGCGGCCAACGTGGAGGAAAAACTGAGACGTCAGAGTTAAAGGGCAAAGTCCGGTTCTCGGATAAATGAGCGACAGCGCCCCCTCCCGGGGGAATAAATACATGCACTGTGGAGTTTTGGTAGAGAAATAAATATTTATATATATTGATATATCCACATTAAATAAACTTTAAATAAATAATTGGGACACACGTGCAGATGTTCTGTGGTGTGTGTTCATAACTCTTGTCTAGTCTTGTCAAGCAGCAGTTTTTGCACAGTAGAGGGCGCTGTTTAACCACTATGATTTAGCTTCAGGGCCAACTCAGAGCACAACTACTTTTATTTACATGTGCTATCAGGTTTTTTATGAATGGTACAAATTTTCTAATTTGAAGAAATATTAAATTCCTTGTTATTTTTTTGCATCGCCTTTAAAGTAAAACTCAAAACAGGAAACCTGATGTGGGGCACGTGGAGTCACAAACAGTTGCCCTCTTCTGCCACAGCTTCTTTGTCTGATGGGTTATGACACTTAAATTAATTTTTTAAAGAAATAGTGGAAATTTTTGATCGCAGTATGATGCTTTTACTGTCATAGACCATCCTGGTGCTGTAACTGTATCTGCATACACAAAATGTAAATTCTTTAGCTCACAGAAAAATATTGGCGAGTCCTTTATATATGGAGTTGCACAACACCCTCATCCTGTTGTAGTGTGTGAGAGAACATAATTTATCTGTCGTGACATCTCCTGCAGAGAAGAAGATGATCAACCTGTCATCTGAGGCACTGTGTTTATCATCTTTATGTCACCTATAACGTTCATTTTGCGCAACTATTTACAACTATAATGCATTAAAATTCATTTCCACAGCAGAAACAAGGTCTTGCTTATTTTTAATCAGACGATCAGGATCTCTGCACTCAGATGTTTTAATACTTCTCTTATTCTGCACAATGTAAAAATAGAAAATCTTTATGTCTGCTCTTCATCTGAGTCATGATGTCCTTATGATGAAAACCCTAACAGACAGAGAAGTGGATGGAAGAGCTGTGAGTCATGGTTTCAATATGTGGTGGGGGTTTTTTTGCCGTTGGGATTTGGCCATGTGCAAACATCTGAAATAAACGTTCCAGATTCAGACTTTGCTGCCGTTAAGATAAAGGAGAATATAAAGCCCATTTTGCTAAACAAATCCATTAAAGAGACGACTAAAATGAAGATGTGATTTGCATTTTTCCACCATTCTAGCAGTATAATGTTTACAACTCAGCAGGGCTTTTGATGTATGATGGGTGCCTGGAACACTGAATATGAGCGATGGGTGGTTAACGGCAGAGTTACGGAGCTTTTCCTATATGTGCCCTGAAGGCGCGTGGCAGAGACGATGTAGTCAAAAGAGACGGACTGACTGCTGTTTTTCTGCTGTGACATTTTGGAAGGGCAATGTTGTTTCATAATGTAGAACGACATGTACACATTTCCAGAGTTGTTGGTTTCTCTCTGTTTTTTTTTTTTTTTTTTTTTTTTGAGCAAGTTTAAACCAGAACTCCAATATTTTACTTCTGGTAACCATGACGACACTGCTATACTGTGATTCTGATGAGGAATACATTTATCCATGATAATATTTAGTGTCCACTCACGTTATGAATTAGAAAGCACCGTAACTGACGACCATCAAGTTTAAACGGCGGACAAAATTTTCCTTTGGTCGAGCTGCAATCACCTGTGGACTGCATTGTTGTGTTAGCAGGCTAATGTTAGCCCACTCGGGCTAACTCATAGCTTCATATTGCACATAAATTGACATAAGATGACCGTGAGCTAAACACACTTACATGGCATCTCTTGTGCCCCACATTACATCACCAGTGCAATATTTAACGGCGTCACACAGGAAATTTGGCTTCAGTTTTGTACCACAGAAGGAGACCGGGATGCCCTGTCCATATTGGTAAACAGTCGATGGATGTAAAACACTACAGAGGGCTGATATGTGCTTACATTTAGGGCCATAGGTAGAAACTGTTTCTCATGCATTATCCCAAAGTGTCAGTTTTACACATCTACCCGGGGAGCACCTCCGGAGAGAACGGGCCGAACTGATTAAATATTGATGAAGTCCGACCCTGACTTCAGCGCCTCCTCACAACTCGTCCTTTCCTCCTCCACGAGCACGGGGAGTACCCTGTTACACGTCGTGCTGCAGCCTGAAGGATGAACTGAATAACCTTCTCAGTATCGGCTCCCATCTTAACATCCCCTCATCATTACTACTTCCTGAAAGCAGTTTTAAGTGGACGGTTAGGATGCAGTCAATCACCAAATTCCTCTATTTGTGATCAAGCAGGCGATGTAGGAATTGATCCCATCAGATTCTGACTACCAAATGCCAATTGCGTCAATCCAAATGTCCAGCTACAAACTTGCATAAAAGTATTTGATGAGATGAAGGAATCTGTGCCTGAGCAGCCTGAAATTAACAGGCTTTCTACTCTGTGTTTGATTTTTGTAGGTTGAAAATGTGTCATTCCTGCTCTCAGGTTGATGTAACAGCTATTTTGGACACTGATTGATGATTAAGGAGCTGGTGCACTGACCAGCTTTTGCCCTTTTCCCATCTCCCACAGTGTCATCATCTGGTTGTTTCGTGCCCAAGCCTCCTGTCACAGTGAGGCCGTGCCAGCTTGGAGAGCCTGTTGTATACGTGGAGAAGCATCGCACGGCTACAGACACAGCCTCATTCCCTGTCCAGAACAACACGACATGGTGATATGCAAATATTTTCATGATAGCGGATTAAACTGGAAATGCATTATTTAAGGAGTGGATCAGGATTAACACGTCATGCAGCACTCGAGAGACGATTTGTAGTTTTTGAACACTGACTGAAATGCAGAAGATGTTTGTGTTGTTTAAATCTCTTCATTCAAAGAGTTTTTATCGTCCCAGTAGAAAATGTGTTGCAGTGTTTACAATTACTGTTTTACTCTTCATTAAAAAAAAAAATCAAAAAATCAAATCTATTCTTAAGGTCCCTGATCGACATCTGAAAAGGGATCAAGTTGGTGGCATTTGCTCTGAATGAATATCGTTTTAGCATTCATTGAATGTTCTGCATGTTGCCTCGCTTTAATGGTGGGCAGAGCCACCAGATGGAGCTACCCATGCATTGCAAAACATGCACCAGGGATAATGTGTGTCATATGTTAGTAGAGGGGAAGACAAGAGTGAGGAATGATGCAGCTGTGTCTTTCTTAACCGACTTATGATATGATACGATGAGTGATTGTACCCGACCTAAAAAAGCCTCTGCATGTTTCTAATAAGCTCAAACTAGGATCAATGTTGGAGATGCTTTTGAAAAACGAAGAGAGGTTGAATTGTTTCAGAACTGACGCGAATCTGGCTAAACACTGAAGCTTCAGTGTTGACCACATGACAATCCACATGAGCATGGACTCAGGGAGGAAACGGCTCTCTACAATGTTTTGAATTTGAACTGCGGTACCCGTTTTAAACTCTACATCAGAGTTACATATTGCTCCTTTATTTGGGTAGCTCTGCACATTGTGACTCGTGTCGCCACAACACGTGCTACACGTTGTTAACAAGTCGCCTTGCAGCCTCTTCAAGCTCGTTGTTGGACTGTTTCTCTCAGCAGATGTTCACCCGTCTTTCCAAGAAAGCACACAGGTATAACTAATAACATTAACAGTGGCTCTTTCCCATTTACATGATCCTTGAGCTATGTCAGTGAGATATCTTCTTTTTCTCCACAGCAGACATTTCGACTCATCAGGAATAGGAGAGGTGTAACTATTAATTCTATTCTATTCAGGCATCCTCATAAGTCACTCCAGTGTTGTTTGTGTTCATGCTACCTGATTGCTTTGCAGATCAGTGCACACTAAAGCAACTGTTAGCTTGTTCACAGGCTGCCTAATTATCTGACAGATTGTATCTTGCCCTTTTTGGACCTCTGTGGATGTCAATGTATTCCCATATCTCAGCGATCACACTGGAGATTTCACGACCACACACAGTGTTGGCAAAAACTGCAAAACTCAAGCTGTAATAAATTGCATTCATGCTCACTTAATTGGACATGGTTGTTGGTCTGAACAACAACAACCATGTCCAACAACAGTCATGTCCAAACATTAACACAAGAGAGTGTTTGTGGAAAAACAATGGGGGGATGCAAACAGAAAACCATCTGGATAAAACATAAAAAATTAAAGTGCAAGTCTGTCACACTCCCGAGTTCACAGCCAGCGTGTTCTGCACGGAAAAAAAACACTAGGTGGCCACGGCTCCTTACACTAATGCTAGCTGCTGAACCAGTTACTGCTGATCTTGTGTGTGTGTGTGTGTGTGTGTGTGTGTGTGTGTGTGTGTGTGTGTGTGTGCGTCAGGGTATAAGTTCTCATTTATCTCCATGAAGCAAATCAAGTGAGTTCCAATTAGCCTCGACACTGAAGCGACTGCACGTCTAATTACCTACACTTTTCATGTTTTCAGAAAACGGCGAGGCGGTGTTCACCACGGATACATCGAAGCTCATCTGTCGCCGACACTGAGCAGACACAAGAGTGTCAGATGTCTCCAGTGTGTCCTGACTGTGAGCTGCCCTGTGTGTCAGTGCAACCTTAAAGAGAGGGGCTTGATAAAGACACAGATAAGAGAACCGCTGCAGGTCCTTCCAAAGCACAAGCTGAGGATGTGTCTTTCGAGGTCGTGGCAGGAGAGGTTATCTAGTCCGTCTTCTCATCAGCATGCCGGTGCTGATCAAATGTAGCTTTGTGACAGACGATAAAAGCCGCCCTGCTGGTAAGTGTGATTCCCTCCCCCTCCTCGGAGCGGCTGCAGGTGGGCCATGCGACAGAGAAGCCGTAATGTGATCACGTGTAACCTCAACCTTCTGCCCCACGACAAACATACATGTCCCTTTTGTTCAGCGTGCTTCCATCTGTCTGTGTGCTGGTGTCTGCATCGCCATGATAACCTCCTGACTCGCCTGCTTCGGCTTTATGAGCGGCCTCGTAAAGTGAGCCTCCTGCTGGATGAGTGTCAGGACAAGACATGCTGACTGATAATGATTGAAGGAAGCTGTAGTTCATTTTATGTTTGGGTTACATAAATCACTTACAATCCCCAGCTGATGTCTCAAAATCACACTGAATTACTTTAAATCATGCACAACTGTAAAAGGTCGTTATTTATCTGTAATCCTCAATGATACACACAATATATGCACGATTACATCCCGGATCTTATGGGAGGATTACAGGTTGAGATCCAGACAAATCCTATAAATACGGATTCTGAACATATGCTAAACCTGTCAGAGCAAGTGATCAGAGCATTGACTGTTTCTAAAGATGGATCATCAAAACAGAATAATACGAGTCGGCTCTCTTTTTAGTTTGTGTCAGGAAACATCGGCCTGCACAGATTTCCTCAGTGATCGTGATGCTAAGTCTGTTAGCCAGCTAGCAGCAGTATGTGTTGCTGTTAGCATCACGCTAACAGGTTTGTCTCGGTCCATCTGTGAGAAGTTCAGCACATCCTGGAGAACAATGAATGCACCAGACACCACTGGGTTATTATATTTTACTTCCTCACTGTGTGAACATCTCCAGATGTTTCTTTTTAAAAATGGAGCTGCAGAGCGCGCGGTTATGATCGACACTTCTCTTTGTTGTGCTCCTTTCATGCAGTTTACTGAAGAGCTCGTCTTTGTGATGTATGAATCTCACATATGAAAGAAAATCACATACAGTCATTGTCATTATATGTGACAGATCCACAAACAGCATCTTCTTCTCTAGTTTAAAAAAAATAAAAAGCAGACGGACTTGAAGAGTTGCCCTAAATGTCATGTAAAAAAAAAAAAAAAAAAAAAGCTCCAGTCAAACAAACGGGACGTTTTGCACAGTCCAATATCCCTGAGATTATATTATATGCCCACACACTCCAGACAAAAGGCTCTCCTAGTATTTTGTTCCCTCTGTCATATTCTGAACTTGAATGAAATCATCACATCCTCTTCAGACGTTTGTTACTCCGCTCACGTTTCACTGAAAACAACCTTTTATGACTGAGGTGAATTCAAAAAGACAACGGCAGACTCTGGACTCTGTGGATTTATTGGCTGCCTGCAAAATAAACAAACACACACACACACACACACACACACACTCTGTCCTTTGCACAACTGATGCGCTTGAACTTTTGTGGACACTTTCTGCTGACTGTGACTTGCACTTCATTGTGTAAGCATTTTTATTGGTACACTTTTCTTCAACTCATACTCGAGGTTAGGTGACCTTTTTCCTCGACAAATTCACAAGACAGAAAGTTTAGGTCACCTGCAGGGAGTCAGATTTCTTTATCGCTGCCCTATTGGTTTCATGAGTATTTTAGAATTGATTTTAGGATTAAAGTTGTCGCCCTTCGTACTTTCTACCAGGTAAATCAATGATTGTTTAATCCCATATGAGCAGGAGTGTTGCCTGACATCCTCCAGCAGGTACATTTTTAGAGATTCCTGGATCTAGATTTAAAACTGGGTTTTTGCTGTATAATGACCAGAAGCTAAGTGCAATCACATCACTGTTATATTTTAAAGAAGTCTTTTTCATAAACGCACTCCTGAAAAGTGTAAAAAGAATTTCAAACAGCCTGCCTCTAAAAATCTTCCTGACTCGCCTGTTCAAACGTTCACCTCACAGCGGCCGGCGGACCGAAGGGGGGGGGGGGGGGGGGGGGGGGGGGGCTCCGGAGGTTGGACATGACGTTAATAGGATGACGTGGAAATTAATGATCTACAGTGAAGTTGGCAGAAAAAAAATCCAGGTGAAGTTGGAGTGAATAATATAACTGTTTTCATTCACACGTGCAGCTTACTCTGACAAGTTCAGGAGTGTTGTGTGTAAGGACGGCGAGCATCCATTCATAACTTTCCCTCTTTAAAATAGTTTCAAAAGTCAATCTTATTAAAATAACTTTATACAGGGAGAACGGCTTACATCCCATTTACAAAGAACAGTGGCAGTGAGTGCACACACACACAGCTGGACGTCAGGCTCACACAGCAGCCTTCAGCTCGTCAGCCAGTCTCTGTGCTGCGACGGATGATTCTCCAGGAGACAAAGAGAGAGACATGGCAAGAAGCCTGACGAGAGTCGTTTAAAACGGGAACTGCATATTAAAATTCAAAACACTGCAGAGAGCTGTCTCAGCGCCTACCTTCTCTGGTCCAAACAAACCCAGACCATTCAGGACCAGAATCTAAAGTTAGAAGGAGGACATACTGTCACCGAGGCCAAAGCATGTTTCCTGCATGTCATGCATCGTCTCAGTCAGCAGAGATCTGTGCTGTGTAACATTGTTTTATTAGAGTGTATTTTTATTCTGCTGTTGTGAGGCACTCAGTGACTTCTCTGAGAAGGTGCTATACAAATTAGCATTTTATTTTCATTATGTAATCAACAGATTCATTTTGCATCTGAAGAATCTCTTTTTTTTCTTGTGTGGGCACTTTTCCCTGGAAATTTACATCTTTATAAATAATCTCATTACTAATAGAACAATATGTTACGTAACCAGTACTATTTACTGAAGTCACTGTCGAGAGGCACGAGGACTTACATCTGAAGAGCACCTTGTTTGTAGGGATTCAAACTCTGTCGTTACAGCATGTCAGGATGAATGTGATCAGTCATCAGTCCCAGAACTGTGGAGGAAGCATTTCATGTGGATCACTGGATCCATACCATCAACGCCTCGTAAACCAATCCAAACGTCTGATAAAAGATTTTTCTAAAGCCTGTTTTTTTTTGTTTTAACAAGCAACGCACCGAGCTCCCAAAACCTGCTGACTAAGACGCTCACTAAAGGAGTCAGCACACCTTATCAAATCCCTTTAATGTACCACGACAGGAGTTCCCCCCCTCCCTGACTCTCTGTTCCACAACAACAAGACACGCCGTGTAAGTCCCTGAACGCCTCGCAACACCTGCTGAACATCCAGCTGGTGATTACTGAGCTTCTGCGGTCGCCGTTTATGAGTCACTTTGTAAAAAGGCCAAAATATAATTAAAAACACACATTAAAGACAATAGCAGTAAATCAGAGAGAGAGTGAATAAATTACTAAATAGTCCCGACTGATTTTTCACATCCTGGCAGCTTTGATTTGGCCTGTAAGCAGAGTTTAAGCATTATTTGTTTCACATTGTTTTGCAGGGATTAAGGGAGCCTGAAGTGTCTGCATGGTCCGTTAGGTTGCCAAGGCAGTGAATGTATAACAGAGATTTAAACTGTGTGTTTACTTCCTCTTCCTCTGTATTTATACTAAACATTAAAAAGCTGCTCGAGGCGTAAATCCCCTTTCAAAGGGAATCTGACCAGGGTAGTTTAAGCTCCCATGGACTGAGGGCGAAGAATTCCTCTCTTTTATCTTTTTGACGTGAATGTGATGACATCGATAGGTTTATTTTTTGGGTGCTTTTTCCTCCTTTTTTGTTTTTTTAGAGAGAGAGTGTGGGGAATGACCGGAGATGGGAAAACATTGATTTATGTAAAAATCTAGATTCTTATCTTGTGAGATTTTAAATAGATTCAAAGGCGTTTTGGGAGGCTAGTCAGTTACCCCCTGCTAAGAGATGATGCTAAAACGCTAAATGGAGAACCATGACATGCAGCCAGTCTCACAGAGTACTGGAGTCGATCCTGAAGTATGTAATCTTTTAAAAATACACTTTGAATCCATGGATCCATGAATCATAAAAGTAAAGTGAATGTGAAAGTGGAACCTGTGGTGTAAACAAGCTCAGGTCCATTTATATTTTATTTAACATGAAGGAGTTGGTGGTGAAACCCTAACCCTAGCGACCCCATGAATGCATTAACCTGACTTTATCTTCCTCTATATAATCCTGGTACCATCTATCGATCACGCCGTTACTTAAACACGTCACATCAAATATCTCCAGACTTTGTATTTGACTGATTTTCCTTTCTAGCGTCTTTTTTTATCAACTCGGCTGCTTCCTGATCCTTGTCAGTGTCGTCTGGGTCTCGAGAGGAGAGTTGCACCCTTTACGTTTTCTATCACATAAGCACCTACGTAATGGCAGCATATGTTTGTGTCGTCTCTGCAGAGTATAGTGGGAAAGTGAAGAGAGAGAGATGGTGCCTGAGGAGAGACAGAAAACATCCTATAAGCGACTGTCACCGTGATGAATGAAGCGCTGAGAGAGCCAGACTTCCTTCACCGTGCAGCTCAAAGTCTCGCTGGGTCTGATGAGTCAGGGTTAAGAAAACGCCAGTGACGCACAACATGAACTAGAATCTGCAGCGTCTCCGTGGATCAGTGGATGACGCTGCTTTGACGTAAATAAATCCACTCTTTTCTTTTGAGAACTTTCCATGGCGAATAAAGTGAAGATACACTGAAGTGAAGGGAATTTATTTTTTTTATTCCTATAGCTCTACTACTAAAACTACTCGAGTGTGAAAGTTGCTGCTTCAGGGGATTTGCAGGGAGCAGGGATGCAGCCCGTGGGATGTAAAGCTGTCCAATCAGCCTTTTTCAAGCAATTAATAGAACCTCGCTCCTTTTTCTCCTTCTGCTGTTTTTTTCTTTTTTGTTGTTGTTCCTTAAAGTTTGGCTTCAGTTTGCTGTGTTCTTGAAAGAATAGAGAGAATCTGAGCAGAAAAACTCTGCACTCGTCTCATGCTGCTGGTTTTGGCATCCTCTCGTGTAACTCATAAAGGGAAAAGTATGGAAGCCCATTTCAGCCTGAGTGATGCCAACTCCACTTCGGAGGGAAGGTGAACATACTGCGGGAGGTTGCAAGGATGTCCTGACAGGTGATGGACACGTGGACGTCGATCACGTCTCCTGAAACGGTAGCATCGCTGCCAGAAGCTGCAGCGTTGCTGACAGCGCTGCGTTGTAGTGCGATAAACAAACCTGTCCCTCCTGCAGAATCAAAAACCTCTCATCCAACTCCTCCTCCTGAAGTCTGAAGATGAGGCGGGCTGTCACAAACAGTTTAATGTTGTTGCTATAGTGACGGCCTAGATTGAGACTTTACACTTCCTCCTGACCAGGTGTAAGATTTACGACCGGCCTTGGCGAGAAGTTCTGGTTGTGCAATCTCATCGAGGCTCCGTTTTCACCTGGTCTGGATTAAAACATGACTAACCATAAAAGTCAGCAGTGTTGCATCACCGTCCTGCCGCTGACGGTGGTTACTAACGTGGGCGTGTTTTGAGGAGATAAGCTTCCTCTCACATATTAAAGTGGTGTTTGATAATAAAACACTATGACAGTATAAGAGTCATGCATACGCTGAAATTCCCCAGGAGACGCTTACAGACAGATTTTCTTCTTGTGCCGCCGAGCTCGTTGAAAAGTTATGATATGTTAGTTTTTGAATCCGCTGCGCCGGCTGCCACTCGACAGCAGCGAGCTGTTGAAAAGGTGAGTGGATTTGAAAGGTGTAAAAATACTGGAAAGCTGCAGCTATCTCTGGAGCTCTGGCCGCGGTACAGACGATGACTGGGCTGTTGTCAGGAGTGTGTGAGAGAAATAGCTACAAGAGGATCCTCTCAGAAGGAGGCGAGAGGACGCACAAAAGTTCAACCTGCGAAGTGGCCAACGTGGCTGAGTGACACGGAGAGTTCAGAAACACAAATATCCGTAAAAGAACCAGGAGCACATCGCTCAAAGTCATCTGATCAACATTTAATAGGTACAGTCATTCTGGAAGAGGGGGAACAGGGGAACAGGGGACGCTCTCCTCCTCTTTGATCAGAGAGCCAATCAGAGAGCTGCTCTCTTCCTGTGTGATCATGAAGGAAACATGCTGTGTTGAAGCTTCTCTGACAACAATGCAGCAGCCAGTATGTCCTCCTTCTAACTTTAGATTCTGCTCCTGAATGCTCTGGATCTGATTGGACCAGAGAAGGTAGGCGGGGCTTTGAAGGCCGTTTTGGACGCCCCTGGGTTTGCCAGATATGAGAGCAGTTATCAGGTGAACAGGTGTTGCACCGATGGAAGCGGGCAGTGGAACTGCTTCAGATAGAAGTGATTGTACCCGAGCTAAAAAGGCTGGAAAGAGGCGACACGACCAAGAGGGAGGACACGATCAGGGTGAGAGCACAAGGTGGGAAAACATGCAAGATGTGAGCGACAGAGACAAAGGTAAGATGAAATGAATGAAACACATGATGAAAAAATACTAAAATAAAGGACTGAAAAGTAAGCTGACAGGTTGAGACGGGCCACAGACGGCAGGTGATATGAGGAGAACTGGCATGTACGAGTGTTTCCTACAGAAGACCCTGGGTAATATCTAACTAACGTTTGTGTTCCTCTTTTATCCTGGCTGGCCTGAATAAAATGTTTTTCATCTTTGACGCACGTTGCTTTTCATCCCCAGGTTGCAGCATTAGGATATCTGAAGACGTCATGTTTATGAAACTATTTTTGATGTTGCCCTCAGGGCTGCGGCGATGCTTTCACTGAAGTTATCTCAACCAAAACACGCTCACACTTGAAACACAAAACAGAACACTCGCAAGAAAAAATCACATCTTTTGACAGAGGGCTCACCTCGATCCGATGCCGAAGCACGTTCAGCCGGCACACAGAATCTCATGAACACAATGAAATGCAGGTTATCCCACAGAAAACAACAATGTATACCAACCTGAGAATAAAACCACCTCCCAGGGGGGTTTAGAGGAGATTATTGTTGGTGGACTGTAAATCTAATTCGATTCCTGATGGCAAATTCTCCTCAGCTGGAGGAGCGTGGAAATGGGTTTCTTTAAAAAGCACACACACACACACACACACACACAGAGAGAGAGAGAGAGAGAGAGAGAAACCAGCACAAGCCCGAAATAACAGGATTTAAGTTCAGAGGTGGTACAGAGGAGACGCACAGGTTGACTTGGACTTTTGTCTGCGCTCATTTTAAGAGATTACTTCAGGAGTTTATTTAAAAAAAGGAAAGTCTGAGTCATAATGAGAGAATCGCAAAAATGCCTTTTCAGTAAAAGGAAGAGCAAACTTTGTTCGCTCTGACTGGCGGAGTTGTACATGATGAGCTGCAGAATCCCTTCTCCTTCTTTTTCTTGATTTGAACCGGTGTGGACACACAGCTGTCGTGACCTTTGACCCCGCTGCGGAGGTGTTGCTATGTTGAGTCAGTCCCTCGAACGCCTCCGTTGGCGAGCGAAGCTTCTCCGGGAGCTCCTCTCAAATCTCCCAGGACTGTGTCAAGCAAATTGGCCTTGTCAAGTCAGATCTAGATCAATACACGCTCACTCTTTTCCACATTACTGTGCATCCTCCTTTATTCGTTATCTCGGGCGTCGAACTTGCGGAAGGAATGGTGTTACATTTATCCATTAACTTGTCCCGGGTGAAGCGTTTTGAGGATGCCAAGATGATTGATTCCAACATGTGTTTTCAATCATCAGGAGCAGCCACAACTCAGCAGGGTGAGAGGAAATCCCTCATTCCCTCCCAGTGTACTTTCATTTGTCACTGTAAGTGGCTGTGTGTCCACCTTTGTCTCCTCATCTTTATTCACGGCGGGAGCTCCTGTTGCTGCACTCTGAAGGATTGTCTCTCCTCTGTCGCTCCCACGTGCCCTCTGTGTCTTCTGTAACGGGACACCGAAGTGCTTGCCGAGCGATTATTAGAGTGCATTTACCGTTTACAGCTGCGCTCTGACACACATACTTCCCCCTGTTGTTTGGTTTGGAAGAAAATGGTTTAGCATGTAGAGACGTATTCATGAGTGTGCACAAGTGACGAAGGACAAAAATCCTGGTTTGTTGACATCAAACGTGAGCTTTTGAATATTCTGTCTCTCGTCACAGATGAGTGGAGAGCTGAGGGTTTTGTATCGCTAAGGCAACCTTCGTTTCATCAATATTCATAGATGTGCACAACAGATGTTTGAGCAAGAGGGTCAAAGGTCAAGGAGTCTGTTATTATTGTATCGTACCTGAACATATGCAATCGTAACGGATGCTATCCTATGCTAACCTATCCAATCTCCTCGTATCCTGTTGTATAATAATGTATGGTGTCATATTTGTGATTAAAATGAACTGAAGTCTGACTCAATCTGCCTTTAAAAAAACAAACAAAAAACACATTTAAAGAAAATAGAAACAGCGTCTCGGCCATGTCTGAACCCAGGATGAGTTTCTGCCTCAGCTGTGTCGGTTTCCTCCCACAGTCAGGAGGAGAGGACTCTCTTAATTGCCTGGGGAGGTTTGCATGAGTGTGTGTGTGTGTGTGTGTGTGTGTGTGTGTGTGTGTGTGTGTGTGTGTGTGTGTGTGTGTGTGCGCGCACACTGCGAGTCTGAAAGTCTCTAATGACTCCCCTGACTTCCACCCAGTGCATGCTGGGATTGTCTACTGCCTCCTGTGACCCTGAGAGTAAATTAGTGGGAGGAGAATGTAAATGACAGAAAAAGGGAACATATTGTATTTCACTTAGTTTCCACTGATGAGTGAACTTGTATTTCTCATCATTGACGCTCTCTGAATCTAATGTCTGGTGTTTGTCTGGAAGTTTCTGAGCATTTAAGGAACAGAAGTGCACAAAGTTACTTTGACGTCACACATCGGTTTGTGAATCTTTTTTTGGGGGGGCATTTTGGCCGTCGCCATCTTGGTCTTTAAGAAGCAGAAGTGACCACATCGACACAGGGCTGTGTCATCCCAAGCAACCACACTTCAAAGCGTGCCATAATGAAGCTACGCTGTTATATAACCGTTGCGTCACATCTGTGTATCGACGATGTTTGTAAGCTCGAGTATGCACGACGTGAACTTCATGCTGTATCGACTGGTAAAGTGCGCGACTCGCCAGCTAGACAGTTAAACGTGACTCTCGTTAATCCGTACCAGAACTCGAGGTTTTTCTATGTGGGCCCTCTTCACCGTTCACATATCGTGTCCAAGCTGAAAATGCAGCTACCACTATACTGTAGGTCTTGTTAGCAGGCCTGCTGTCACCGCTCCACTACCTGGATGTATCACACAATCACGAGTCCGACCGGTCTGACACCGAGCCAGAATGCGAGACGAGGACGAGGCCTTCAGAAAGTGGTCTCGAGACCAAGACTGATTTCAAGTCCGACAACCCTGGTTCTGACCTCACTCAGCAAACCAATCTGACGTCACTTTAACAAGTCGCCGCTCAGCCGTAACTGATTGATCCGCTCGGTCTGTCGCTGCGTTCACGTCACTCCTCATGAGGTCCGAGTTTTTGGAGTTTGGAAGTCCGACTTTCCGACTCATAGTGTGTTGACATGGTTTCAATCCTGAGAGTCTGAACGTTATAAAAACAACAACAAACACACAGAAGATGTGTCGAAGGTCAGTGCAGGGAAAGCTTTAACTTCTTAGTAAAAGGATCAAAGGAAACAGATCTGCTTATCAGCAATTTAACGCTGTTTTGTGTTAAAAACCAAGAAGCTGGATCTATGAATGGACGTTTTAAACATGACAAAGAGAACATGCTGCTGTTCAGTAATGCTCCTTCCTCACTGATTCACATTCAACTTCTTTATTGACGTCTTCTTCGATTACGTTAATGTCCGCTGCTCCTGGACATTTTGAGCCTGTGATGGGGACTGACAAGGACAGACTGCGAGCAGCTGAGATGACCGCGCCGAGCACGCCCTTGTTCTGTATTCTGCCTTGATATTTGTAAGTCAATTAGCCGGATTAGAAAGCCTAATCAATACAAGCTATGCGACGTAACCTCACTGTGTCTTCTCATTAGAGAAACAACCCCGGCCTGTCACGACAGCATGGATCCAAACTTCTCCTCTTAACCTCCATCATTCTTTGGGATTAGTTTTTATCGTCTTTATTTTATAACACTTTAACGTCACTTCTGAATCACTGCTTCCTCTCTCCGCTCCCTGAATGTGTCCTTTTTTTAAGCCTCAGTCGA
This sequence comes from Symphodus melops, assembly GCF_947650265.1. Lineage (NCBI taxonomy): Eukaryota > Metazoa > Chordata > Actinopteri > Labriformes > Labridae > Symphodus > Symphodus melops. Next base: position 23,987,155 of record NC_136705.1, on the reverse strand, counting down.
TGTTTCCTCAGGTATTTTCATGGATCTGCTCCTCTCGGTCGGCATTGATTTTGTTACATACTCCACTGCGTGTCCAACAACCCCAGAAGGATATCGCTTCTTCTTCTTCTTCTTCTTTTTTTAAGCCGTAATTTGAACCTTGTGTGCCTTTTAAGGGTTCACTCAAGTGTGTCTTCTGTTCCACAGGATGTCATCAGGAAGTGCTGACTGGCCATAAATGTGTTCAGCCATGCAGTGTTTTAATCTGGACACAGGAGCTGCACCCCTTAAATCAGGGCTTTGGGAAACTCCTAATCTCCCCAATAAATTTGCTCCTGTTAGGTTGGATAAGAACGCAGAGTCGGCTGCTTTTCTCTTGAATCAGGTGAAACAGTGACAGCAGCATGAGATCATGTCCGTCTTTGACCTTATGACTGCAGTTTCACGTGTGCATCGCCCCGCTGATAAACACTTTGGGTAGATCGCTGTGTTTTGTTGTCGTTCTTGAAAATCATTTTTATTATTCATCTACCTCTTCTCTGAGCTTCAGAGAGAAACGCTGTGCGTGTTTCAAGAAGCAGCTTCATTTCTTTGCAAACACAGATTTTACATTTACAACCAAAACAGTGAGTCTGATCTATTCTTTAAATCTCTACATCGAGTGTTCAAACTTTGAGGATCTGAGTTTTCCTCCTGCTGTTTTTCCTCTTGTAGGTTTGACCTGAAGGTTTGAGAAAAACGAAGATGAGATCGATTGGTTTATTGATCAGTTGATGAAAAAACACGTGAGATGGGACGCTGGAAGCCGAAAGGTAAGTTTGTGTGTGTCACATGTGCAAAAGCTTTAGTCCTTTAGAGCGGGTTCAAATCTGACCTGAGGCTCATTACCGCCGTGTCATTTGTCTCTCTCTCTCTCGCTCTCTGTCTCTGTCTCTCTCTCTCTCTCTCGCTCTCTGTCTCGCTCTCTCTCGCTCTCTCTCTCTCTGTCTCTCTCGCTCTCTGTCTCTCTCTCTCTCGCTCTCTCTCTCGCTCTCTCTCTCTCTCTCTCACTCTCTCTCTCGCTCACGTTTCCTCACATGCTACGTCACACTGAAGTGTGGTTTGGTTCTTGCTTGTCACTGTGAGTACATGTATGTGTATGCGTGTTAAGTATGGCATATTTACATGTTAATGTAATAAATAAGTCACTTGTTAATTGGGTAGTAGTTAATTTAATTAATGCATCAAAGTACAGAGTTCTCCTGGGGGGGTCTCAGCTCGTTCTTCTGTGCGAGGAGGGGGGGCTTCAAGGTTGTGAACCGCTGCTTGATAGATTAACTTCAACTGCAAACCTGATTAATTCTCCATGAATAAATCTGTGATATTGATGCAGTTTTCATCACTAATGAGGACTTCTGATTTTTGTATCACTTCAAGAATAATTTGTCTGCAGCACTTAAAGCGGTAGTATGACGTTATTTCAGCAGAATATTATATTAATGGTTATTATGGGGGCACTGGTGGCCCAGTGGTTAATGTAAGCATCCCATGTATAGAGGCTTTAGTCCACCAAGCGGGTGGTCCAGGTTCGATTCCAGCATGTCATCCTCCTCTCTCGCTCACGGATTTACTCTCTGAAAATAAAGGCACAAACATCTCTCTCTCTCTTTCACTCATTGCATGTCTTTAACAACATTGAATGGAAGTGTCTTGAAATAAATGTCTGAGCTGTGCTTGGTTTGTTTTGAAAATATCCAATCAGGATCAAGTTCGAGGGAACTATGCAAGATTGAGATTTTTTGGAATATCTTGTTTACATTTAAAAGTAAAAACAGTTTCATGGCTTCTTTCATTTCATGATCTGAAACGCTTTCTTCACTACTGATGACTTTTCCATTTTCCATCTCATCGTGCCAGCTCCGTGTTTGACACTTATTTAGCAGCTTCATTCCGGAGTGTGTGTTTGGTTCTGCATGTGAGTTTACAGTGAGTGTAAGCTCCTCAGTGCGCATGGCACGAAGTAACACGGCTGCTCTCCAAGTGAACATGTAGATCTGTTATCTGAGGACTACCTCATCTAAGGACGCACGAGGGATACTGCTTCTCCTCAGCCCTCAGCACAGCCTAAAAGCCTCATTCAATCTGCTGTGTTTTTTTTCTTCTCCTTTTTTAAAGTGGCGGGATGCTGTAGCCTCCGGTTCATAGCGAAGAATGATCTCACCATATGCGCTGACAGGATGTTATGTGCCACATGAAAGCTGCAGATCCACACAGCCAGCGAGCCTGAGGATAGATGCGTTTATTTGAGGACATGATTGGGATTTTAGATTTGTAACTTGCGGGAATTCGTGAGTCCTGTTGGTCTTTTGCTGTGAGACATTTTGGTGCAGGGGACCCAGCGGATACTACTACCACTGCTTGCATTTGGACAAAGAAGCGTTCGGTGCGTCTGGTTGGATTTAAGCTGCAGTCCACTAAACACACTAACTGCATTGCAACAACTATTCAGAAAATGTGTCTTGTGAGAAAGCGTGCGCTTGCAGCTTCCTGGTGAACTCTTGTCGTGGATGTGCAGACTTAAAATCCACAAGTGGAGCGTTTTCTCAGCCTCTCTGCTTTACGTAATCTCACTTTACAACTACAATGGGACAACGTGGAGGGCTCACGAGTGGAAATGTTGACCGCAGAAGTGCAGTGAGAGAGCAGGACAGTGACTTCCAGAGGACACCTGCAGCAGAGTGAATGCCGTCTCCGATGTGGAGCTTGTCGCTGTCCGACGCGCGCGTGGTGCTGAAATTTGGATGATGCCTGGTCAGCGACTGCAAGACTGCCGCTCCCTGCACCTGAACGAGGACAACGGGCGCTTCGTGCTGCTCGCCGTCCTCATCGTCCTGTACCTGCTGTGCGGCGCTGCGGTCTTCTCGGCCATCGAGAGGCCCTCTGAGCTGCGGGCTCACGGCCGCTGGAACGGGACGCTCCACAACTTCAGCGAGACCTTCAACATCAGCCTGCAGGACCTCAACTCCTTCCTGCGGGAGTACGAAGCTGCCATCGCCGCCGGGATCCGGGCTGACGCGCTGAGGCCACGATGGGATTTTACTGGAGCTTTTTATTTTGTTGGAACTGTGGTGTCGACTATAGGTTGGTGATCTATGCAGCATTTTACTCATTCCCCCCTCACTTTTATGTGCATTTTTTTTGTGCATTTGGTTGCTAGCATACTTTAAAAAAAAACAAAAAAAAAGAACATGCATTATGTCATATAAAACCATGTGTGTCCAAGCACATAGTAAGAGAGAGAAAAAATCAGCTCACACAATTAAGAAAACTGGATTATTTGACCAAGCAGCCAATTTAAAGACCTTTCTCTCAAATGAAGCCACATGTATGACAACAAGTTACATAATTGATAATAATAATGTGTCCTGTTGGTTAAATGATTATAATGAGTGACAGTCTGGATGGGAAAGCGAGTGGCGCTTCCAACCCTGAGGCTGCTTCTTTCCACTGGTGTACATGCAGAATAACAGATTAACATTTTTGTTTTTTTCCACTCCTGTTACATTTTGGCTGTGAGGGGACTCTGGCATCTGACTCGCCCGCATGCCAGGAACGGCACACTCATCTCTGGCTATAGGACAGCACCCATGGGTGCAGTCTCTCTCTTTTTGCCACATTTCCATTCAAAACCGGCAGGAATGTCAATGAGAAGCCCCGTCTGCTCCCCCTCTTTTTAACATTTACTCGTGCGATAGGTCAGAAAAGAGCAAGTGTCCCTCGCAGGGCAGCCTGGGGGGCCAATGGTGAGCTGCACTGCATGCCTGATGGCTCTAAAGCTCGCTTGTTGTATCATCCGCCCCTCCCTTGCTGACTGCTGGAGAGGCGTGAGCGAGTGAGCGAGTGAGTGAATGGGTGAACAAATAAACAAGGTCCAGGTGATCACTTGAGCTGACAGCATCTGTCTAACTCTGACCTTGTGCTGAAGACACAAACACACACAACATGGACACTGTGATGCCTCCAGCAGCTCCTCCTATTAATTGAAAGCAGCGGTGTAGGGAGTGATAAGGCAAACCGATGGCTCCACGGGAGCAGAGGCCCTGTCACAACTTTATTTACTGTAGACCTGTCAGGAGAGCTTTACTGGCTCCTCCACTTTCTGCTCTCTCTTGCACTCAGCTCACCCAGGAGCAGGAGGATCACCACAGCAGCTGTGTTTGTGTACATGTCTGAAGCAGGTTGGATCTCTTTGTGCTCCAGTTGTCATGCAACAGCACAGTCTTCCCCGAGTGGATCAGATAAACTGACTCAGCTGCTTGGGGGATGGGGGGGTGAACAGAGGATGATGTCTGTCTGCAGGTTTTTGTCTTTTTCTCAGACTTGCATGGGTTTCCGTCTGGATTTTCATCTCTCTTTGATCTCCTCCTCTGCCCCCCCCTTCCCTCAGGCTGGCGTGCTACTTTTTCAACACGCTTGTGAGCTGCGGATATAAAAAGGGATTTTGGGGGCCTCCCCGACACATCTCTATCCGCCTTGGCATCCCCTGTGTACTCTACATGCTCCTCCCATACACATCCCTGCTCCGGCTTTAAATCAGCAGTGACACTCAAACTGCTCCCCTTGATGCGCCTCCACACTTTTACTTTGAAGCGTGAAAGTGAGGCTGAGGCCAGTCGAGGCTCTTGTTTACACAGAGCTTTGGTCATGTTCAATGGTCAGTTTCCAGATAAACAGGAAACCAAAACACAACATATTTCAGCTTTGCCTAAAAAATAGTTTGAACAAATACAATCTGGGCAGTCATGTGACGGCAACACAGACCTGAGGGAGGGTCAGCAAGTTTGTCTGAGGCTCTGCTGAAGAAGCAAAACATTTACTCAGATAAGTGTCATCAAGGTCGTTCAGGACAAGTCTTCCTTTATCTCGAGTGTAGAGGCTTCATCTCTGAAAGCACTCTCTATGTAGTGAACATGCCGTTCTGTAACGGTGTGTACGGATCCTCAGAGTGAGCATAATCACACCCAGTGTAGTCCACTTATCGTATCCCACAATGCATTGTGACTATCTGACGGACAGGAGGAGGGACCAGCGTGAAAACAGTCTAAATCTTTGACCTCGAGAAAGATTGTCGTCTCTCTGAATGACGATGACAAACACGCAACCACAATCTGTGACCACAAATAAATGAGTTTGGGTCATTATTGATCCTCGGCCGGCGTTAAGCTGCACGCTTCAGTTGTGCAACACGTCAGTCCGGCGAGTGAGCGAGGAGTGTCGGACATCTTTTTTAATTTTGCAGAATAAGTGCACGATTTAGTTTTAACTCACTGTATAGGCAGGAGGGAGTGAGTCAGTGATATCGGACACAGTCTGGTTTTTATCTGTTCCTCGAGCTCGCTACAATAACACGTTTTCATCAGACGATGACCTTAATGGTTCCAGGATGGCGTTTAGGATGGTGCAGTCCAGCTTTTCTTTTTCCACTCCTCACCGACTCTTCGCCTTTACATAACCAGCGCCTGCAGAAACACGAAAGGACAACAACGCTGCCCACACTGACAAAATGTCCTTAGCTTTCAGATTCTGCAGATTTCTGTTCATAGAGACAAAAACATATGCAACACAACCAGCTCTTTGTATTTGTAATTCTTTACAACTTAATTTTTCTGTGCATTTAAAAGTTCTGGAGCTTTTTGAACGGCTCATATCACATTATCCTTCTCGGCCCAGTTGTAATGAAATTGTCGATTTTTAAATGTCCATTTTCTCTGAGCACTTTAAGGAGTGAAAGGTTCAGGTGTGCACTTACGTCCTTGAAAACAGCACTGGGCAAAAAAAAGCACTTTTAAAATGCTGTTTTCTTTCATAACACAGAAACTTCTTCTGCAGTCGCTCAGGTGTCATGGACATGTCTCAGCTGGCAACAAAACAAGAAGAGATGTTTCAAAGGTCAAGAACTTCCTGTCAGCCTCAACTTTTCCGCCATGTGGTGGGCATGGATGGAAATTTTAATATACACTGGTCAGTCTTCAGTCAGTTCACCTCCACTGCATAGACTTCAATATAACAACAACAACCTGAGCATTGCATCGGCTTTTAGAGCAGATTGTTTTGGTGCTTCGAACACGAAGACTTTAATGACTTTTCTCTACATATCGTCATTAAATGAGAACAGCAGATCTGAATCATGACTCAGCATTAAATTATGCAGAAACAAAAAAAATCCAGAGGACTTTGGGATCCTCTGACTTTTTATCTCTAAGATTAATAATATGATACATGGTGTATGAAGAACATGTACTATAATGCAGCCATGGTTAACATGAATGTGTTACCCTCGCCTCAGTTAGCATGTTAGCTTCGTCATTACCATCGAGCTTGAAGCAGCTGTGTGTATTTACTCTCTCATACACACATTCACACACTGATGGCAAAAGCTGTCGTACGAGGTGCAAACCCGTCAGTCACACGCCGACAGCTCAGTATCTTCCCCAAGGACTCTTTGGACATGTCACTCAAACAGCGGATCTTATGATCCGTGGATAATCCGCATTGTTCTGACTGCAGCAGACCCAAAGCGTGGCTGTTTTCGCCTCTCGTAGTGTTTCCACGTTTCGTCTCATCTTCAGTTTGTTTTTGTGTCAGCGTCAAACTCTTCAGATGTTTGGTCCTACCCTCCATCGTCAGACACAGCTGTACTGTAATCACGCTCATTAAAGAGGTCATATGAGTTTGCTTCTATTCATAAGAAAGCTATTTATATCGCACCGGGCTGATTGATAGCTGCTGCCTGCCAATTAGGACGGCTCTCTGCAGCCGTTTGCGTCCCTGTTGCTCTAATTGTAAGTTACTGTAATGACATTCTGGAGGAGGACTGGGTTGCATTCAAAGTGCTTCAATGGGAACACTCATCTGAAATTCAAGTACTTACTGATGGCTGTTTGATCTGAGACTTTTAACTTGTTAAGATGAAGTGGGACCAGCCAGTTATGGCAGTTTGTGCTTTGGCAGGTTTCTACACTCTGCATGTTTGGATTTTGTTCTGGGCTATTTATTCCTGGGGATGGACTCGACTCGCCTCCTCTTGCCCCTGGCAGCCACTGCAGCTTCTTGCTCCATCACAAGATTATCCGCCCACTCAGAGAAGCCACAAAAGCTAGACAAAGCAAACAGGACAGTTTAACAAACGGCACAAAACAGACCTTCGTGCAGCGTGTCCGTTTAAATGAGGGCAGTCCACAACTTGCAAAATAAGCATAGCTAAGGTAAGATGAAATCCTGACTGCATGGAACTGTGCTGCAGTAAGATGACAGCGTGATCCTCTCTAAAGATTCAGTGGGACAGGCATCGCCTCTTCCCTCCCAAAGAACTGATTCCAGGATGAACTGTGGTATTTAAAAGGATCTCATTAAGCTAACGGTCACACTGTGATCTACAGTCTCACTTAAGACTGCAAAGAGAGCTTGTGGTTTCCCGTCTCTTCTGGGTTTCTGTTTGTGGCGTCACATCAGATTCAACATGCTGCACAAATCAGAAGTGAAATCACACGGTGCTGCGTGTGTTTGGTATTGACTTTGTGTCCCATAACAGCATGCACACAATCAAACATACCCAGAACTACAAGGAAAATCTGCAACTAACTGCTGAACATGAACGAGCATCCAGTAACTTGAGAGACAGATTTTTCGCTCCAGCGTCGGTCGAGACAAAGAAAAAAACCAAACAAACATGAATCAACTGTGAACGCTGATAACGTGAAATATGAACGTACAGTTTTTCAAAGTTTAATCCAAAAGGCAACTGGACATGGCTGAATCAGAGCAGAGTGGAGATTTTACTTCATTACTGTAACAAATGTCACATATTTACATTTAAGTCACACATGGATTCTTTTTTTTCCTACAATGAAACTTCCCGTTCTTAAAGAAGCAGATTTGTCATGTCTAAAATGACACTTATGGGTTTGAGTGTTAAAACCTAAACACCTCTGACAGGAAACATTATGGCTCTAAAAGTCAAGCCATCGTACCAGGACACAGTATTGGCTCCATATTCTGGTGGTTGGGAGCAAACATTTGCAGAACTGCAATGAGAATTTGAAAGCCGTCTGTGTTTAGGATATCAAGTTTATGTGCAAAATTAGATTAAATTCTGAAGCCTTTGCATCAGGCACATTAGTGTTCCCCCCCGAGTAAGAGACGATGCATCATCCTGTCTTGTTTAGTGTAACTCTGCACCGTGTAGAAGCTGAGAAATGAGTACAGATGTTACAGACTCAGCAAACTCTGCGGAGTCCAGTTAATGAACACTCGATGTGACCCTCCGCTACACAAAGCCTGTCATTGTCCGCCCAGCTAATCATCTAAGTGAAAATATTTGAGTTGCTGTGATCAGGAAAGTGATTATTTGAGATCACGCAAACAGAAACAAGCATGTTGAGATCAATTAATCATACTTTTGACAAGCCAAACAACACTAAACGCTTATTATGTCACACACATCCTCTCCCTCGTTGTGTTCTGAGCAGTGTGAGTAAACAACAAGTCAAACGGTTTAGTCAGAGCATCGTCCTCCTCCACTTGTGCCGTTGTTAAAAACTGCCGATTTAGCTGCACTGAGACACCTTCGTGAGGCCTGTGTGTCGATCACACGCTTCCCCGACCAGAACCCCAATCAAACTGTTCCCGCAGCACCCTGTTCACATGTCTCAGAGGTTATAAGACGACGAGCAGAGTGTGCATTGGCATTAAAGCGGTTTGAAATGTCACATGATGGACAGCGTGGCTCCCTGGAGGCAGGTTGTGTTTTTGCTTTGATGTGGTGTTGTCGTTTAGATTAAGCGCGCGGCGATGCCTCGCTGGGACAGAAACCATCTGTGTTGCTGTTACTGTTGGTGTGTGTTATAAATGTGGTGGGTGGGAGAGGTTTGCAATCTGTGAAAGAAGATTCATCGATACGCAGCAACGTTTCACACTTCTTCCTGCCGTCTGTCTCTCACTTAAGAAATGTTTCTAGACATTCCCGGAGCGCCTTTCGTCCCGTCTCACATCTGGAAATCTCACATCTGGAAATCCTCTTCTGTCTGTAATGTTTTTGGTTTAATGTCGATCCTGCAGTCAGCAGCTACCTCTGGTGTTGATTAATAAAGCTAACAGGAAGTGCAGCAACCTCTCGTGTCCACTTGAGGCAGGCTGCAGAAGCCTCTGTGCACACCCAATGATGCAATTCCAGTTTCTGCAGCAGAAATAAACAACTTTACCAAATAGCACAATTTTTTATTTTTTTTCCACATTGAAGTTATTTGTTTAAAATTGAGGGATGGGTATGCACCAATTAAAGCTTAACTGTCTCTTCACTTAAGGCCCAAAAATGAATCTCAAATTTAAAAAAGAGCGATAGCATTTTCAATACTCTGACAGACATGAGATGACGTCCGTGTTTTAAACTGAGTATGGTTAATCCCTTTAATACGGAATTTGTTGGATTGTGTGGGAAAATGAAGCAATAAATTCAGAGATTGAGAATTTAAAGGAATGGAGAAGCGCCAAAAAAAAGAGCAGTTCCTCCAGTGGCTCCAAAAGAGAAATCAATCCCCGAAGGTCCCAAATCACAGAAACAAATCAAAACATGTTTACAGGGGATAAAGATTTGATTTGTTTTTACAAGCTGTTTACCTCTTCAAATGATCTTCAGTCCTAGAATAATGCACGAATAGAGGTCAGCTGTTTGTTTGGTTTGGTTTCATCTCAGCTAATTCCACTCTTGGGGTGTCGGTGAGACGAACAACATGGATTTTGGAGCAGCTACTTTTACAGAGTCCAAGAATTCTTTGTCGTATTCCTCCCCGAAGGTTATAGCACTCAGATCGGTCTTGGTCTCATTTGATTGGACGGAACCAACAAATACCTCCAACTTATTTGTTGTTTTGGATACATTGATGTATGATGGCAGCTCGTGCATGGGAGTAAAGATTTGAAGAAGAGCAGACCGCTCTGAGTGGAAGATTGGAAGTTTTAGGTTTCCCTGTTGGGAAGGGAGATTGGGACGAGTGATGAGTCAGCGACGTTTCACAAAGCCCTCTCGACTTCTTCTGGTCTGATGTTAAATATCTCCAGTCAGTAAAGACCACGAAAAGTTTCTCATTCAATGGGAGACATTGTGGGTAAGTCGCTCATTCGACTGGTTATGCCTTTTGGTTCCAGCTCCGGCCTTTTGGAAATCCCACACGGCTGCAGCCAGAAAGCTGAATTCGAGGCTTCAAAAAAATGCAGCCAGTGATGTCACAGAGGCCGTGGCCAACATCGCCGCAGACCGACAATCCAACTGTTACAAAAGAGAATCTATATGGGCGAGTTACACAAGCAGTAAGCCAGTCATCGTGACTCTTTCTTTACCTCATATCTGCTGCTGACGTCTTTGCCCCCCCCCCCCTCTCTCTCTCCGCTCTTTAGATCTCCTGGGCCGCTCTGTGAAATCACAGACTCAGAGAAAATGTCACTGTTAAAAATGGAAAACGGAGGGACCTTCAGCCACATGAAAGGCACTGGGGGTCGCTTCAGATTGTGTGCAGCCCAAAAGCTCAGCACAAAAATGTTGTCCCCCCAATGAGTAAGAGGAGCCAAATTGCTCCACTGCAGCACGGACGCTCCATGAGACTGTGACTAAATGAATCCAGTCGCTGCGTGTGCATGATTTCTGCCTTAAAGCTGCACCAACCAACTGCTGAGGTTTACAACCCACAGCTGCACCTAACTCTGCATTAAATCAGTCGTTAACAATACAAATATTTGCACAAATGATGCTTCGATGATTCTTATTCTTCTCTACACGCCAACATGAGTGACGTTTTCTCAAACAGGTTATTCGCGAGTTTCCTGTTAGCCTTTAACGTTAGCGAAAAGTAAAGCATTTGTGGCAACGTGAGGCGACGCCACAGTCCGTCCTTTGCCATCTGCTTGGTGTGTCAGGGTGTTAAGACCCCCCCCTCACCAAGTGCCCACTTTCTCCTGATTGGCCAGCTCTCTGGAAGCCCTCTGAGGGGGCAGAACGCTGCAGGGCTGCCGGGTGAGGGTAGGTCCTCCACTGCTGGAAGAAGAGATATTAATCTGGCATGCCGCCTCTTCCTCGACCACAGAGACAGTTTTCCATCATTAAACTGCTTTACGTCGGGGCTTAACTTGGGTCCCAGGTCAATTTATTTTAGAGACCTCACTTTGTAAAGTTTCCAGCCTGCCATGCTGCTGCAGTGCTCCTGGACCTATCGCAGCAGCTCTATCTGGCGTCACGGTCGCCGCTCTCACAAACACAACAGCAGCAGGGCGCCGTCTTCAAAGTCACTTACCAGAATTTGACTAATTAATCAGATTGGGACCACAATGGAGGAGCAACATTTCCTCTCAGCTCATCGATTAGAGCTCAACAGTGATCACCCACTCTGATTCAGGAAATAATAATTCTACATTGAAATCTTCCTTTCACACTTCAGAAAATCCTTAAATCAAAATTTTGAATGCAGAAAAAACAATTTTAAAAAAAGGGCACAGACTGTGTAAAGAAACTACGCATCCCAGAATCCACTGTGATCTTCATAGAGATCCAACATTAAATAGTTTGGTGCGCTTTTTTTTGGTGTTAATGTTAATAAATACTTCTGGACCTTCGTTGAGCTCTTTAGTCATTGACATAAAAACGTGGATTTAAGAAGCAAACTTTGTTAAAGAACACACAAACACAAAAATGACTTTTATAAAATGGATTGAGTCTGGTAAATGGAAGAACATTACATAATAGTGTTGTAGTCTCACTGACCTAAACCAAGAAATAAACCAGAGACCGGATCGCTCCGACACCAAGACGAGGCCGAGACATTTAGACCAAGACTTGAGTGCAGGCGGCGGTGAGTCACTCGCTCAGACTGTAACGCCGCGAGGATGCGATGAGGATACAAATCAAATTAGGAATGAAGTGAAGTTTTTTTTGTTATTTTAGAAAGAGGCGTTTTCCTTAGAAACGAAGTAATGACGTGGAAAAATAGCCGGTCAGCGGTGGTCTTGACGGGTTGATAAAAGTCCACCCAGGCTGAGGACGAGACAATAAAACCGCATCCGATTACCTCCGAGACCGAACTGGATGCTTTGAGGTGATGTGTGCAATAGTGCATATGTATTTTGTGTGTGTGTGTGTGTGTGTGTGTGTGTGTGTGTGAAAGGCAGACCTGCTGAGAGGCACAGGCTTCAATAAATCCCATCTTTAACTGCTGCTGTACACGCCTCCGTGCTCCGTCTCAGCGGGTCATAAATCAGCCCCGGCTCGCTAAAGTGTGTCCTCGACTTAACTCTCCGGCTCAAACCATCATGGCTGAGTGATACCAAGATCATTTTAGAGGACACAGCAGAATCGCCGGGCTTCCTCCTCCTCTTCCTCTTTTTATAAACTGATTAGCATTTCACTGATTCGGCTCTTTAAATAAACCCTGCGTACCTCTGACCCGTTTCCTATCAGGCTTCTTTTTCCCACAGCCGTTTCACATCCTGTTCTGGTGTTAATATTTTCATCATGATCACTCATAATTAACGCTGCTGCTGCTGCTGATAATGCTGACTTGCCCAATAAGCAGAAAAGTCCTTTTCTATGAACTTTGGGATAGTTTGGCTCGCTTTAACGAAGTGGAAAAGTGTTGCCCTTCTGCTCCAGCTGGGCATTCATTTGCCGTTTGGGGTTATTGATATTAATCTTTATCAATGTTGATAAGCTAACAGCAAGCTGGCGAGCAGCATCATTTGGCAGCTAGCGGTCTGTATGAGTCAAGTGCGAGCACTTTGTGACAGAGAAGAGAGACAGCAGGACATTTGTATCTAAAATCCCAGAATTATTTGAAAACAAAAAACTTACAGCTGATCATATTTCAGATATTTAAGAGCATCAACCGTAATCCTTCAAACTGCAGTAAAAACAACATAAATCATGTCGGACTTGGCAAAGCGAAGGCACACGTGACATTTAAGTTTGACCTTGAATCAGTCGGATGGTTTATCATTATTATTAGATTAGACGAGATGGAAACAGCGACGGAGCCTCTTTGTCATCCCTGAAGCTTGAACTCATGCTAGCTGCAACATATTTCTCATCAGCGTTCAAGACAAATGGCTGAAGGAGCAGGCCGGTTCTTTCATACTCTGAAGGGCAAGTTTGAAGAGAAAAGAGTGATGGGCAAAGAGGTTAGACGTGTACATAGTCGTCGTTAGATCGAACGGTGCAAAAGCACCAAAAGCTGCAGTTCCTTGAGTGGCCACTTGAGGCTGGCGAGTCAACCCCTATAAGACCCCATAATAAAACTTTATAACAGAATTAAAAATGTTAGCAACCTCGTCTTCTATAGTTAGTGTGTCTCTCTGTTCCTGACAGCTGTAGAGCGAGGTCTGATATTAAGGTGCATGTTGTTGCATTTTGAACCGATAAATAAAAACAAAACAATACCTTGATGATTGAAGTTATTTTCGGTGTGTTTGGCTGTGTTAGAGTTTTTGAGACGTTTGAATCTGTGACATCGTCTTTGTACAAATTAACTACACAGTGACGTAAAACCAATCTGTGGATTCACTGCGCTGATGCAGAAGCGTGGCGTGCAGAGAAACAGCTGGAGCTGATGCACACTCACACTCACGGAGGAGGGATGACTTTGTCGCCCCATTACCGCTCTGTGTCATTCACAGGAAAGCTCAAACAAAACAGGGGAGGACAACATCGCACCTTGAACAAGCGGCGTGAATCCATGTTTTGTTTCCTCGCCTGTCAGACACAAATGTTATGTGCAAACTGAGAGCAGCTCTGACCATTTATTTCTGGACCAATGATTTTGAAGTCGGACCTCAATGGTGCTTAACTTTAATGTGCGTATTACAGGCGGGCACCGGGGCTGATCACAGCCTGATAAGCTGTTAGCAGAACAGCTGTATTCACTTCTGTCATGTGTTTGTCGTACAGCTGCAGACTGTTGCAGAGTGCGAGCAGAACCACGAGCCGTTTCCCCTCATATTCAGGCTTTTTCCTCCTGATTGCAATTTTACAAAATAGCATGCGTCTAGCGTCTGAAATCACCATGGCGACGTCAGTCACGCCTGTCTGATGTGTCTTCCCCCTGCTATAATGAAAGACGTGAACAAGAGAAGGAAACATCAGCAGACCTGCAGCTGCCGGAGGAAACAGCATGTTTTAACTGTGGCGACAGACCGGACTTCAACTTCCATCTGTGGAGCTTTTCAAAGAAATCTTTAACAATCGTCACGAGTCATTGTTAAAGAAAAAAAAAGGGGAAAAAAGGAGGTTGAGTTTTGAAGAGGTGTGTCTGTCTTTTTTAAATTTCAATTCATAATTCTTTTATGAGTGATTAAAAGGCTTCATTCAATAGCTGGTTTATGAACTCCACACCCGAGCTTTGAGTACTGGAACCAACATGGCCACGAAGAAAAGACTCTTGTATATTTTTAATATCAGAAGAGTTTGTTTCTCTTGTTAAAAATGAGATTTTCTGAGTGCTGATCAGACTGACAGACTGGATTTTATGAGCTACTGTGGGGGCTTATTGCTATCCGCACTAGAACCTAAATAATGCAAGAAACAGCTGTACATCTCTTACAGTCATTTGGCATGCATTTTGATTTTCATCATGCAAGATTTATTATCCCTGGTAAACACCAGGATCACACGAAGCTGAATGTGCTGAAACGCTCTTTTTGCCAGCCTTTACAAATCAGCCAGCCTCCTCTGTGCTGGCAGAGCCACAGAGTGTCAGACTCATAGTGGGCACATTCACTTAATAGAATATAAAAAAAATTGGACTGTGAGCAACAGAGCATTGCTTCTTCATTTCTTTGAGGCGGCGGGATACGTGTTTGATCCATGATCATTATTGCAGCTGTCAGTGACTGAGCGGCCGCTGACACTCATCGAGTTCCTGCACAGACTCAAATTTCAGGGAGCCGTGGCTTCATATAGTCCGAATAAAATAAAGTACATATCATCCTGAACTCCAGGAAGAGTTAAAATACGGGTGAACTGGTGTGGAGAAAAGACTCTGGAAAAAGCAGAGGTAGTAAATCCACGGAGGGAGAAGTGACACAGTGCAGGCTCGGAGATGTCCTCACAATGGTGAAGTGTCTCTCTGAGCGACATTTGTGCAGACTGTTTCTGTTTGAGCAAACTGCAGCACCGGTGCCTCTGCTGTACACATCCACGGGACACCTGGACACTCCCTGAAATATTCAGGAAGAGCTGCCCGTTGTGTGAATACAAACAGCGACCTGGACTTTTTCCTGACAGACCCTCTGTAAATACTGTGAGGGAAGTGTGTGTGTGTGTGTCGCCGCTTGTCCATTGATGCTGTGAATTACAAGCAGCATTTTTGGAAACAGTAGACGATAAAAGAAGAATCTTGTGTTTATATGAAAAACTTTGTTTCTTTTCATTTCTGCATCTTGATGTCTTAAATCATCCCTGAAGTCTGACGTGTTCGATAGCACGTGATGATTCCAGGGATCTGAGGACGACAGTGTTTCAAAAGCGCCACCTGGACAGGTGTGTTTACTTTAGGGGATCGTACAGGTCGGCTTTATGAAGCGAAGCTTTTATTCAAACACTGACTGTGCATACAGCACGAGATAATAGGAAACACAAGGACGAACCCTTTAGATCAATCAGGGAGAAGATATATCAGTCTGATGAGAGAACAACTGCAGTCACAAGAAAGGACAAAATCTGTTCTTGCTGTTTGCAGATAGACGATAAAGCCCCACGAGTTTTAAATGCACTTCCTTATCTGTGAGACACCACGCCGATGTTATCCATGCATGTCGGAGTCTTTTAAATATCTGCAAAGACGAAAAGAAAAAATGAAGTGAAAAAGAAATAACAGCTGGCGCAGATCCAAAGACGATGCAGCGTATTTGGACAACAGATCGATGCAGACAGCGGCGGAGTCATCAGTCGTCCAGGCCGAGATATCAGCACGGAGAGACCATTTAAAACAGAGTGGATTCAGTCACACAGGGGTTAAACAAACCTGAGAGAGGATGTTTCATCAGGTGCATGTTTGTGTTTCTCTTACCTCGTTACTCCTAAACGTGTGCGTGTGTGTGTGTGTGTGCGTCTGAGCTGTAGTTTGTATCTGCATTGACTCAGAACACCTCAGTCAATTATTTCTAATTATTGCACAGCCATGTGTAGCACAAAACACTCATTATCATTATCAGAGCCTTGACACGCAGAACAGACTGTATTTACTTATTGCATGTATTGTGTGTGTGGGTGTGTTAGCGGGAAATGTTGCTGTGCTTCAGCGCTCTATAGAAATATTGCACGAGGACGCTTCAGGTGTTTTATAAATATAACGAGGACAGGATGAATTTAAAGCCTGTGGATAATTGACTTGAGTTCGTGAACAAGCATTCATGGTATCAGATTCATGAGAGCAAATAAACAAGACTGTGTGGGCGTGTCAGGTGTCATTTTAATAGACATCTACATGGCAAAAAAAAAAAAAAAAACACAACACAATTGTGCATGTGACAACCCGTATCTTTTTGTTTTCTGAACCAGAATGGGAAGAACAAATGAATGCAAGTGGTAACTGCACAGCAAGCTTCAAAAATCCCTTTTATAGAAGTTAGCAAACACGAGCAACGTCCGCTAACGTCCTCCATTTATTCTTAAAGGTCACATGTGTCCTGTGGCAACGTCCTCCTCGCTCGGCGTTTGATCGCAAAACGATTTAAAACAAGAACGATGCTAAAAAATGATCGGAGCTGTGTCAGTCGTACAGCGACGGTTGTCATAGAGACGAGAGCGACGCTTCATGCAAGAAATTCATGCCTGAATTTCCCTCGGGATCAATAAAGTATCTATCTATCTATCTATCTATCTATCTATCTATCTATCTATCTATCTATCTAGAAGTCCTGAGTGCACAGACGACGCTGTGAAAACACACCTTACTCCATTTAAGAGAAGTTCTGCACATTATCGCCCATTTGTTAATTATCATTCGGATTAAAAGACTTTACGGTTTAAGCAGCCGATCAAATGGATGTTTTGGATTTGGTTCTTGGCCTCTTTAAAAAGCAGCCACGTTGTCAGATAAGTGACCTGTTCGTCTTTAAGGTTTCTGTGGTGCAAAGTGTGATTGTTCCTTTTATTATCCCGGCTGCCGTAAATCCTCGCGGCTCCTCAGCAGATGGCGTGGGGATGATGTCTCGGGTCTGGCCGTGTTTCTGCTTCCTCAGCCCTCTGTCCTCTCGCCGCAGACCCCCGCCACGCCTCCCCATGACTAATTACGTCCTGTTCTCTGCAGAAACACAGTCATCAGAGGGAGGTGGCGTTCTCTGTTGCAGCTTCTAGCAGGTCGATTTCAGAATATTCCCACCAGTGGGATGCAGATGCATTGACCTGGAGCTTGTGTTTTTTTTTTTTTTTTTAGCTCATTAAGTGGAAACGTGCAGAGACAATAAGAGGCCGGGATTTGATTTTCTTAAGTTTGCAAAACGGTCTTACAATAAATCTTTGAGTCCATCTCAGACCCCGTGCGAGTCGTGTGCCCTCGATGACCTTCAGACTCAGTACAGCTCGGAGAGACATGACTGTACAGCTCATGTCCTTCATTCAGACACAGGAACATGCCTGGGTGCCTGTCGTCACCTTTATGACCTCACACAGGCTCACATGGCGCTACAGTAGGAGCTGCATGCCCGCTCTTTATTGCGATCATAGCTGTAACCAATCAAATCAACAGTGGTCCTAAAATTCAGATTTTTCAGACCAAAGATTGAAGTGTTCTGGGCTTCCTGATTGTCGACCTTGTGAGGTCTTGTTCCAGGAAGAAGGAATCGATGTCTGCGTCTGGACGCTTTTTCTCAACGCTTGTCAAATTTGCATCGACCAAACTTGCCACACGCTCCGAGGTGAACTCTTGTGAACTCGTCTCCATCAAGTACAGAATAGATTCTTCCCTCTCGCTCATTCACTCCACCTTCAGCTAATTACCTGATCTCTTCTCAGACCTCACAGCTGGATGTCTGCAGATGTTTCCTTTCAGAAAGATGTGCTCAAACCTCCAAAGAGTGAATCAGTATCTACAACTTCAAAACTATAAAAACACATCAATAAGACCCGACTGATAAATCGACCTGCCGATAATATCAGCCGATATTAGCAAATTCAGTGACTATCATATCGGCTCATTTCACCACAGAGACGCTTTGATGTCACAGATTTATTCAACCATCAAATACCGTTTAACTTGCGTTTCATTGTCTTACAGTAGCAGTTCCTTTTTTACCAGCAGAGGGCGCTGTACAACAAACATGCTCAGTTCTTTTTCAGTCAGGTGACCATCTTGTCTTTGTTATAAATCTTCGATGACTGTATTTGAGGGATCAAAACAATAACTGTGTTTATCATACGGTAATATATAAAATAAATCAATATCAAATGTATAAATAACAAATATCGGTTGGGCCTGACAGCGAGGAGTGTGCTGATTATTTTGAGTCCTTGTAAACTGACCTGCAGCCAAAAGCAACAAACACGTTATTCGACTCTTTTATTAGGAACATTTGATTCGAATTAATAAGAACTGATTTTAGGATGTTTCGCGACATCGACTCAGCGTAAACAAACTGAACTCATCTCTGATGTCTTTTGGTTGATATGTTGAACTTTCTGTGACTGCTGAATATAAATCAGAGCGGTACATCAGAGAATAAAGGTTTTAATCCTGTCCTCCTGTGTGATCGTTTCCAAGTGCATCTCCTCAAATGTGTGAGGTCATAATCAGTGGATGGCGATGATGGCGGCTGAACTTGCGGTCCTGATTTCGCTCAGTTTGCCAGGATCCCCTCAGGCCGCACGACCTCGACGGTGACCGCGTCACGACGGCTTACAACTCAGAATCAGCCGCAGCAGTGTCAAGAGACTGTTGTCATGGTGACAAACTGCACGGGCCAGAGCACGCTGTGACAGGCTGCAACAACAAACGGGGGGAGGGGGGGGGGAGTCGAAGACGAGGAAAATCAAAATAATAAACCACATAATGAAATAGTGAGTGAGACGAGAACAAACAGCCGCGTCGCGATGACTCCACCGGCCGAGAGAACAAATGGAGAGAGAGCGCCTGGACAGGAGGGCGACGCCAGGCCCAGGTGTAGCTCAACCCCGTCTTGAGCAGAACCTTCAACAGAAACACCTCGTGGTGTGAAGAGGTCGTCATGAGCGGATTAGCACACGACGAAACGCCAGGTGGAGAAAAGGAGCCGAGTTAAAAACCGTTCTGAACGCAGCAGCTGTAAAAGTCAACACGGAGCGTGAAGTCTGAACGTACTGAGCAATGAACTCACACATATTTGGCTCGTCATCACGACATTGACTTGTTGTCTAAAAGTAAAATGAGCTCCTCTCACGGCGGTGAAACAGCCGAGAGTACATCACCGCAGCTGTCGTGATCTTCTGATTATAATCTTATTGAAAAATCCTTTCTGCTCGCTTCATTGTCAGGAAACACAACACACACACAGCGCTGGGAAATAAAATATTTCACCTGAGGTAATTTCACCCAGTGGCCTTTATAGGTTAACATTTAATAGCTGCTGTTAACTCGGCTGCACTGCAGACCCTCCAGATAATGAAGTGTGTGCTGAGGGTTGGAGATTTGTGCAGATTTCTTTCACCGGCGGAGCAGCTATAGATCTGATGACTGATTACTGCTGAGAGGAGAGCCGCTGTCTGAGTGGACCAAACCAAATGAAGAGTGCATCAACGAGCTCGTTGATTTCTGCCATTTGTTTGCATCCTGGTTTTACCGCACAACTCAATGAGCCATTATCATTTTCCATCGCTTTATAACGAGACCTTTTTCCTCTAAATTGGGTCCGATTGCTGCTGAGCACGAGTGATTTAAACTTGACAGAAACGCTCCAATCACGAGCCATCTATTTTTAGTCTCCCCCCTCTGCTTTTGATTTCCCAGCAGTCTGACGAACCGTCCGAGCTTCTTCTGCTCTTAAATCTGTCAAATCGTAATTAATGGAAACTGATGGCACCATTTTCTGAATCTCCAGTGTGTAATTATGTGTGAGAATCATTAGCTATTAGAGCATCACATTATCCTCTAAAGTGGCTTGAGAATACATGAATTAAAGCCGTGAATAAATAAATCGACCAAAGCTGTGATTTAATGGGATTAAACCCACACGTGATTTTCAAACGACTCATCCGAGGTCAGCAGAGAGGATCGTTGGTTTGGACGAACAATTAAGAGTTTTAAACATCTACAACATCAAAAACAGGAAGTCGACCGTGTATGGTCGCTGCGTTGAAAGCTGAACAAGATACCAATTACTGCACAGGATAAAGACAAAGCAAGGGAAACTCATTGTCACCTCAGGTTTTTAAATCAGGCATGAGTGCGACGAGTCGCCGTGGAAAACACCGGCACTATTATAAAACGTAAGAAGGAAGACGATGTGAGCGCTCAAATGCCACAAAAGGATTTTAAACAACAACGTTTGTACCAGAGGTCTTCGCCTAGCGTTCGTGCCGTCCTGTCCTGTGTTGTTTGACCCCACACTTGTTATTCTCTCTGTCATGCGAGACAAGTCAAAGCATCTCTGCTCACTCGGGTAACTTCTAAAACGGCATTAAAAAAAACTCAAAACGTACGACTGATCTCCGGGGCATGTCGTCACAGCGCCAGGATCCAAGTCATGTTACATCCATGAACATCATTAAATTAGCTTCATTAATGAACGACATCAATGACGGCGTCCTTATCGAACTCGTGCGAGTAAACAAAGTCATGCAAAGTGGAGTCTGCATCTTCACCTGCAGCGTCTCCTCTCCTTCTACTTTCTATTATTGTGCTGTTTTCACTAATGCGTCCCGACACTGCGGTCTGGAGTAATGGCTCTGAAACGCTACACTGAATCGATGCCTGGTGCCTTTTCCTCTCTGAGGTAATTTACTCTGTAATGAGAGACGGTGCAGGAGACTGTCGCTCTGCACATGTAATCTGGTTTGCCTGTTATTAAGTTGGGTTAAAAAGACTTGGGCTGCTAATTAATTAGCTATGAAACACTGAAATAGGATTTCACTTGGAGGGCTTAATTTGGGTAATCGCTGCCCCTCGACCTTTCTGCAGCTTCCTGAACTTTGTCTCGCTCCTTTAACCGAACCATTCAAAAGGTGTCACGAAAAACAGCTGAACACGTCTGTACGAGTGAGCGAAGCGAGGAACACGCCAACGGTTAATCAGGACGATTTTGGCTCCAATTCTCCTTTTTTTTTGTTTTGACGGTTCAGACTCGCCTCGACAAGAAACGTCTTTTAGTGACAGCCAGGTCTTAAAGTGTGTGTGTGTGTGTGTGTGTGTGTGGGGGGCTGTATACCCTCGTGTCTCTGTAAAACAATCCGTATCAATCAGTGTTGATCTAAATGACCCAGCGAGTCAACAGCGGGCCCACAGGAGAGTGGTTTCAGCGCGCGAGATAAGGTCAGAAAAGCCATTTTGGGTATCATAAAGGAAGTATTGTCCTGATATTGATGTCATTTATTACCTGACAAGTATGATTACGGGCAGCTCGGTTGAAAAAGGGGAAAAGCTTCGCTCTAATGTTCTGAGGAGACTCAAACGGAGGATCGACATGATGGAAAAATCAATTAACCTTGGCCTGGAAGTGAACCGCTTGATCTTTCAGCACGATTTTATTTGTTGACAAATTTACCATCTGCTGTTCTGTGGATAAGGGGAATGACAGTGTGTGTGTATGTGTGTGTGTGTCTACTTTAAAGAGTGTGTGCTTACATCAGCCCTGGAAGAGAGAAGAGCAGATGAGTGCTGTGAAGTGTGCATAAAAATAACCATATAATGTTTGGGGCAGAACATTTGCAACGTCGGTGTTTAAGTAATATTTGCAAATGCACGTGTTTAAATTTGCTCCCAGAAAGTACGGCACTGTTTTCTACATTTCAGATGTTGAGAATATAAATGCATCCTTTTTACTAACAGCATCATTTTTGGAGGATAATTTCTGACCTGCATTGAGATTTCAAAGACAATACTTTATTTTTCGACGTGGCTGCTTTCTGTCATTTTGGCTTCGGATGTGGAACATCCAGTCATTACAGTTCTTTCAGATAACCACGGCTCCCTGAAAATGGATCCTATACAGGCTTAGTGATCCCTGATTTTATCCGCAGCGCTATCACGAGGTTCACAGTTTCAGTTTTGAGAAAAAAAATGTCTCAAAAAAGAAAAAATTAGATCCTGAAAAAAGGGAAACTTCCTGTTCTCAAAGAGAGTTCTTTTAGGACGCTTTTAGAGATGCTTGGATAAGGTGATCTAAGGTGCTCTCTTCTTTAGGACCAATAAATGTCGTTATGTCACAGCATGGTAGCCTTGATCAGACGTGAAGGAGTTAAAGGCCTGGTGCTGAAACATGTCACAGGTCATTCTGAGGTCTTAAAACATGGCAATCAGTGCTGGTAAGAAACAAATGATATGGATACCTGTGTTGATACCAAAGCATCAAAAGGTACGTAACACTGGGTCATTGTCGGTTATGGGCAGAAAACAGGGAGGAGGACCCAAGTGCAGAAAATTATTTATTTAAACCAAAAAGCAAAAACACAAACAAAAACTTATTTCAACAAAACCCAAATGAGAAAAAACCCCACGAGCACAAAAGTAAAACCAGGGAGCAAAGAACCAACAAGAGGGGAATAAAACACTGAGACTAAATAGACACAGGGGTAATCAGACACAGGTGAGACTAATGAGACAGGTGAGACTAATGAGACAGGTGAGGACAATCAGGGTCATCAAGACAGGAGGGAAACACACACAGAGAGGCAGGAAACACTGACGACTATAAGAAACATGAACACACAAGTAAAACAGGCAACAACATTAAAGACAACGTAGAAGAACACAAAGAAACACAACACAGAGAAATACATAAAACAGAACTCAGAACTCTGAAATATAACACAAACCATGACACTCATTTATTGTGTTTCATGACAAAAAAAAAGACCAAAGTCAGCAAAGGCCCAACTGGCCCGTGTGTTCAAAGTGGTTTTAACCTCCAACTGAAATCATAAATATGAAACGGGTTCAATATTTACGATCAGAAATCCTGTCGTGTGGGGAGAACGCCGAGCTCGGACTCTGTGTTTCTTTCCTTTTGGCAGCTAAGGTTGAAAATATAACCGACTCTGTCATACTACATTAAAAGAGGGCGAAAACCTGAAACGCAAATGTTCCCCCTTTAAAAACCGAGCTGAGCGATCTCGCCGGTCGTCTGTGGTGAAAGTCGTGGCCCTCTTCACAATCAATAGAGATGATTTAAAACACGTCTTTATTTAAAACATCAGAGCTGCACCTGTGACTCTCGTCGAGACCGCCGAGTGCTTCTTCAAGTTTCAGCTGAATCCATAAACATCCTCTCGTCTCCTCCAGTCAGCTCCAAACACTCGCTCTAATTCACTCAGATAAATAGAGATAGCAGGCAGCCAAAAAGAAACAAACCAATAATCACAGCCTTACCTGAGCTTACCTCCGGGCGCCCTCGCTTCCGCCTGTGACCTTCAGCTTTGTCGCCCTGCCAATCACATTGAACAGTATCACTATTGTAAAGTCTTCTTCCATAATGTCAGAGTATATTCAGGGTGTCCAGCTGCAGAGATTTGGCCTAGCTGCTACTTTTTTAAGTGCTTGGTTCATCTCCCTTATTTGAAGGTGTGTGTGTGGGGGGGGGGGCCTAAATGAACCCCCCAAAAAGGTTTCTGATTGGATCTCGTACTATCTAAAAGTGCAGGGACTCCGAGGTTGGGATTTGCATTTCTAAAAGGAAGAGCGCTTAAAGCCTTCAGAACATTAATTCACACCAGCGGCTACTTTTTCCGAGCGTTGATGGAGCCCTTTGGACCTCGTTGAAAACGCAGACAAGCTGAAGGAACCTGGGACGAAAAGTTTGTTGGAGCACAACTTTTATTTTTCTTCCACTTTTGTTTTTGCAGCTAATAAACGTAATGTTTGGTCACTAAAGGGCCCGTTGTGTTATTTGCTTTCATTCTTTTCTTTTTTTTTTCTCGACATGAAACTTCATTTGCAAAGATGTTTTACCACATCATTACTTTTATTAACATCTTCAGTTTCCATTTTTAAAAGCTTTCAGTCTTAAATAGGCCTCAACAGAACTTAGCATCCAGTTTTTTTCTGTGCAGCACTTGTCGGTACTCCTCTTAATCCACTCTTAGCTCATTTTTCACAACTCTTAAGAAGCCTAATTTGGATTTGAGGCTTTTTTCGCTTTCATGCTTCGCTTCCTTTGCCTCTAATCAGAAACTTCTCCAGAGAAATCTGAAGACTTCCAGCGGGTGAAAATCTGTTTTTGGCCTCAGACTAACCGCTGATATCTTCTCTCTGTCTTTGCAGGCTTTGGGATGACAACACCTGTGACAGTTGCAGGCAAGGTGTTCCTAATCTTTTATGGGCTCCTGGGCTGCGCTGCCACCATCCTCTTCTTCAACCTCTTCCTGGAGCGAATTATCACGCTGCTGGCTGTGGTGATGAAGGCGGTGAGAGAGCGGAGAATCATTAACAGTGGTTTGCTTCCACCGGGGATTCGCCACGACTTCTCAAAGTACTCCCTCCCAGGCTGGAAGCCGTCTGTGTACCATGTGATGCTGATCCTCGGCCTGTCAGCCATCACAATCTCCTGCTGTGCGTCAGCCATGTACACCCCCGTGGAGGGCTGGGCCTACTTAGACTCACTCTACTTCTGCTTTGTCACCTTCAGCACCATCGGTTTTGGAGACTTTGTGAGCAGTCAGAGTGCAGTGTACGAATATCAAAGCCTGTACAGGGTGGCTAACTTCCTGTTCATGCTGACGGGCGTCTGCTGCATCTACTCGCTCTTCAATGTCATCTCTATCGTCATCAAGCAGGTGCTCAACTGGATGCTGGAGAAAATGAGCTGCTTGTTTTGCCAGCGCTGCAATAAGGCCAACGTCCTCCTGGGGAGACGTAACGCCATCCGTCCAGGCTGCAAGGGTCGGCAGGCTCGCTTCGGCCCGTCGCACGACTCGGATGGACCTTGTGATAGTGACACTGAGGGGCGCAGACTCTCAGGGGAGATGATTTCAATGAAAGACTTAGCGGCCTCAAACAAGGTGTCGCTGGCCCTCATGCAGAAGCAGCTGTCGGAGTCGGCGAACGGATATCCCAGGACGGTCTGCGGCAGCTCACGCCATAATGGATTCTCTGGGGGGGTCGGCGCCCTCGGTATCATGAACAACAGACTGGCAGAGACAAGTAACTCCAGATAGATGCAGGGAGGTGAAAAACAGAGCGTGGGAGCTCTTAATATTTAAACTGTGTAACGAAACCTGAGGCTTTTTTTTTCATGGATTGTGAATGAAACTTGTTTTGCATGATGCGTATGATTTTTTTTTTTTGATTCTCTTGGTTGGAATTAACAGCCTGTGGTTAAGAAAACAGGTACTGTTGGTGATGGTCGTAGCAATGATTTGATGATGGCATGATGAGAGAACCACAGAGTCGACAAAATAACCCAGGTTGATCAGGAAGTAGGGCTGCCCCGGCGTTTGGCGAGGAAACGCATCGCAGTCGTCCACGTTTTTCTAGGTCAGGTAGTCAAGGAATAATAGACCTCAACGTACACTGAAGAGCTGCTATTTATTTGTTGTCAGCAAGTGTGTACGCCTGTCTGTAGTGTTACCAACCCAGCCTTAGTTGGATTCAAAGGAAACAAGACGTGAGTCTTCCTTGAACAGCACAAGGATTTCTGCACAGTGAAGCTCGTGTTTTCAATGGATTGTTAAGTTCGAGTCGTCTGCGGAAAGTTTGCATACACACACGGTCTCAAGTGTAGAGGCTGTTCAAACAGATGTGTATTCATGTTCCCAGCACTCAGCAAATCCAGTGAGATTTATGCCAAGTTACTCTGACCTCTCAGAATCATTCTTCACTACCTAGTTTGCGAGCAAGCAGCAACGCCGGGATCAGCTGAAACAACAGGAAGTCTTAAAACAAAAAAGGACCAAAGAAGGGTTTGCACATCGCTCAGCCCCCTCCAGGATTTCACAGGCTTTTATTTTGCGTCGGCTTCTTTTAATCATCTTGGACTTGAATGCAACCGAGACGGACCCGAGCCTGTGTCAAAGCCCCCCCCCCAGACAGAAAGAGTCGGCACACCCACTTCATGTTGTTATTTGCCGAGCGGGGAGCATACATGTTAAGCTGATTGCTGCGCCACAATTCGCTTTCATCGAAATTGTGGGAATGTCGCTGTTGAAGGACAAAATTGCAGGGCCGCGCTGAATTTGCATTAATAGTTCTGATCGCAAATTTCTGGAGGGACTGATTGTTTTTATGTGCTTGTTTCTGCAGGTTGATTGTGGGAAGTGTCTTCCCCCATAAGGAAGTACAACAGACTCACATGAAGCTCGTGTTTTCAATGTGTCGTTACGTTACAGCAGTCTGCAGAAAGGATGCGTTCAAATAGTAGCATTCCCTCTGTGCTCGACTCCTGTCCGGTCCTGACACAATTAAGACAACTTCAAATCTTAAAAAGTGGATCTGGAGAAAATTACCAACCCTGACTTTAAGGTATCCGAATCAGCATTAAAAAAAAAACAGGAAGTATTCAAACTGCAGTTTTAAGGTGAAAGGAAATTAAAAAATGCATCTCCTTCCTGTATTTTCCGTTACACAACGGCTACCGCTTGAGCTGTCAGCATTGTCCTTCGCAGGCTACTCGCTTCTTACATAACTGCTCCGTCTTAAATATGAAGGTTTATTATTTCTGTAATGAAGCCTAGCGATGAGAATGTTAATGGCAAGCTCCCCGACATCTATATATATATAATTTAATTAATTAATTAATTAAAAAAACATGAGGCCACCTTTACCTGATGACGATTAGTTGGAAGGGAAATGATTTAGCCCGGGGCAGCCCTACCTGGAAGCACGGTTAATACCACCCATGAGCCGTTTCATTAACCTCGAACACAACACAGAACAAATCCTGAGAGTCTCCTTAATGTCAGTGTTAGGCCGCAGAGAATCACATGCTCAATATATCGGACATGTGGAGCTGTGACGGAGCCGAGACAAGCATACAGTGCAATTGTTTCTGGGTTTTATTTGAATGTACATATTGATATAAAGTGTAATCACTGAATGATATAGCACATACAGATCTATGCATTATACTTCTCATGCATTTTTTGCACCATTTCTAGACCTTCCATTGATTGTGTAACAACCATTTTTCTTCACATGGTTCAAGTTCTACCCTCATGGGCTTGATTTTTTTAAAATCTGGAGGCGGGGTTTGTTTAGCTTAGCATGGCTGTGATGCTGCTGATTGTGACAGAGCTGTTGTAAGTCTGCCACACTCGCGGATTGCGAGGAGTTACTTCCGAGAGCTCCGGCTTGAGTCGAAGAATGAAAATCCATTTCTCGTGAGAAGGGGAACTCGCCTCCTTATCAGCTCAGAAAATGCTTCTGCGGCCAAAGACTTGGACTCGGAGGGTGTTCGAAGGCACCTAAGCTAACGGCTGTGTGGGGAAACAAACGATAAAGTCATGCAATGTGTTTATTTCTCTTCAAAAGCAGTATTTAGACTCGTGTATTTGTAAAGCGAAGTGAAGTCGAAGGGAGTCAAAAAGGAGAAGGTTGTAAAATATAGATGGATTATTTTGTTTAACGATGCAGATTGAAAGAATCCGGGTCAATCTCTGACGCGAAAGTGGAAAACAAAACCCTCCAGGATTCCGCCACTTGCATCGATTTATCTTTTGTGAGGATTTTCTTTTTTTAAATGTTTTTTGGCAGACTTCTTTGCAGATATAAAGCATGAACCAAATGCCTGCAGAGGGTGAATCTCCCCTTGAATTAAGTGTTTAGGTGTAGCCAAGGATTAATGGATGGGAGGTGTCTGCAGAGGATCCGGTTGTTCTCTGTCAGGCTGCGCGATCAATGTCCTCAACGCGGGCAACTCTCCCATCCGAGACGTCTGTGATTAAAAGCAGCGCGGTGGTGTTTGACGTTTCGTAAACAGCCGACAGAAGAGGAGGAGGCGTTTGTTAGTTTAGCTGTCTGGAAGGCGACGAAGGAGGAAGTGGACTTGATACACGGCCCGGTGACAGCAGAAGAGATGGGGAGAGAGGGTGCTAATCCTCCCCCTTCATATCCAAATTCAAGACCAATTGAAAAATCAATCGGCCCCTCTAAGGCACAGGCGAGACTTTTCTTGGCGTCCATCTTCAAAAACCAATATCCTCCAAGGCCGCTCACTTGTTTCTCTGTCATCTCTGCATTATCTTAAAACACACTGCACCAAAGCACAGGGGCGTGTCCCGACTGGGGCTGAGAACAATGCAAGCATAGGCATGAAGTGTGTGTGTGTGTGTGTGTGTGTGTGTGTGTGTGTGTTGGACAAGACTTTGAATCTGAAGTTTCTTCTTCCACTCCTTCTCGTGTAAAACAACGCGACCCCTTCAACAAGTGAGCTTCCTGTTGAAGGTAGCAGGTAAAAGCCTCCGGCAACAAGGCCAAAGAAGTTGCTTCCTCTGATCAGGAGAAACAACCAATCAGAGCTTAGCTTGCTATTGGTTGCACCTTTGGTCTTTTTTTTTTTTTTTTTTGAAAACCGGCACCACCCCCTGAAAAACCCCCTCTGCTAAAATCCTCCTGCTTCCTTTCTCTTGAGGATCTCTGCTCACGCTCATCACCCGTACACTGTGAATATGATGAGACACGCCATAAATCTATATATATATATACAGTATATATATTTATCACATTGCATTGTGTTACAAAGCGCTTTTACAAAAAGGCGTGAATTGGTTCTGTATCTCTTGATATTTTCATCCTGTCTTGTGCATAGATCTGAATAATTTCCTGTACTGCGATACTACTCCACACAGAGGAATAGAGAAAATGACTCAGGTAGTTAAATCTTCAGGCTCGTCTTAGTCTTTTCCCTGCATGCCATTATGGTAAAGCCATACAAGATAGCTGTATATAAAACAGAGGACTCTATTTTTCTACACATAGCTTTCAAATATCTACATGTGAATGATTGAAGAAGTCTCACTGTCATGTTTATCTTACTCAAGCAGCATTCAGAAGTGAACTCCCCTCTATAGCAGTATCATGGATCTGAGCTTACAGATGCAACGCCGTTTTTAACATGTTGAAGAGAAGTCTGACATTTGGGAATATGCCAAATCACTGTCATGCAGAAAGATGGGCAATAAAAACTGAAGCGAGCGAGGTGTTTAACCAGATTATGCAATTTTCACGCCACGAGTCTTTATGGGTTTATCAAGCGGGGTGAAATTAATGTCTACTTTATTTATTCTCTCACCTCACCGTTATCCTAAACTTTTTCACGTTTGTGTAATGACAACGTGCACTGCAAGAACAAAAAAAAAAGGGGCGTCACCGGAGACACGGCGGAACACGAGCAGCCGGGTCTCTGTCCGTGGTGCTGAAATTTGCACCATGAGCTAAAGACTAAAAACAACGGCTGATTTAAAAGGCTTTTTGAACAGAACTTGTATCTCACAGGAAGTAGCAAATGACAAAATAAAAGGTGAGGTGCTGAGCTTATGGGCATGCTAACTCTTTCCTTTTCTCCTAAACTAACAAAACTAATCCCGGCTGTTTCCTGACTCCATCCAAAGATGAGAAATTAGCACGTCTGAAGCCCTTTAAATACATTTAATTTACAACTATATTTGAAGACAAACGCTGTACGCTGTACGCAGTCGTATTAAAAGATTGAATGCTTATTATAAAAGCGAAGAAAACCACGTACTGGTGGATGGTGAAGACGTTAGCGTAGCATAAAGCTTCTCATTGTTTGTGAGAGAGTGAAAGAGGGTTTGGCGTATTTCCCAAATGTCGTGTTACTCCTTGAACACCTCCCAGCAGTGGCTCATGGGAACGCAGTCGGAGCTGCTGTCGGTGATGTTGCTTTGAAGCTGGCAGTGTCAGAGATGTGGCGCAGCGCTGTGACATCGCAGACATGGGAAAAAAAGTGTCAAACGCAGGAGATTATTTCTGCAGGATGACGGCATGTTGTAGCAAGTGATGGCATATACTGTAGTCTGGATTCAAAGGCTGTAATGTGTCACAGGAGACGAAGATGAGGCCCGCCTAAACCTTCCCCCTGAGAGTTACAGCAGCAGCTTCAGGATCACTGACTGGATTTTTAGATCGTCTGTAGCCTCTGAGGTGTCGCTAGCTGCATTGTATTGTTGACCATTTGCAAAGGAGCATGTGTGTATGTATGCATCTATCTACAGTAGAGTGTTAAGGACACAGGAAATGAGAATGAAAGGACTCTATCTTTAATGCCCCCCCCCCCCCTTCCCCATGGAAGATATTCAATTTAAAATAATATTCATTCAAATGTATTTTTCCTTAAGCCTGAAAAAAAAAAGCTTTTAAAACATGAAAATAGTGTTTAGAGTAACGTTTGCTCACCTAAAAATGCATGCCTGGCTTGAAATCAATTGCCTTACTTTAGTCCTTGCATATTAAGAAAAAGGTTCCTTATTGAAAACGATTATAGTGTAGAGCTTGTGTGTTGTACTATACAATCCTTTTGCATTTTGCAAAATTGATCTCCATTGATTGCAATGGTTCAAACTGCCCCGCTGTCCTCTGTGTCTTCTGTAAGAGGAGACAGGCGGTCTTAGGATCTGTGTTTGTTCTCAGCAGGAAATGCTCTTAAATGTGATATCACTGACTCTTTCTTTGTGTGTAATTATTGCCTCTCATGTTCCTATCCGAAGCTAAATTATATTTAAACGATGCAAAGTTATTATCCGAACGTAGCAGACGTGGATCACAGAGGAACCGTTTACTGCATTAATTTACTTGCAAATCGTGCAGAAATCTGCCCGTGTTTATTCCAACAACACGCACAGTTCACTCTGTTCACTCTTGAAAATCTGCTCTGATGTGAAGACAATAATTTGACTGTAAAAGAGGGCCATTAAAATGTCATGCTCCACAGTCATTACCGGCCTCATAATAAAACTATTTGTTCTAAATAAGCAGAAGCTGAAGATGTTTCATGTAAATCTTGAAGGCTGTGGATGCAGCTAACGGCGTCGTTATTTATTCAGGAAAGCTTTTGTTTCTCTAATCACAGTTTGATGCATCGTCTCTGTGCAGGAGGAGCGAGTAAACGCTAATATTCTGAGACCGTTAAAGCAGCTCGTGTCAGGAATGAAACACTCACGTGGAGCTCGTTGAGCACGCCATGCTAAACAGCTGAGTGGTTCCGTAACAGAATGATGAACGAGCGCTCGGCTCGGCCGTGTCTGATCTTTAACGAGAGCCACATCGCCGGCTCTGATCTGGATCAGGACGTCCAAATCGACACGTTGATTTCACTACAAAGACGAACGACGCCGCGCTGCGAGCCACGTTCAGATCTCAATATGAAAACGTCTGTGATCCACAGTTATGTCGCTCTAACGTCATATTTCTACACCTTCACGTGTGTGTCTCATGTTGCTTGCATAGTGGTGTTCACATCCAGTTAATGTATGCAAATTGATTCTGTCTGCAAGTTGCACATTTATACCAATGATTGTACTTTTTATATTTATGTAACGAAGAAGACGGGGTTCCATTAAACGCTGATATTTACTGACACTTCTGTGATTTCCTCGTTTGTTATTCTTCCCAATGATCCTGTGCATAAAAGAAAACTGGCCATGTTTGCACCACATGGGATGGGTCATGTTTATTTATATATATACGAGAAGTCATTAATCAAAATACTTTTTTTTATGGGTGTGAATGTGACTTCCTGTGTTTCTGCAGCCAGGCGTCGTGTTGCATGCAAGGAGCATCCTCCACTGTTGAAATAAAAAGCCAATCCTGAGGCGCTAAAATCCTGCAGTTTGTTGAGTGTCCACTAGGGGCTCCGTCCAGGAACACCAGAAGTCACAAACACACACAGCAGCCCAATAAACATGTTTATAAAAAAACAAATATGCCTGATTAATTATCGTCATAACGGGCTTTTTTTTAAAGGGTCTGTTAGCCATAGTTAGCATGTAGCTAACATGACTGGCAGGTTATATTCAAACAGCAGGTTCGAATGTTTCCGTGCTAGCCTCGCTGCTTCCTGTGTTCCTCTCAGAAAACACACACCGCCTGTCATGAGGCCCGTGGAAACAGCGTGGCCTCGCCAGTAATAGTTTGATCAGGATGTAAGTCATAAAGGGGAGAACCTGTAATTGCATTCATTATTGAAATGAGTCTAATCCTGGAATATGACGCTGGAAAAACAAGCCGAATGATCTCAGCGCTCCGGGGTTAAAATGAGTCTCTGAGGAGGACATGTGCCACAAAGTCTGAGTCCCGTGGTCATTTTGTGCTCAGCGAGATGCCAGCTCTCTACAATTAACCGAGACATTCAAGAGTCCAGCGATGATGTCGGGGGAATTATTACAAAGTTAGAAACACTCTGCGGATGCTGGACCTCTTTTTGTTTAAGTGGAATAATCTTAATGTCTTCATCTAGCAGGTAAAGACTCGTAACCAGTCTGTCTTTACTTCAGTGTTAGAAAACATAGAACCAGTTTGTTTAAAATAGGGTTAAAACAAAGGTCAAATAAAACAAATGAAATAGATGGAAAAAGATAGAAATAAAAAAACAACTTAAAATCATTTCGACGTAAATTTTTTTAGTTCAATTTTCAACAATTTAACAATAAATACAGAAGGGGAAAAGAGTCTTTTTAGCCTTTCTGTGCATACAAACAACACACACACACACACACACACACACACACACACACACACACACTGTGTGATTATCCCACAGGGAGACAGGACTGCAGTTAAACCTCCAGCAGCAGCCTGAAGTGTTTCTTCTGGGACTCTGTCAGTGTGTGTGTGTGTGTGTGTGTGTGTGTGTGTGTGCATATCAGAGTCAATTCCTTCACTGCGGCAGTAAGACTCAGATTCCCCCGCTGTTTGTCATGAACTGATCCCGCTGTTTCTCAGCGTCTCCTCCTGTTTCCTCCTCCACTCTCTCTCCTCGCTTCACATTTAAAAAAAAAAAAAAAAAACCGCTCACGTTACGGATCGATCTATTTCTTCTACAAACTGCTCAGAGATAAATTGATTTGGTTACGTGATAGCGGGACATAAAGATGTGGAGTCCGGCTCGTCCCTCCACGCACACATTTCCAGGAACATGTCATTTGTCTTCATTTTAAGATTGTCACAAGTGATTTGGTCGGCCAGCTGTTGGGAATCAAACACTTGTCAGATGAAATGAACTGAGCGATCAATCTGTGAGGAGAAAACCGTCAACCTTTGAATATTCTGGAGTCCTGAATGTCACATTTGGAAGCTCTTCTTCTTATCACACACCGAAGCCTTTCACAGGACGTTTATTTTGAGCTAATCTATAAGGCGTCACACTTTCCCCTTTGTCTTGATGTTTCACCATCGGCTGTTTTTAAGAAGTTGTTGTCGCCTCTGGGTGTCGCCACACCCGCCCAGTATCCATAAGAGCATGTGCGCTTTGGCGCCCACCGAAGGTCTTTGAGCGTATGTGCACTGTTGTACTGGCATAAGCAGCTCGGGGTCTCGTCAACATACAATAACAACCCTGTCCACTTTTTACTCTAATCCAGCTTCTTGCTCGGTCACATTTTCTTTTCCTCTTCTTCACTTCATCCCTCAGTGTCCTGTTTCGTCTCTTAAGGCCCCGACACACCGAGCGGAAGTCAAAGAACGAGTGGTGACGAAGGCTGCCTGTTGCGTCGCCTCACGTTTAGGCCACTAAACACTCTGCAACGACGACAGTCGACGGCCAACCAGCACGCACGTTCTGCACGTGTGTGAGAGGAAATAACTCTCCAGGCCAGCAGGTGGCGGTAGTTTGTAATCGTCACTCCAAAAGGTAAACTTCTAATGGAGAATAATGTTTGATAGAAAAAAATTGGAAATGGCAGCAGCGTCGTCAGCGGAACAAGAGCAGAAGAGGCAGCTTCTGTTTTCTTTCTTCTCGTGTTTCGCTTCGCTAAACAGCCAATCCGAGAGGAGACGGCCGACATTGATTCAACATGTCAAATCGGCGACGCTGCAAACATTGGACGCCTCAGTGTGTGAACGAGTTCTGTAAAGCTGCGAGGAGACTGGAAACAGGGGACGGAGCTGCTCTGTGGACGTGAGAGAGACGCCTTTCTACCTGTGGAATGGGATCAACTTTGAAGGAGGGAAAGCAGAGTGTTTTTTTAGTCATATAAAAGGACAGAAAAGGGACTCTTGAACATGTAATGAGGGCAAAGTGCTGATCTACAACACTTCAAACTGTCTCTGGAATAAATGAGGACGTTTCTAATAACGCCGTGAACAGCTCTCCTTCAGGTTTGTTCCTCTTCATATCCACCTGAGGACGCGGATACGTGAGGCCACATTAAGAATCACTTTGAACCTTTCATGTGCTGGCGTTACATCAGCCTTCCCAGAATGCACGGCGGGGGGGAGGAGGGAGGGAGGGATAGCCTGCAGAGCTCGAAGTGAACGTGAAGAGACAGCAAGCGTGTCCGCGTTCAAGCCAGAGCGTGGAAATCAAAAGTCATTGTGGGGCTGCGACAGCTACATGTAGAGCGGCCTGAGTGATGAGGCAATTACCTTATAACATCTGCTCTTTCAATTACCATGCAAAGAGAGAGAGGTTCATAGATACACAGCGATTCAACAAATGAAGTTTAATATAATCTCTTGGTCAGATTACAAATGCAGCGCTGTGCTCACCACGGCAGGAATCCTTCAGCGCCCGCCGGCGTAAAGGGAACAAAGCGGACAGTTTACAGCAGATAAACATGAATGAATACTAATCAAGAGGAGAGGAGACAAAACATCGCCGCTCCGAACACCTCTGAGGCTCAGGTCGAAGAGAAGTGAAGACAATGCAAATGTTTTATTATCTGCAGCAGAAAAGAAGCGAAAAACTTCCTGCTTCTAAAAAAGTGTCTTCATCCAGGTGAAATAAAGATGATTGGACTCTCCTCTTTGAATCCATGTTTCCATGTTAATGAGACCAAAGAACCTGTGGAAGAAAATAATACTCACTTTTGCAGGTTTGTTTCAGGTTTTTTTAAGGTTGATTTGTTAGCTTTTTACGTCTTTATTTAGAGACAGGACAGTCAGAAGTCAGGGAGTAAGAGAGAGAGGGAAAGACGCGGTCGGATTCAAACCCGGGTGCCCTGTCTTATCACTTTTCTTTACTTTATTTAAGTTTTATTTTTGTTTTCTCCTGCTTCCTGTTTTTTTTGTTTTGGGTTTCTTACCCTGTTTCGTCTCGTCCTGCACATCCCATCACATCCGTGATTTGTCCCCCTCCTCCACCTTTAGTGGAAAGTCTCTGAGTTCATTCAAACAAACGATTAAGGGTCAAGTGTGGAGACCTCTGAGAAAAGTGTCCCCATTAATGATCAAACTGGAGGTAGAGAGAGAGAGAGAGAGAGCGTGAGTCGGGAGAAAAGTTTGAATTTTACAATTTTTTTTAAAAACCCTCAAAAATAATCCCACATTATGTTTTCTTTGCAGGTACAGAGCAGACTCTTAGCTCGTCTCAGAGCGGCTGACACCTTAATAAGACATTTATGCAAATTCCCGCAAGTCACAGTTATTTCCATTTTTTTCTCACTTTTATTTCTGTCTCGTCAGATCGCTCAGCAGGTTCACTTTTGTGTTTTTATAATATGATTGTTTTGCAGCTCCTCCTGTGCATCAACAGGTTTACGACGCCACAGATAGAAGAAGGAGACGTTCCTACTGAAAATGTTGCCACAGCCCTTCGAGATCTCTGAATAAATTGCAGCTCCTCGAGCGCACACAATTAGCTTAATTGGTAAAACTTGAAGACGACAAGGACGGTAAAAACGTCAGACGCTGAGAACGATGATTTCACTGTTCAGGGGACAAGAACTTTAAAGTTGAAAGTCTGTTGCTCGTTAAAGTGTTGCAGGGTTTTTTTTATCTCTTCTCAGGTGCAGAGCAGACGTTTGAACTGCACCGTTTGAAACGTCTTGCTTTGTCCTCTTGTCTTGGATGAGCTACTCTTCTTGCTGAAGCTTTAATTTGTGTTAGCGTTTCCTGCTCAGGCGTCCTGTGTTTCACGTCAGAATGCTACGACCTCTAATTCCCTCACGCTAAGTCTGCAGGTTTAGGCCAACTTACGGACAGGATGCATAAAGGGCTCGGAAAGTCAGCGAGAGATCCTCACTCACTCACTCGACGATTCGACGCCCTGGCAGACTTAGTGGGAACGTGAAGTCTCTTCTTCTCTTCTTCTCTGACGTGATAGATCTTTACAATGAAAGGAAAAGCTTTGACTTCACTTCACCGTTTACTGATGGATGGTGTTGTTCGCTTGTTTACGCTGTGAGAAGCAAAGAGAAAGTTCCCTCGCTTTGTGACACATGGAACAATATTTCTGAATCTCCTGAGTGAGAAACTGAATTTGATCTCTTCAAATGGGGGCGGTTAAATTGCTTTCTTTGAATTGCAAATCAGTGTGCAATACTGTGGTGCATCGTTTGTAGAAGATGGGATCTGATGGAGAGGAAGCAGGTAGATTCATGCCGACCTTTTATGAACAGTTTCTGCATGGGTTTTTTTGTTGTCTGTGTGGGTGCTGCAGATAATCTTGTTTGCAGCGCCTAAATGCGCCTAAATATAGACCGAATTGTTCCTACAGCACCGGGAGGAGGACAATCGCAATATCTGCCTCAATCTCTCTTTTGTCTCGTTCTCCCCGTCTCATCTGTACAAATACTCCCTCTCTTCTGTCGGCCTGAGAAATAGATTCTGCAGCCCCTTTGCGTTTGGAGTTGAATCTGCTGACTGCACGATCACTCCACTATCAGCGGCTGTTCCCCTCTTCAGCTCCCCCGGAGGCAGCTGAATTAATGTGCCACTGAACCTCTACACATTTATGGTGGTTCAATAAGGTTCAGCTGCAGAACAGAGCTGCAGAGGGACGGCTGGAAAAAAAAAAAAAAACACAGAGCGGATGCAAAAGGTATTAATCACTCTGATTAGTACTTTTAATTGGCTTTCGTGTTGAAGAAAGCAGAGGACCAAAAAAAAACCCTGTGATCATAAAATCTGTTTTATGTTGGTGTAAAGTGAGAACAGGCTGCACCATGAAAGAGCAGAGGAAGGAAGGAAGGAAGCAGGAGAGGAGGAGAGGAAAGGCTGAGCGATTACTTCATGTCTCTGTCGACAGTCCCAGCAGCGCTTCGGGGACACCGGGCTGATGTGCGCTCCTCATTACGCGAAGAGGAGTCCCACAGAGCCTGCTTTCCAATTGCACTGCTTCAGGAGAGACTGCAGAGGAAAAAGACACCCAGGAGGAAGGGCAAAGGTAAAATAAATTACACGGTGTAGCATGTCAGAGGAAGAAGGAAATCTCTTTTATTGCTTCTCGGGGATGAGCCTAGAGATGGTTGTTATATTAAATATTAAAAATAGCCTTTTGTTTGAAGATATTTGTTTTTCTTATTCACAACTTTCTCGGCACTGATGGATTGAAATATAATTCAGCAGCTCACAGCATCGGTCTCAAACAGCATCAATTTGACAGATATCTTCATTCTCTCGTACACAAAAAAAAAACACAGCATGCTGAGCTCACATCCTTATAAAGTTTTGACTTATAAAATATGAATATTTTGAATTCCCAGTGGCAGCACTGATGGTTACAGCTGCGAAACCAAAGCTCACATGTCTACATAGTCGACTATGTGTCTCTAGTCTGTCTACAAACCCCCCAATAATGAGAAAAGTCCATCCTCTCCGTCTCCTGCCTGCTCCACTTGTGTGTTCAAACAGGCCGTTTGGAGATTTTCCCTTCATGACATCACAAAGGGCAGTAGCTCCTCCCACAGCTAGGTGTTTGTTCTGCCCTCTGAGTCTGCCTTCTCACCGTAAACGATAGAACATGGAGCTGTCTTTGTATTTTGTGACATATTTATGATGATTTGCAGTTGAGCTTTTCCTCCTGTAAGTCCCAGGACTTGATGGATGAAGACGATTAATATGCCGGACTTATTTCATGGCTGGCACTGATTGGCTTCCTTTCAGCTTCATTCTCTATGTTTCGAAGATGAACGGAAACCTGCGGTGAGAAACACGTCCTTCTCTGAAAACTACTCGAAAATGTGTTTTTAGAAGAGCGAGACGTTTCTGCTCGTGGATCAGGATCATGTGTTTGCTAAAGCTGAAACTTATCGGTGTAATGAAGTTGTTACGTCCTGACGGGGTTTTGTTTCGCTGTCCCTCCCTTACGTCTGTGTGACGCGACCCTCCTGCTCCTCACACCTCTGAGAGCTGTCCCATCACCTCCTGAAGACGATGTGAAATGTTGAAATGCCTCGAGCCAAATAAAGGTTATAAAGCTGATCTTCATTCTACATGTGCTGCTTGAGCTGTTTGACTTCTTGGAGCATGTTTACTCCTCGTCCCGCTCTGTTTCTGAAAACTCAAATTTGCACTCAGTGGCCAAAAAACCAGCATCTGAAGATGATCGTTTAAAGGGACAACAAGTGACTGACGTCTTTCGTCATCCAGACACAACACAGCGTGCGTTTTAAACATCCTCTTCTCAACAACTTGTCGGAGGGGGAACGATAAAAGAAATCCATCAGGGGCAGGTTTATCTACTCCTGCAGAGTCCAGCTTGCTTGCAGCTGTAAGGGAGGATTTCTTTTTTCTTCTGCTGCTCACAAGGTTGAATTTTTCATTTCCTCTGCTCAAAGACAAGTGACCATTCCCGGAGCATGACTTTTTAAATCTGAAGCCGCTGACACATCTTTACTCTCGCAGCCTTATTCAAGGTTTAGGCAGATGAGATGAGGCGTGAGGAGGGAGTCATTTTTGGACATAAATCTTTCCTGGAGCAGCTTTAAAAAACGGGTGAAGGTTGTCTGAGTGAGGGCGGAGCGAGATGTAACATTTTATAATGCTAGTCAAGGCCGCACCTCAGGCTTCTTGCCCGTTTAATTTGATAAGAAGTACTTGACCGTTAAAGAAGCATTCGTTCTTGGAAATGTCTTTTTCGTTCAAAGAGGATTTATAATCCTCTTCTAGGAATCTTATTTGTTTACGAGGCTCACGCAGATGCTTGCATTTCTCTCTGCTCGAAAGGTTTCGTTTCTTAAAAGGGTTCGAGGTGAAAAAAACCCCACTTGACATTATTATAGTTTTACAGTTTAAATCATAAAAAGACACTCACAGCGACATCCTTGTCCTCTGCACAGCAGCATCGGCCTTATTAGTTTGCCTTCGAGACAAAAACGACAATTTAGACGACTGCAAACCAAACTGGGATAAAGCGGTATCCTGCATAGTAAGGAAAGGAAAGTGTGCACTGACAATGATTGTTCTGACAAAGAATTAAATTCATGATTTACTAGCAAAGAGTGTCGCAAATTAGCATCCTAAACACTGTGATACTTGCATCAGGTTGCAGTTCTCAGTTTCTCTGTGTGTAAATTGTATTTAAATTGTGTACAGCTCCTCTTGGAAACATCCTGAGTTGTTCAGGAGATTCATGCAAGTGTAATATGTGAAAATGACGTCAATATAAGAAATGTATTGTTTCCATGTGTGTGTGTTTTATTCTTTATACTTGTGTGTTTCTGTACTCTCCTGTTTGCTTTTTAATGTTTTCTTAAATTTCATCAACCTGCCAGAGACTGAAGATGAAAAGTTAGCCTGTATGTAAAGAAATCAACCTCCCAGGGCTCTACTGCCCTCTGCTGGTGGTAGATAGTAAGTGCAGTCTATACCAGAGGTCTCCACCTTCTCCACCTTCTCTACGAGCTATTTGAAGAAATAGAAGTGGTTAAAAGCTGCTTGTATTTATTCATATATTTTTCAGCACACATCAGCTGAATTAAGACACTGTTTATGCACGTGTTAAATTGCAATAAACCAATGGTTATC
This sequence comes from Symphodus melops, assembly GCF_947650265.1. Classification (NCBI taxonomy): domain Eukaryota; kingdom Metazoa; phylum Chordata; class Actinopteri; order Labriformes; family Labridae; genus Symphodus; species Symphodus melops. The sequence continues at coordinate 23,947,121 of NC_136705.1, read as the reverse complement.
AATAATCTTAACTTCACGTCAAGGTTCACATTTCATTTTGTGCCACATAGTTTAAGCTTTGTTACTGAAAATTCACATAAATGTCCAAGAAAACATGACGACTTTACACTTGTTTTCATGAGGTGGATTTACTGTCGTCGATTGGTTTATTTGTATTTTTCTGACACAACCCTATATATATATATATATATATATATATATATATATATATATATATATATATATATATATATAATATATTATTATTATTATTTTTTTTCCTCTCAACTTTATTTGCATTGCTGGAGGATACACAGATAGATAAAAACATATATATATATATATATATATATATATATATATATAGATGTGTCTATATATATGATATATTGTTTTATATATATATATATATATATATATAAAAAACAATGTTTATATCTATCTGTGTATCCTCCAGCAATGCAAATAAAGTTGAGAGGAAAAAAATAAAACACTTAGCGCCAAGAAAACGAGAAAAGTGACGTCATTTCCGGGTTGTGGTGTTTCCCGTGTGTTTGTGATTGGAGGAGGCGCTTTCCCCCGCCCACTACGTTGCACGCGCGCATTTCCCGCGAACTGCCGCCGTGCGTCTGTCACTAGCTGGATGCTAGGGGATGCAGGAAGGCGCCCGACTCTTAAGAAAAATAAATAAATAAATAAAAAAGTTTGAAGTGTGAAATATGGCGAAGCAAAGCTCCATCTTCAACTTCTTCACCAAGTCCCCCCCACCAGTCTCCAGGAAGAAGACGAGTCCCTCTCCGGCCGAGGCGGACCTGCCGTCGTCCGTGGAGAAGTCAAACTCCTCTCCGAAAGAGGAAGCGAAGCTGCAGCAGCCAGCCAAGCGCAACAAACCCAAACACACCTCGAAGTCAGACAAAGGAGGATTCAGCAAACTGTTTGGAGACAGAGCGCCTGCAGCCAAACAGAGGTGAGTCAGTGATGGGCGCCGTCTAATCACTGGAGGCGCATTTTTAGTCCACATTGCAGAGCTAATTGTGCAAGGCCGAGCTAGTCCCCCCCCCCCCCCCCCCCCCCCCCCCCATGCTGCATGCATCCCTGACTTTCCTTCACAGACCGCTTACTTTTGCTAAAAGTGCACCCCCCCCAAAACAAACAAACAAAAACAAAACGGGACTTGATGCACTTTGCAGCAGGTTTTGAGCCAATTTGTAGATATTACATGTACTAATGACAAACACTTGGGGGAGGGGCTACTGACCTGTGTGATGTCATGAAGGGAAAATCTCCAATTTAAGCAGGCAGCTTGAATGTGTCTTTTCCATTCTTCCTGCAGCCCCACGTGCCCTCTAAACGCCGGGGCTCTCGTTTGGACCAAACTGGAGGGGCACCCCTGGTGGCCGTGCATGGTCGTACCCCAACCTCTGACAGGGCAGCAGATGAGGGGCCGGGGGCGTGGCCAGCGCGTTCACGTCCACTTCTTCGATGAACCGCCCACCAGAGGATGGGTCAGCACCAAATATGTCAGAGAGTACAAAGGTTGACGACAGTTTCTCCCTTTTACTTTTTTATATCAGAATCTGTCGCTGTGTTGTTGAGTGTTTTTTTTTTTGTCCCGCAGGCTCCGACCAAAGTGAGGCTAAATCAGGAGGCGTGTTCTTCAGCGGCAAACCTGTAATCCGTCGAGCGATGGAGCTCGCTGACGAAGTTCTGCCCGACTGTCCGGAAAAAAGATTAAAGATCCCGCTTTGTACGGATCCGTCCGACGATGAAGAGGAGGATGAAGAAGAAGAAATGGAGGTGACGTCGGGGTTACTCTCTCTCGTTTCCTTTTCTCCACAAATTCTGTTATCAGCTTTTTTTTTAAATTCGCTTTTCTTCTTCTTCCCGATCCGCCTCCTTTTTTATTTTCCAGCTGGACAAGTCGACCCTGACCGATGAAGAGTTAACCGATGAGGATGAGTACAAAAATGAGGACAGGAAGTCCCCCAAGGTCGGCCGTCGCCGTCCGTCCCGTGCTTCCAAAGACAACGGAAACAAGGCCAAGCGGCGGCGTATCGTCGTCGCCTCGGACAGCGACGGATCCGACGAGGAGTTCAATCCGGATCAGGCCGCGTCCAGCAGTGAGGACGAGGAGGGAGAAGAAGCCGCGGCGGTCAGTGATGAAGAGGAAGGGAGCGTGGAGGAGTCGGAAGCAGATAGTCCCGTGAAGCCGGTGAAGCGTAAACGTCCCGCAGAGAAGTCGTCTTCTGCGAAAGCGAGGACGCCTTCTGTCCCGGCGAGCGCGCCCAAACGAGCGCCTGCAGCCGTCGCAGTCGACTTGAAATCTCGCCTGTCGGCCTTCTCCGCTCCTGAGACCTCGGAGAGCAAGGCGGGCGACTCGGGAAGCGGGAGCTCAACGATTTGGGACCATGAGAAGCTGGAGTGGCTGCACGAGGGCAGGAGGAAAGACGGCGGGCGGCGGAGACAGTCGGAGGAAGGTTACGACCCCAGCAGCCTGTACGTGCCCGACGACTTCCTGAACCGGAACACTCCCGGGATGCGCCGCTGGTGGCAGCTCAAATCCAAAATGTTCGACACCGTCATCTTCTACAAGGTGGGGAAGTTTTACGAGCTCTACCACATGGACGCCGTGATCGGAGTCAACGAGCTGGGGCTGACGTTCATGAAGGGAACGTGGGCGCACTCCGGCTTTCCCGAGATCGGCTTTGCTCGCTTCTCGGACGGCCTGGTCCAAAAGGGCTACAAGGTGGCCCGCGTGGAGCAGACGGAGACCCCGGATATGATGGAAGCCCGGTGCAAGACCATGACCTCGAAGCCCACCAAATTCGACAAGGTCGTGAGGAGGGAGGTTTGTCGGATCATCACGAAGGGGACCCAGACGTACAGCGTGCTGGACGGCGCTCCGTCAGAGAGCCAGAGCAAATTCCTGCTGAGCGTGAAGGAGAAGTCGGAAGAGGAGAGCTCGGGGCGCTGCCGCTCGTACGGCGTGTGCTTCGTCGACACCTCGGTGGGTTACTTCCACGTGGGTCAGTTCCCGGACGACCGCCACTGCTCTCGTCTGCGCACGCTGATCGCTCACTTCGCCCCGGCCGAGGTGCTCTTCGAGAAGGGGAACCCGTCCGTGGAAACGAGGAAAATCCTCAAAGCGTCTCTGTCGTCGGCGCTCCAGGAAGCGCTGACTCCAGGCACCCAGTTCTGGGACGCACAGAAGACTCTCAAAACCTTCTCCGAGGAAGATTACTTCAGCGAGGCGCGCGGGAAGGATGGAGACGGCGGGTTTCTCCCTCCCCTCTTAAAGACGATGACGTCTGAGAGCGACGCTCTGGGCCTGACTCCGAAAGACGGCTACGAGCTGGCGCTGGCGGCGCTGGGCGGCTGCGTCTTCTACCTGAAGAAGTGTCTGGTGGATCACGAGCTGCTCTCCATGGCCAACTTCGAGGAGTACGTCCCCGTCGACGTGGAGATGGAGAACGCCGCGGGAGCGGGCAGTTTCTTTGCTCGGACTCGTCAGCGGATGGTCCTCGACGGCGTGACGCTCGCCAACTTGGAAATCTTTCAGAACGGCTGTGGCGGGACGCAGGGGACGCTGCTGGAGAGATTGGACACGTGCTGCACGCCGTTCGGGAAGAGGCTGCTGAAGCAGTGGCTCTGCGCTCCTCTGTGCAACGCCGCGTCCATAAAGGACCGACTGGACGCCGTCGAAGACTTGATGGCGGCTCCGGCTCCGGCTGCGGAGGTTTCAGACCTGCTGAAGAAGCTCCCGGACTTGGAGCGTCTCCTGAGTAAAATCCACGGCATCGGCGCCGTGAAGGGGCAGGATCACCCGGACAGCCGAGCCGTCCTCTACGAGGAGGTCACCTACAGCAAACGCAAGATCGCCGACTTCCTGTCGGCGCTGGAAGGCTTCAAAACGATGCAGGAGATCGTTTCCGCGCTCGCTCCCGTCGCCGACGAGTCTCGGTCCACGCTGCTCCGCCAGGTCGTGACTCTGAAGACCGAGAAGGACGGCCTCTTTCCCGACCTCTCTGCTGAACTCAGGCGCTGGGAGACCGCCTTCGACCACCAGAAAGCACGCACGACAGGCGTCATAACGCCGAAAACGGGCTTCGACCCCGAGTTCGACCAGGCTCTGACCTCCATCAAAAGCTGCGAGCGGGATCTGCAGGATTACCTGGACCGGCAGAAGAAGAGGCTGGGCTGCAGGAACATGGCGTACTGGGGGACCGGGCGGAACCGCTTCCAGATGGAGGTTCCCGACAGCGTCTCGGAGAGGAACATTCCCGAGGAGTACGAGGTGAAGTCCACGAAGAAAGGCTGGAAGCGCTACGTGACGGCGGAGACGGAGTGTCTGTTCGCAGAGCTGCAGGGATTCGAGGAGAAGCGGGACGCCGCCCTGAAGGACTGCATGAGGAGACTCTTCTACAACTTCGACAAGAACTACCGAGACTGGAAGACCGGCGTGGAGTGCGTCGCCGTGCTCGGTAACCACGTCCTCTCTTTGTTTGTCTGAAAATAAAAATGCATCTGTGCGTGTCAGTGTTCTCATCGTGTCCTCTGGCGTGCAGACGTGCTGCTCGCTCTGTCACGATACAGTCAGGGCGGAGACGGGCCGATGACCAGGCCGCAGGTGGTGCTCCCTGAAGGCAACCAGCAGGCGGCGCCCTTCCTCGACCTCACTGGATCCCGGCACCCGTGCGTCACAAAGACCTTTTTCGGCGACGACTTCATCCCCAACGACGTCGTCATCGGCAACGGTGGCGGCGACGACAACCACGACGAGGGGAACGGCGGCGCCTCGTGCGTGCTGGTCACGGGGCCCAACATGGGCGGGAAGTCGACTCTCATGAGACAGGTGTGTGGTGTGCAGACGCGCGGCGTGTTGATTGGACGGTGAAGCAGGCGTTATTTATTTTTCTCCTCTCGCACAGTGTGGACTCGTGGTCATCCTCGCTCAGCTCGGCTGTTACGTTCCAGCGGAGAGCCTTCGCTTCTCCCCTGTCGACCGCGTCTTCACCCGGCTGGGAGCCTCGGACCGCATCATGGCAGGTAACGAGCAGCGAGTCGATAGAAAAGGTCGACAGGACGTGTCGGGTTAAATCGAGCGGCGTGAACGAGCTGACGTTTGATTCTTCGCCCTGCAGGAGAGAGCACCTTCTTCGTGGAGCTGAGTGAGACCGCCAGCATCCTGCACCACGCCACCAAACACTCCCTCGTGCTCCTCGATGAATTAGGTGAGTGTCTGCTGTCGCAGGCCGCCTCGGTTCTGTTCCTGTGCTGGCGTGTTTCTCACGTTGCCCCTCCCCCTCCCCCTCCCCCCCCTGCTGTGATGTGTTCGCAGGAAGGGGCACGGCCACATATGACGGCACAGCCATCGCCAGCGCTGTGGTGAAGGAGCTGGCTGAGAAAGTCTGCTGCCGCACGCTCTTCTCCACACATTACCACTCCCTGGTGGAGGACTACGCCAACAACCCCGCCGTGCGGCTCGGCCACATGGTGAGTGTGCGACCACGCGGGGGAACTAATGAGACGAAATTGGGTCACACGCACTTTATGGATGGTGCACGCCGTTTCTAACATCCCTCCACTCGCTCCGCATCATAAAGACGGTTTGAGTTTGCAGCTGCAAAGTAAAAAAGCTGAAAGTTTGTTTTGAAGCGAGCGCACACAGTTTGTGGTCACAGCGCCTCCTGCCACTTCCTGCAACGGGAAGTTTCTTCTTCTGCAGAAATGTGGAGCAACCCGAATATCTCTGAATCCTCTAAATGTGTTTTGTTTTTTTATTGATCGCGTGCAACGCCACCGTTCTCTTTGTCAGGCGTGCATGGTGGAGAACGAGTGCGAGGACCCGAGTCAAGAGACCATCACGTTCCTCTACAAGTTCATCTCCGGCGCCTGTCCGAAGAGCTACGGCTTCAACGCCGCCCGACTCGCCAGCCTCCCCAAGGAGGTCATCCAATCGGGGCACAGGAAGGCCCGCGAGTTTGAGAAGAGCACGCTCAGCCTCCGCGTCTTCAAGTACGTCTACCGACCTCTCCCTGCTCTAACGTGTCAAATCAGGATTCACGCCTCTTAATAACCCGTTTGTTTTTTTTCCCTCGCTCTCGCAGGAAGCTGTGCCGCTTCGCTGACGACGACGCCACTCTGGGAAACGCACACTTCTCCTCTCTGGTGCAGATGCTCCACAGCGTCTAGTTTACGCACGCTTCAGTTTGTTCTGACTCTGAGAAAAAAACACTACTGTTATGATCTAATAAAGTTTATTTTTAAAAAAGGACAATGTTTCATCTAGGAAATTAAACCCTTTTAATTCACGCTAGCGCCTACATAACGGTTATTGAATACTTCACAATATATTAAGTCTAGATGTTATGATACATGCATACATTTCAGTCTGTATGAGAACCCACAATCACCAGTACACATGGAGGGGGGGGGTAATGAAACAATATAGAGCTGTGTGTATAGATACTTGTCTCAGCTTCAGGAGAGTAAGAGCTTTTTAATTCTCCAGCAACATCGGCGAACAAAAAAAAAAAAAAGAAAGTTAAAATGATTCGAGCTTCCCGCCGGGACTCGTTCTGCTTTTTCTCGCGGGAACATGACGAGAAACGAGATTTTCTTCGTGGTTCAAAAATAAAAAAAAAGAGGCAGTGTCTTAATTCAAATAAAAGTACGTCCTTAAAGTCGTCGTACAAACGCTCGAGTTTGCACGACCTTCCTTAAAGCCTCTGGAGAGGACGTGTGCATAGAAGGTGTAAAAAAACAAACTAAATAAAGTCGCTGTTACTGCATAAACACAAACATCAGTCCAAACAGAACGAGCCTGGAGGAAGCGCTCTGCCTCTGCTGCTGGAGAACATTTATTTATTTTTTTTTAGTGTTTTTCTCTCGTCTCTGATCTCTTTCACAGAAAGAAGTTTCGATACTGCGACACGTAAAATTACAGCATTTCTACGGTATGATAACAAAACAAATGAAACATTTAATAAAATAAAGACATTCAAGTACAGTAAGATTTTTTGCATGAAAATACAAAACTACACAAAAAAGCATTAAAATCAAATCTCAACAGTTGTCTTGAGGGGGGAAGGAAAAAAAAAAAAAAAAAGCTGAAGTGCTAGGTCGTTTTTCTCGAACTTCTCCGTACGAGCTCGCTGATTCGCTCAGTGATGGAAGCATTGTTGAATCTCGGGGGCCTTTTTCTCTTCTTCGGCCGCCGTGTGAATAAAGTTGCGTCTCGTTTGATTTCCGAGCATCCGTCCGCGATGGGTCTGTACACGACTGCGGGATCGTCTTTTTTTTTTTTTTTTTTAAAGCAGGCGAGCCTCGGCGTCTTTCCCGTCCGTCTCTTGGCGCTTTTCACTCACAAAACAAACACACCCACAAACCCTGAGTCAGCTGCTCCTGTGGCTCCGCCCCCCTGCTCTTGTCTTTTTGTCAAAAAAAAAAAAAAAAAAAAGCGAGGCATCCTTTCCTTCTCTTAATATCTCCTTTCAGCTTATGCATGTCTTTTTAAAAGTCCCTGTGCACGCTCTGACTGAGTGAATCTGGATTTCCCTCCACTGCACGCCGTAAAGTGTCTCGTGTCCGCCGCTGCAGGAGCACAAACTGACGGCTCAGTTGTGCTGCAGCGTGTTGGACTCTATAGGAGGAGCCGAGTCGTACAGAGTGTCCGTGTCGTGAGTCGGCTCTCCCGCTAACGTGCAGGGATTCGACAGCGTCCCTGCACCACAGTCACAGAAGAATCTGCAGAGAGAGAGAGAGAGAGGACGAGTTAATGTCAGGTTTGACTCCCATGAAGCACGCGTGGCGTTTCAAAACACGCAGACAGCACTTCCTTCTTTCAAAGTACGAAGGACAGTTTGAAGAAAATCCTTCGACCTCGATTTTTATGAATTCAAGTTTCCCCTTTTTTTCACCCAGATTAGTGATGGAGCTGTAGCGCCCCCTAGAGCTGGTGTAGCGTCATGCTCGAGACGAAACCTGCAGAGTGTGTGTGTGTGTGTGTGTGTGTGTGTGTGTGTGTGTGTGTGTGTGTGTGTGTGTGTGTGTGTGTGTGTGTGTGTGTGTGTGTGGGACTGAAGGCGGTGCTGAGCAACAAAAACTTCTGACATCTCGACTTTTTTTGGAAATTCAGGATCTGATCATTTCCCAAATCGCCTCACAGCACCACGTCCTCGACTTTAAAAAAACCATGCGCCGCCAACACGCCGAGGCTGCGTTCCTCGTGCGCAACAGGGAGAGCACCGACGGACAGTCAGAGCGCAGAGACGAAGATTTTTCAAACATGCAGACTGTCATCGTTCGGAAACGTCAATGTGGAATGTTTTATTCTGAAAATCAACCGAATGTTTTAATGACTTCCTGTCCTGCTTGAATTGACGCAGCGTGCTCCGACATCAGGAAGTATTAAAAGCCTTGCAAAGGACCGCCGGAGCCGAGACGCACACACACACACACACAAGCCGCTGCCATAACGGGGCGGGGCAGAGACAGACCGCACACGCATGGCGTGGGATTCAGGGCACTGACCTATCGTGTCTGATGAACTCCACGTCGTGTCCTTGGTGACACTTCTTGATGCAGTTCACACAGATGGCGTTGCGGTCTGTCGTGTTACAGGTGTGACACCTGCGGGGGGGGACACAAAGTGTGCGTGCGTGTGTTAAAGACCGCAGGCTGAGGAAGAAGCGGTCTCCTTCGTGGCGAGCGTAAACATCAGATTACCTGTAAAAATCGTGCATTGGGTAGCTGGTGTAACTTGAAATCTTGTACAGGCACTGACCTCTGCTCACAGCCTTCTCAATGGCATCCTGATTGTTCATTATTTTATTATCTGCAAGAGAAGAGAGGACGGCGTCCGTTAGCGTTAGCGCACACACGGGAGCGTCGGCGTGGATCTCGAGACCGTGAGATCACCTTTCATTGTGACGTTGACGCCGGACGCGAGAAACAATCCCCCGAAGCGATTGTTGAAGATCTGATTGCCCTCGAGAGTCGCCGTGGCGTGATTGGTGATCTCAATACCTAACAAGAAAAAAAAAAAAAAACACGATTGGTTTAACAGAATCGTTACGCTCACACGGGCCTGTTTGACGGCGACGGATCGGCGCTACGTACCTGCAGCGAAGCCGTCGAATATCCTGTTTTTCCTCAGGACGGGGTGACTGTTGGTGCTGATGAGGACGCCAGCTTGGGCGTTTCTGAAGATGTCGTTTTCCTCCAACAAACCTGACGACAGGAAACACCGTCATCACACACATGCACGTGTGCATCTGTTTGATCTATTTCTACGTGCAGAGCTGTTCTAACTGTGATGAGCGCTGATGAGTCACCTCTCCCTCCGTTGAATATGCAGATGCCGCCGTCCCGCCCGTCGTGGATCTTGTTCCTCCGCAGAGTGGGGTTACTGTCCGTCTTTATCCACACGCCCGCCATGGCGTTGTCGAAGATCTCGTTGTCCTCGATGAAGCCTAAGCCTGGACGACGAAAAGGTCGTTTATTTCATCGCAAGACGACGTCGCGATGTTCGTCATAGATGCGCGCTTTGAACACGCCGCCCACGTTAAATAAAGCGGGGGCGTTTCCAGTCAGCTCACCTGAGTTGTAAACCAGAATGCCTCCGTTCTGACCTCCCCAGATCTTATTCCGTCGGATCTTGGGATTGCTGCCGGTCCTGTTCGGAGAGACGAAACACTTTTTACTAAAATGCATCAAACACATTTATTTGTCCCCTGATTAAAAATGTCTCCGAGGATCAACAGACCTGATCTGAACTCCAGAGTACATGTGATTGTAGATGTCGTTGTCTTCCAGGACGCCATGGCCGTTGTCGTAGAAATACACCCCGACCTGTTCAAAAAAAAAAAAAAAAAAAGAAAAAATTGAGCAAGGCATCGATCCGGATCAGGTGGAAGATTTAACCCCCCTCAGCGGATCAATGAAGTACCTGCTTCCCGCTGTGTATCCGGTTCCTCCGCAGCACGGGCGTGCTCCCCGTCGTCACCCACACCCCCGCTAGCGTGTTGCTGTACACCTCGTTCTCCTCGATGACGCCCTGCCCCTTTTCATGCTGCGTGTCAAACAGAGCCGCCGTGTTAGACGAATCAAACGACATAAAAACAAACAAAAACAAAAAAAAAGGGTCAGAGCGTAAAAACACTGACCACGTAAATGCCTCCGTGCTGGCCGTCGTGGATCTTGTTGTGTCTGACGATGGGGCAGCTGTTCGTCCTGATCTGGATTCCTGCCAGAGCGTTCCCGTAGATGTCGTTTCCTTCGATGAGGCCTCGCCCGTCGCCGAAAATGTAAACGCCACCTTGGTTGCCATTAAAAATTGCGTTGCCCCTGCAAGTGGACAAAAAAAACAATTTTCACCAAAGAGCTCGACTGGGAGGAAGAGGCGGCACGTTTAGGTTTGGCGTGCACCTGACACTGACCTTATTGTGGGGTCACTGTTGGACGTGATCCAAACTCCGGCGAAGTTGTTTGCATAGATCTTGTTTTCGATGAACTGGCCTCGGCCCTTTTCGTGCACGTAGATTCCCCCCGTCTGCCCGTGATGGATCTCGCACCGCACCACGGTGGGATTGGCGTACGCCTTCACCTCAAAGCCGGCGATGCGATTCCGATGGATGTTACAGCTTTCAAAGTAACCCTGGAAAACAGACGGAAAACAAACGGCACGGCGCCCTGTCACAGCAGCTGCAGGTCAACAGTTTCACGTCACTGAGCGGCGTTGAGGCGGAGCTTACCATGCCGTGGTCGAACGTGAAAACGCCCACGTCTCTGCCGTGGTGGATGTGATTACGTCGGATGATCGGGTTGCCGTGGTTTTTCACCCAGATCCCGGCCAGAGCGTTGTTCGAGATCTCATTGTCTTCGTATATTCCCTGAAGACGGAGAAGATTAAAGACATGAGACGCTGGAACGACTTCCACGTCACGCCACGTCACGTCACGCCACTCTGGAGTTTATTTACCTGTGCGTGATCCGTGATGTAAAGACCGACATTTTCACAGTCGCTAATGTTACAGTGCTTGATCGTGGGACACGCCCCCTGGCCGCTGACGCACACCGCCGAGCCCACTAAAGCAGGAACAGGAAGTTAATGAGTGCAAAATGCGTAAAAGACACAGAGTGTGTTTCCTCGTCTGACTTCCTGTGGCGCCCGGTTCGATGAGAGTGGCGTGTACCTGTGCACGTGCTGCGTATGATGCAGTGGTCGATGATGGGGCTGCAGTTGACCGTGATCTCCAAGCAGTGGTGTGCGTTGTGGTGCTGAGCTGATTTATCGTCCGGGTTGAACTGCGGCAGAGACGAGGACACGTGCACGTTACTGTCAGGAGCTCATCTCTCGTCATGTGACTGCAGGAGGTGGCGGCGGTCTTACCCTGATGGTCATGTATCCCACGTAAGCGTCCTCGGAGCCCTCCATGAACACGAACGTCGAGTCTCGCGTGTTTTCGATGATGACCTTCTCTGCTACTTTCCCGGGAGCTACGGAATGATCCGAAGAGTTCAACAACACGGCGAGGAGACGAAACGTGAAACAACCACGACGATGAAAAAGGGAAAAAGCAACGTACCGGCTCCGATCATGGTGATGGGCGACTCGATGTAGATCCACTCGTCCGTGTAAATACCAGAGTGGACGAAGATGAGGCCGTCGAAGTGAGGCTCCTGACCGCCTCCGAGGGCGTCCTCGATGGTGTCGTAGTACTGAAGGGAAAGGTCAGAGGTCACAGGTTAGAGGCCGAGGCATCGGAGGGGAGCCGACGTTAGAAAGACAAAGAGCTCACTCACAAACATGTTGTCTCTCCCTTTGTATCTGGCTGGATTACTGTAGAAGTGTTCTGCGAAGCCCGGCTTCACGTGCGCTCCTTTGTACTGAAAACAAACAATCACATGAATAAATCACATGTATGACCACCGTGTGCTTCAAGACACGCAAAGTCCCCGCCTGATTTGTGTCTTTGCAAACGATCCGCAAGGATCTTTGGTTCTTTTGCACGACCCGTGGTGTTGACCTTTGAACCACGTCACCGCAGGTTTCTTACCAGCTGCTGAAAGCTCTCCTTCCACGGGTTCGGCTGCTCGTACTCTTCGGGGTTGATCTGGTAAAACTTGCCCGCCTCTGGGTGCATCATGGGTCGCGTGTATTCAAACACTTCCATGTACAGCCTCTTCCTGAAAAGACGGAGACGCCACAACAACGAGTCATAATGAGAACACCTGGAGAGGCTTTCGTCCAATCACGTCGCGAAGACGCCCTGTCCGTGTTTTGTAAATTAAAATTCTTTGATTTGAACTTTTGGTTTAAAAAAAGAAAAGAAAGAAGACGGTGTGTAAAGAGTTGATTGATTCAGAGCTGTCAAAGAGGCTCACCAGAGGATGGGGTCGTTGGCCAGCTCACTGAAGCGTTTGCACACGCACGCCGCGCGGCACAGATCCTGCTCCAGCAGGTACGAGAAGATCTTCAGCACCACCTCGTCTGGAAGCTTCTCCTGCAGGTACTGCTCTGCCGGAGCTGCTGGGGGAGGGGACGAAGGGGGCGGAGTCACGTTAATGCTTGACATTCTTAAAGGAGGAGCAGACTCATGAAAACACGGGTCAAACGCCATCTTCGGCCCCGTGCCGACGCTGCTCTGTTACTTTTGACTGCATGTTTCATATTTTACAACGTTGAGTTCCCCGATCAGACACGGAGCGAAGAGGAGGCGGCTACAGGACACGATTCAGGTCGACATGTTCTAACAGGTTGACCAGTATTCTTAACCACTGATTAAAAAAAACAAACATAAAAACTGCTTTTCCAAGGTCATCATCCCACAATGAGCCTCTTTCTCTCAGACCGGCAGTGAGACCGGAGCGCTCACTCGGAAAACGAAAGTGAAACCTACAAAATGTACACTTTGCTTGGAAACAGACAGCAAGGTGGCGAGCCGACATCTCGTCTCATTATGAGTCACTGACCTGAAATGACCCCTCACAGACCTCTGTGGTGTGTGTTCCTCCTTACCTGGTAAGTCTTGACATTTTCCTGAAACTCTGGGGCGCTTAGGTCGGTGCCCAAAGTTTTCTGTGGTGGAAGTGGACGCACCCTGTGGAGTTAAAAAGAAAAGAGAGAGAATGGCGTTATTCTTTGTGTTTCCACAGATTCAAACACGTCTGTCTTCAGACAGGTGAGCCTCCAGCTGCACGCACCTCCATGTTTGTCTTCGTCGGGCACACTGTTCTCTTGGGTAGAGACTTTCTTCGAAGTTGGTAGGGACTATTCTGAGCTCCTGGACCGGATTCTTCTGCGACCATATCTGCAGCAACGTCCTCATCTGCAAATAGAAGAAGAGGGAAAAAAAAAACAATGACGCCTTTCCTTCACGGATCCTTGATGCGTTTTAAATATTTTGGTCTCCGCTCTTTTGTTGATGTTCTGTTATTCTCATTATAGGGTCATCAAGCGGACGTCTCCATTGTTTTTCTTTTACGTCACGTCTTACTACAGTAAGTCCTTCTGAAATGATCTCGATATTTTCCAGAGTGTGTGTGTGTGAAAACAGCGTCCGTAGGGTTTTCCTCACGAGAGGACGCAAAAACAAAACGACCGAAAGCAGCGACCTCGATCCAAAGCAGACACCGACTCATGCAGCCATTCAACACGCACTCACCGGCAGCTGATCGCCACCCCAGACGGGGAGATGCAAACTCCCTGCTGGTTGCTCTGGTGGCTCTCCCAGTAACCAACACAAACACACCGTCTGAGAGACACACCTGACCACCTCAGGCAAACGCTCGACATACTGTGTGCTTTCTCCGAGTGCCGTTTGACCGAAACAAACACCTGACAGCACATATTCACTGCACACACCTCAGTCGACTCATTTCATGTCAACACGATATGACGACAGGGCTCTTCTGCGGACATCTAGGTGATGGCCGTGACTTTTAAGACAGAAAGAAGAAACCTGATATCATGACAATATCTGGTTTCATTTAGTTTGACACCTTTCAGAGCGACTCTCCGTTTCTCAGTGGATGAAAGTTACACGTTTATTTATGCGTTTGTGTTTTCCTTGAACTTCATTTCACGGCATCGACTCGTAACGACAGTGAACGCCTCGCGAGGGACAACAAGGCGGACAGTGATGAGTGGAGAGGTGTGGCGACCAGTTGCAGGACGCAACCTGCACAGGTCGCCGGACGATATGTGACAGTTAGAATCAGGGCTGGGCGATCAATCGATTCAGAACCTGGAAAAACGTTTTGCAAAAAAAATGCAAGTTATTTATTTTGTACAGTTTAAGGGAAGTTTTTTTTCTTATTTAAGAATAAGATCTTTGCGTTGTTTTCATTTCAAGCGATGCTTTGATTTCAGTTTGAAATATTCAATAAATAAACACAAAATAGTTCCTTAGATTTTCAATCTGTCATTAGAAACAAAATCCTAACTTTAATAGTTCACAGCACATTTACAGTAGAGACCATGTGAGTGAACTATAAGGGCAAATAATCGATCAGATATTTAATTAATCGTCATGTTGATTTGCGATAAACATGGAAGTCTCCCAGCTCGACCTGACTCTTCAGACAGCTGTGCAGATGATAAATTAAAAACGCGTGTTATATCATCGTTAATGCATTTCAGGTTTTTAAACCTACTTAACATGAATCACATTCACACATGCGTCATGCTGTTTTAGGGTGCTGCCATAGCAACAGCAGTTAAATGAGCATCCCAGCTGATGTTTACTATGAAAGATTACAGCCAGTGTTCTGTTTGTAACACCATCTGTCTTCACGAACAAAAACAGGCATAAACACTCCGTTTATATCTGTTACAAATACGTGACTACTAATAACAAACTAATAATAATCAGGCATTTAAACCGAGCACAGGCTGTGGCTTTATAACAGTGTAAAAAAAAACAAGAAAAAACTCCTAGCTCGCAGACGGCTAGCCTCGCATGCTAACAATGCATTCACGTGATGATGGAAAAATCGGACAAATTAGTTTTCCATTAAAATAATTTCACAGGTGAGTTCTCTGAAGTCATAAAAAGCAGAAAATCCAGATAATTTACACACATGGTAGAAAAATATTGTGGATAAAAGTTGATGCTGGATCAATTTTCTCTCTCCCTCTTTTTTTTAAATTCAGTGTTCTCACTATTTTCTGGAGATCATTTCTCAGGACAGTTTAGCAGATCTGACCGGAACTATATATTGTGCATTATTCAAAAGATGTGCAGCCTATAAAATGACAATGAATTAATCTTAGAATACATGCAATTACACCCCCAGACAAATCACACTTAATTTTCTTAATACAAGAATTTAAATGAAAAAATATTCCTCTGTTTAAAAATTAAAGAAGTAAACACTTGTCATGCTGCAATGAGAAACTTGGTTTACAAACGTTTAGCAACAGATTTAAGGATTATTATTATTATGCTGCCCATAAATCTCCTGTCACATTCCTGTGAGATCCCAGTCATCCCAGTGGAGACAGACTGGTGCACCTGTCTTTGACAATGATCAATGCTGGTGGTGTTTTGTTTGTATCTTTTTGACTCCTGAGGCGTTCAATGAAGACGATGACAGAGAAAAACATGAGGGAGTTTATATTCAAAAATCTAAATATTAATACTGATGACAACACATGGGGTTTATAAATAACTAAAAATCATGTATTTAATCAAAGTGGCCAATATAACACAAACAAATGTTACACTACTTTATATTCTTTATATCACTGTCACTGATTTATTTCACTGTTAATGTTATTTCACCCTTTTAGATGTTCTTGTTTTCTGTTTTAAGTTCATCTGATGTGACATTAAGTGAATATTTGCTTGTTTTCAGGACTGGAAACATGGTCCACTGATAATAATCCATGTTCTGTAAATTGGCTTTCTACCTCAGATTTAAAGTGTCATCTGTCAAACACTGCAGACATATTGTTAAAGAAATGCTTGTTTATTACTCTAACAAACCTGCTCTTTATCTCAAAACCACGACTTTAAACAACCTTATAGTCCAAACAGTGGAATGTCCGAGCTTCCGATGAGCACGTAAATGTAGCATAATAATAACAGCTAGCAGATGCTAGTTAGAGTTAGCCTGTTACGACAACAGGCAAACCCCACTTTGTGTACCCTTTACTCTGCGTTTGTCTACCGTGAAACAAGTCACTGTTGTATCTGGCTTATATTTCTCCCCCATGCGTGAACTGTACGTTTGCAAAAAAGAAACTATAAATTAAACTGCTGAATTAAAAGAAAAGACGACTCGGAGCAAAAACCCAAGCAACACAAAGCGCGGCCTAAATGCTAGCTGCTAACACAACGCCTCGGTGTTTCCTGACAGCGCAGTGCCGCATCGAAACCGGAGTGTTTTCTCGCAACGTCGCCCTAATGTAATCACTCTATTGATCTAAAACAATGCGGAAATCAGCCAAATCAAACAACATAGGAAACCCCCCTTGCTCACGTCGTCCAATTAGCCGTCCAGGAGAGCTAACGTTACCTCTTTCCTGGTGGTTCCTCTCCGGCTGCACCGGGCGCGGCCTCGACACTCGCCTGGGTCTTCTGCTAACGTTGCTTGCTCTGACGGAGTTCATTTGCGGGTGTTGTTAATCCTGAAGAAACGTCGAAGCCTTCGCAGAGGAAGAGGCGTCTCCGGGTTGCATTCTCTTTATGTGTTTTTCTGCAGCATTGCACGGTGTGCCATCGTTTAGACCGTCGCTCCTGAATACGAACCGTCTCGCCGCCGTGTGTTAGTCCCGCCCCCCCCTGCCTGCCTGCAGCCTGCCTGCTCCGGTGTTACGTCTGAACCCGTTCAACTGAAGCAGGAGGAGCCATCACAGACCGGCTCGGTCAGGCTCAGTGCAGGGGGGGACCTCTCGTGGTCACGTCGTTTACTTTTCCAGCATCCACAGCGGAGATTATTAGTCTGCTGGGGCCCCAAATCATACCAGTGTTTATCTTTATTTCACCTTTATAGTTTGAACACCTTAATAACAACCACTAGAATCTGCATTTTAATCTGCATCTCTTTATGTATGCATCGCAAACACCACTGTAGATGCATAAACAGACTTTGAGAAGGTCAGCACTTTCTTTCTGTGTCCCTTAACTGTAGAGGTCTCTTTTAAATAGCAACATATATTTTTTTGGTCATGTACATTTCCTTATTTAAGTACGAGTCTATTTCTAATTGCACTGGTTTAATTTGTGATTCATGAAGGGGGCCTCCTCAATCTTGTTTTGGGTTTATTATATAAAAAGGGTGGGGGGGGGGGGTTGTAACTCATTTGTCTGTCCAATGTAATTGTTATGTCCACGTTAAATAAACTTTAAATTAAAAATCTATCTATCTATCTATCTATCTATCTATCTATCTATCTATCTATCTATCTATCTATCTATCTATCTATCTATCCATCCATCCATCCATCCATCCATCCATCCATCCATCCATCCATCCATCCATCCATCCATCCATCCATCCATCCCTTTTACCCTGTTTCCCTCTTTCTTATTTCCTCTCCTATATAAAGATAAACCCTCTTTATTTTACTTCAGTGACTTTCACTGACACACTTTTGGTCTTTGTCTTTGTTGTTCTACAGTTTTTGATTTAAGTTTATTCGCACTAATTACATTTGCACTACCTTTCTTTTTCACTAGAGCTGTTTGTTTTAAATGTTGTGCTTCTGAAAGAGGAACGACAATAAAGATAATTCTGATTCTGAGTTCTTCTGATTTAATAATGCATGCTAGCTTAGCAGGGCAATGTGCACATTTAGTGTCACTGCTGTGGTGTAAAGTTTGTCAGCCCTGACCTGGGGCCTCAGTTGTTATCTGTTGGCAATCAGCACCTCTGAGCCTCCATTTAATTTTTAAAAGCCCAACATTACAGAGCCACTTGTGCACTCAGGAGAATTGTCATGTTGCACAATATCATATCTTGTTTGTACAGTTTATTTTCTTGTGGTTCTTTCTTTGTTCCTCTCTCTCTCTCTCTCTCTCTCTCTCTCTCTCTCTCTCTCTCTCTCTCTTTCTTTCTTTCTTTCTTCAGTGGCTTTCATTGATAAATATCGGTGCTCACATATTATTGTTATACTTGTATTTTAATAAGTCCTCATAAAGTGTTGTGTTTTGATGCGATCGAACGATGCACATTTCTGCTCTTTTTTTTCCCACCAAAGGCAGAACACGGGATAAAAATAAATACATTCAAATTAAATTCAATCTTTGTTTTTTGTCTGATCTGTTACAACCAAATGTAGAAGCATTTTTTGGTTCGTATTGACTGTGACGTGTTTTTTGACAAACTGGGTGAAGGTCTTATTTTGTGTTTATCAGTATTTCCTTTCTTTTAAGTCTAATTCGTTAACTTAATGAAGATGCAATTAAGCGTCTTCATTATCTTGCGCAGTACCCCCTGTTGTCCACTAGATGTCTCCTCATCTCCACCTCTGATCAAACCTGCTGCATCGTGTTACTCTTCACCTCTGAATGTGTCTTTATTGGGAAATCTTTGCTCAGGTTTTCTTTAATCTGATGCCAAACAATTAAAACCTTCGCCCACATGCAGTCACTGAAAGTCATGACCTCTCACCTTTTGCTCCAGACTGCTGCCATGACAACCGTGTAGTTTGTCATACTACTTGTGTCTGATAACTTAATCGATGACTAATAATGATCTCAGGAAACTGAAACCAGTCTTTTTTTACACCGCTCGGCGTTGAGATGATGTCATTATTTGGTTGTGGTATATCAATATGTGCCTGCATGTGTTGACAACATGCTAATTAATTAGCATAATGTCTTGGCTGGCCTTAATGAATACGGCTCCACATTAATTATGTGTCACAGCGAGCTCAACCCTCCCGGTTACTGCCTTTAGATGGCAGCCTCGGCACGACAGAGGAGCTCTCAGTTTCCAGACACATTTGTACTGTTTATATTTCCTGTTTATGCATCTGTTTGCTTTCCTAATGTTTTTGTTTTATGTCCCCAATCAGCCCAACGCCTATCAGCAGGACCATCTGTGATCATCTGCTGTGTGGTCATTGACCCATCTGTGAGCTGCTCTGTCAGTCTGATGCTCTGACGAGGTTAATGCTGATTGACCTCATGAAAGGAGTCAACTGGGAGTCTCGTGTCGGCCGTTGTATTCTACCAAAAAACCCTGTTGGCTTGTGTCCTGAATTAAAGCTGCCGTCAGGACTCTTCAGCTGATTGTGAAACAGCCTGAAATTAATATTGAGGACTATTTATGGCCAACAAAGGCAAACAAGACCATCAGTTTCAACAGTGGTTATTATGACAGGACAGGTGTCAAACAGCTGACGCAGACTTTCACACCAGCACAAAACTCCTCAAATGTTTTTGGGGTGAGCTGCAGACGTGTGAATGCAGGAAAACTCCTGGCAAGGAAGAGTTAAACGTGCACATGCAGGAAACCGGTTTTTGATTTTGTGCACGTTAATGAAGCTGCTTCGTGCTCTTTTCTTCCCGCTACTTTTTTGTTCGACACTGAATTCGTCCAATTATACGAAGCACAGCTCCTGCAGCCACATGTCCGATGTGTCCTTGAGTAAGAGACTCCCTACCCACCTTTTTCCAGACAGGTAAGATGTGTCACTTGTAGTGCTTTCACACTTGCACAAAACTTCTGAAAGACTCCTGATAGTTGCATTTTTGTCTTATAATATTGGCTAAGCAAACATGGGAAATGCTCTTTTCACAGGAGGCAGTATCAATGTCCATGCTCTGTGATCGGGACAAGCTCTGGGAATGAGTCTTCAGGCTGTTGGCGGGGGTCGTGCAGTGCATATTGGGATCTTTGCAACAAGTTTTGAGAGGGTTTGTGGCGCTCTCGCCGTACAAGAATAGACCAGATTTCAGGACTAGCTGTGCGTTCATCCAGTCAGGTGCATTCATTAAGGCTAAAGCAAGGCTAGTGGGTAGAGCGCTCCGGCACCATCTCGAGCGTCCTCACCTGAAGCAGTGGAGCTGTACGCTTGGTATGGTGGCAGTGTGGTCAAATAACAGTTTGTTTTGGTTTCAGGCTTTTGCTTAAAGGCAACATGGATCAAAAAAAGTTGTGCATTCTTTCTTTAAGGAAAAGCCGAGGTATTCAGCAAAACCATAAAGACTCAACCGGATTTAATGCAATGCGTCTGGAAACAGTAACTTTGTGATCCAGAAGCTTGAGACAGACAGAAACCCTCCTGTCACCTGTCAGCTCCTCCCAGGACTCAGAGGCCCCTGAGGAGCGCACACAACACACACTGACAAGTAAGCATCCGGGAGGTTTCAGTGTCCTTCATTGTAAAACACAGATTCTTGTCATCATAGTGGTTTCAATGTTTCCTTGTGGTTTCCTTTCTTGATTCAAAACAGTTATCAGTGATTTCATCAGGACGATCACTTTTTTCCTGACTGGACTTTCTTTGTCCGTCGTCACTGATGAACTGATCGCCTTTGTGTTCACAAAGCACTTGCTGTTTTCCTCTGATGTTAAAACGCTTTGACTCAGTGTTGCCATGGCTTGAAAGAACATTTTCGCCCCGTCTTACATCATCTCCACTTTTTCCTTTTTTTTAATTTTTTTATTTCTTCGGCTGAATCCCCCACAAAAAGAAAAAAAAAAAACCCTGTGAAACAGAAGAGATTAACTGTAAAGATGTGTTTTTTTCTGCACTAATCTTCCAGAGATATGACAGTGAGGAACATGTGTTGGCTTGGTAACCAGTCTAGTATCCAGTGGCAACAGAGGTGTATTGAATGCTGGGTGGGTTGAGTGTGTATTGGCTGGTGCGTGCCCACCACTCTCCTGTGTCACCGAGTCACCGAGGCTCATCCTCATAACAGCTCTGAATAATGGAGGGGGTTGTGTAATACACAGCTAAGGAGTCAGAAATATGTGTGTTTGCGTCTGCGCAAAGTGTGCATGTGTGTGTGTGTGTGTTTGATTGGGGAGGGGTCAACCATGCACTGACATTACAAATGCTCTTTGTGTTGAACTACCTGTAAGTGGTGAGCACTCTGTCTGGGTCACTTTCACTGTCAAGCAAGAAGATAGAGTTATAAACATACAGACAGTATAAACTGTTCGTCAATGATGAAATCACTGCATAGAAATAGAAATATAAGACACTGAAATTACGGTAACATTTAAAAAATGTGTTCCACATCTATAAAAAAATTGCAGGCGATAGATTCTCCACACACAGAAACGGGATAAGATGAGCGATATTAGCGCAGGAGTTTAATGTTTGAGGAGTTTTTAAGATAACTTCTGATACGTCTTCCTCATGCGAGGGGATTGTTTTCAGTCTTGGTCATCTTCGTGTCCATATCTGAAGGCATCCACCGGGGCAGAGGCAGACACAACAGGATAAGCGTCTTTGTCTCAGACTCCTGTCTGTCAGAGACCGCCCCCCCCCCCTCTCCTCAGCCGCTCCTCTATTTGGGCGGCTGTTACAGAGAGGGCAGATGGCTCATTACCATAAATAGGACAGAGAGAGAGTGAGTGAGGGGGCCGTGCACACCGACTGACAGGACCAGGCCGCCCAAAAACCAAGGAAATGGGAAGCCGTTGCTAGGAGAGAGTAAAGACAGCTTTATGGCAACACAAAGCTGAGTCCCCCCCACCCATCCGACCTCATCTAGCTCCCGCCCCCTCGCTGCCTGCTCTGGGGACCGAGCCTTGAATCTGCCGGTGCAGGGGGACAGATGGTCGATGGGCCCCACCGTCTCTACAGCTGGACGCAGGCTACATGGACACAGTGGGACCTGGCAGGAGTGAATCACACCTCGTCCTGTCCAACCAAGGAGGAGCGGGAGCAGAAAGTGCTGAAGCCCGGGCCATCGGCTAAAAATACATCCACACTTGTTGCCCACAGGAAACGTGTGGCTGCACAATAGCTGACAATATGTTAAGACTTTGTCTTTGTAGTAGTGCAATGCTATCTGTAGCTCCAAAATCAATCACTGAGGGTGATCATAGGTTGTCTATTTCTGCTATTAAGAGTCTAAACAATCAGAAAAAAGGGATAATAATACTTAATACTCAAACACAAACCTGGCCATGACAGTGACATAGACATTATTTTTCCAGCAACCGCTCACACTCGAGTTATGTCCCTTGTTTTTAATGACCCCCGGTGTATGCTGGGATCCGTCCATTCATCCGTATGCAAATCCGAAATGTGCGCCAAAAAATATTAGAGAGTGGAAGGCAGAGGTGAGGCCCTCGGAAAGTATATCAGTGAAGACACCGCCTCTGAAACAATAGCACATCTGCTCTCTCTAGACCTCCGGTTCAAAGGGCAAGAGCAGCCAACTGTCACACACAGACAGAAAGGTGAATCAATAGACTCGTGTTAGCAATTACTTAATGGTGGTTTTTGTCATTGTTGGAGTCATAATTTCACACCAAAATGTGTTCAATCTGTTCTATTTACCATGATCATTCATGTTGGTTGATTTGGACATTTTTTGGATTTGAAGCAGGAAGTTTGACGACATCCCATTGAGGTTTTTCCTCTGATGTCATTTTCAGAATGGAAAGCTTTAATGTGGTTTTTAGATTTCAGGTTTCTGACACTGGATTGACTCCTCTTCCACATTGACTGGCAGCTAAACTTTAAAAGATATTTTTGCAGCATTTCGCAGTTCCTCAAGCGTCCACTTGAGGCTGACTGCAAAAGCTCCAGAAGTCACATTCGGGGTGGTGTAGCTGTTTGTCAGAAGGCTTGAGACTGGTGTCGGTTGACTCAAAATAAAGAGTGTCAGACACTGATGAACCTCTAAAGTCCGCTTCAGAAACTAATAGTAAATGTCACTGAGCTGCGTCCATTTATATACAGTCCGAGCCACCAACTAGACAATTTTAGCTAGAAGATGAAAAGATTTCTAGATTCTTTTCTGCATTGCCTTCTTCAGCTGTCCTTTCTCATAAAGGCAAAAAAGGAACAAATACATATATATATATATAAAACGTTAGCTGATGCAGACTAATGGGTCGTCCAACATGGTGAGATTTTCTCTGTCAAGTATCTGTTCAGTGATAAAATTATTCAGTGACTGAAATACAGCAGTACAATGTTATGACCTTCCGTCCCACGGCGTGCGTTCAGAGGAAAATGGCAGCTATGCATGTCTTAGGAGGCAAGATGGATGTGAACTGAGGAAGGAAAAGGAGAACTATCCAGAAAGCGTGGCAGCAGCATGACAAGTAAGCAGAATGGAGGCGGTGCTGCTTCACCTAGCCATCCGCCCTGGTTGCATAGGAACACGAGGGCCATGCCTACCCTGCAGACACACTCCTATCCTCTCTCCTCTGCCATGCTTCATTACCCAGCGCTCAGCCAGGCTCAGAGAGGCACTGCACCACTTTCTCCACACTACAGACGTGTGCCCGCTCACAGACAGGCTCCCCTCAGACCCAGGCGGGGTATATGCTGCCCCTCAGGCATCGGGTCACACTCACTTTACATGCACAGTGCAGACAACACTGGGAGCTTTGCAGCAAAATGTGGGTTCCCATTTTTTTTTTTTTTTTTTTTCTCTCGCCAACTTACCTCCAGAACATGTCAGACAAATTCAAGTGGCTTTTTGTTTGTAGATGCACATGAAACTCCTCCAGTCACACTCAAATATAGACCTAGAATGAAGGGGATATATAAAGATGTAATTAACCAACCACTGAAAAGATCCTGGATAATAAACATTGAAAGACTTTTGTCTGATAATTGGAGAACATGTCCAGGTGCTCTGTTACTTTCTGATGAGAATTGGCCGATAGCTAACACACACAAAATAAAATCAGAACAAGACGATGCTTTTATGAGTAAATATTGGATCATAATTTGAACCATGCAAAAAAAAAGAAATCCTGCAGAAATCGTGATACAGTATGTGTATAACTTCTATTACCAAGCAACAGCCAAACAGGTTATTGCACCGTTTATACACAGCACACTCATTCACAGAGGCTGGAGGAACATTAGCAATCTCTCATACGTGTCATAGCCCACTACGGAGCTGGTTGTGCCAGACGATACTGCTGGGCACAAGACCACCATTGTCCCACAAGATAAAGTGCGTTTGTGACCAAGGCGAGGCGGGGAGCACCAGAGGCTGTGAAAGATAAGGCAGTGTCAACGAACAAGGCTTTTGTTGTGGTGTTTTTGTTTACAGTGAAGTCATCAGCAGGATCTTTCTGATCCCAGGAAGATGTTGGAGGTGGTTGATTTTCTTTCGTCCTCCGCCTCCTCTCTCACAGTTAATTTACTAAGTGTTCATTTGCCTGCATGGAGCAGTCATTCAGGTTGAATAACAGAATTTAGCTTAGCAATAGAACAGCCAGGGATCAATGGGTTAATTCAATTGCCTCTGCATGTGGTGTATTGAAAAGTCAGGCCATTTGAAGTTCTTTATACAGGAGTCCTGCAGTTTTAGTGTGCTTAAAAAGTGCAACGAGATACCGGCCAATAAAGAGAGAGAGAAAAGAGCAATAAAGGCAAAGAAACAAAGAGCAAAGTTCAGCGCTGTGTTTGGTGACAACAACAAAACAGACGCGTATAAACAGTGGAGTGAAGAGGCCGGCTTTGCTTCACATGCAGGAAGTACTGTCTCTGTTATCAGTGAAGTGGCTTCCAAAGGACAACTTCAAACTTCTGTTTATTTTAGATATTTTAGCTCACATTGTCATTTCATTCAGTATTTTTTAACATTTGTCCTTCGAAAAATGTTTTTTAAAAAAAACCACTCACTTAAATCCACAACAAGAAAAACCATACTTTTTGGAAGAACATTAAAACAGCAGATATCAAACTGTGTCCATCCTCGAGAAGAATATTCTGTGATCAGAAGTAGGTCCTCATTGCACAATCAGGCTCTTTTTTACATCATCGCAGGGAGTTTTGGCGATACTGTGACCGCCGTGCTACCTGGGACCATGTGGTCTGATGACTGCAGTCACATCGCAGATAATCCATTAGCCCTGTGTCCTATTCAGAATCAATGTTGATCAAGTTTTGTGGGTGTGGAGGAGTCTTTAAGCTGGAGGGATCCTTTCAGACAAAAGGGTTTTGAACTAATTATGCGCACTAATTAGGAGGAGCAAAGTGTTGAATCTCTTCAGGGAGGAGTTTCTAGCAACGCCCCTTATTTGGTCCTTTTTAAGATGAAAGCCAGTCGCTTTGTTTATGTGTGTGTTTGGTGCTGTTGATGAGAATCTAATGTGCTACTTCACCTCTTTGTTTCATCAGCACTTCACATCAGTTTATATTTATGAAGGATCGGCTTCCACGCTTGGCAGAAATCGATGAAATCCACCTGAAAGATTTTAACTGGATGATCCTCATTGAAGACCTGCACACCAACAAGCTCAGACTTGACCCTGACCTGACCTGACCCCAGTCTGAGGAAGAGCACCAAACGTTTCTGAACAAATCCTTCAGACGGGAGCTCCTTGGTGTGCAGGTCTTGTTTTGTTTTCCTTACCATTTATGTTTTTTGGATCCAGCCCCCACTGCTGTTCTTCCTTATTGAAGAACAGCATTTTCTTTTCTTTTTTTCCACCTTCGTTCTTTTGAACGTTTTAGAAGCCTGAAAGTTTGACAGCAGAGGCCATTTGTATCCTCAATCAAAAATGCGTCCCCGAACAAAATACACTCATAATTGTTCAACACTCACTCCATGAACTGTCAGAGTATGGAGAGCAAATTTGTTGGGTACTCTGTCTTCAGTCTGCAGGAACTTTTTTAAAGTTCTAAACCCTGTTTCTATCGATTCTGCACCGCAGGAACTATGAACTATTTTACTTTTCCTGCTTCAGAGTTCTTACCATGTTGGTGTGAATGCACACAGGAAATAATCTCCATGGTTTATAGTTTTCAGGGAACTCCTTCATAGATGGTTCGTCTTCAAAAAGGGCCCCAGAACTGTTTGGCCTGAAAAACACCTAAAGATTAGTTGGACACATGTATCTACAGCTCAGGTATCCGATAATGCTCCCAGGACAGAAACACTTTAAAACACCACTCCTCGCTGGATTTACACTTCGTAGTTGAAGCAAACCAGAAGCGTGTTTTGATGCTCTATAATAAAACTCTAACAGATTTCAAAGGAAGCGTAAGAAAAGATGACAAGCTGCTATCAAATAATGACACACCTACACGTTCACACACTCATGGTAGAAACCATTTGAGTGTCCATCAATGTTAACTGATCCCATTCATACACAATCACACGCCTGGGGAAGCTTGACCTTTCGCTTGAGAGACGACTGACTTTACCACTGAGCCACAGCCGCCCCTGAGCTGAACAGAGCTGCACATCACACCACATGAGAGGGGAGGATGCTGTCCTGGATATCAGCGCTGCTGTGAGCCGCTCGCAGGCATGAGGCTGCAGACAATCACATCAGTGCAACATCTCAGACATGGACACAGTGAAACAAACTACAGATTACAGGCCTACATTTGTCTCCCACAACTCAACTACGTTCACAGTTTAACTGAATCTGACCTGTTGCCAAGCAACCCAAACATTTTACTGCACACTTGCACCTTTTGTTTGTGTCCATGGATACCGCAGAGCAGCTGCTTAGTTTCATGTGCGTTTATTTGTATGTTTTGATTGAGCTTGCAGTGAGTCAAATCCCACATCGGCTTAGTGATTCAGAGGAATCAAAGTCTGTCTGCTGTAATGTTGGCTAACAGCGTTCAGAACACCGGGCTTATAGGCGGAGTGATACACATCGTGAAAAGTCCCCGTGATGCCTCTGGTCTAATCAGACCTTTTTATTTGAACCCCAGACTTGAGATCAGTTCAAATGAAAAAAACACAGACCTATGGGTAATCATGTCTCCTGTGATTGATCTGTGTGTTGCTGTGCACATTAAACTTTCTGATCGGAGCAGGATTTTATGAAGCGCTTCCTTTTCTCTATGTTCGTACTGCCAAAGTGTCCTTGAGCAAGGCACTCCTGACATCTCTCCATCATGGTCGCATCTGTGCATGTGTGTGTCATACTCACCTCTTTGTGTCGCATGTTTGAGAAAAAAAAAAAACAGTGAAGAGGATTTGAATTTTCCTTCATGATGCTCCAGAAAACCAGGATGGGTCGTTTCATCCTTCCTCATTTCACTAAATGCAAAGACACAAATCCAATTTTGACTAATCAGCACATTCTGGATTCATTAAACACTTGAGTTCTTTTTAATCAAGCCCTAATACAATTTTACAAACTGTTCTTAGTCCATTGCCGACATGCTTAAACATCCGCTGGAGCAAACTGACACTGGCGTCTATTTATCCAAGCGTTTGCCCAGACTAACCTTGACAAATAGACTGAATCAATACAGAATTACAGGATATTTGTTTGACTGTTGAGGAGATCATTCCCCTGGCCTGCATGTCGAGTATTTTATTGCCTGTGCATTAACGGAGACACTTATCAGCTGACAGATAGCAGACCATCAGCACACTGCTGACACAATTCATAAGCAGGAGGGATCGTCAAACAAAGGCTTCTGTAGGCAAACACAGTCTTCGGCTCAGGATAACTGCGGGCAAACGCTGGAGAACCTCCGGGGAAAACAAAACCTGGAGAACAAAGAAGGTGTCGAATTTGAAACAAGTTGACCACGCCTGGTTGATCGGCTGACAGTTAGAGGGCGTTTACAAGTGGCATTCACACTTTTTTCACCTACATTTAACAGCTGACTATTTATTGTGCAGCAGATAAATATAAGCTCTCTGCAGTGCTTGTTGTTTTTTTGTTCATTTAGAGGAATTGTCTCTTTGCACAGCAGGAAGCTTCTGGCAGCTTCTCAGACACTTGATGTTGTCCTTCCTCTCCTGGGAGATAATACAAACACTACCTGTTTAAGCTGTACGCACTCTGACCAGACTTATTGAAGACATTCAGCCGACCTCCTGTGCACGTGTCAACACGTCTTTTCTTGCACACATACACACGTGCACGTGTGTTAGCGCTCTTTAATCTACGTCACAATTCTCTAGATGACTCCTCTGCTTCGCATTTCAAAGGAGGTTCAAACTAATTAGCTCAGGGTTGTCTGTCAGTCTCGCTCACACAACCGCTGCAGGAGATTGTTCCAGCATGTGAATCCTCGGCAAGGACGAGAACAGTCACATTAAAATCTGCGACACACTCTTAAATCTGCTCACCTGTCCAAGACACACAGGAGAGAAAGAGGATCGAATTTATTCATTTTGTTTGATGGGGACGATGCAAGTCTGACATGTTTCCAATACAGAGCATGAAACTGATGTATGGCACCGATCATTTCTCAACTCGTCTTCCTCGCTGGGCTTTTACATTGGCAGGGAAATAAACTACACAGCTTGGTGTAACATCCTATAGCAGTACAGATATGAAGAAACACAGATGCCATTATATTATGATTCATACACTCGTACGACATGAATCAAAGATGTAAAGTATTAGGAGCAAAAAAAATTTACCAGCACTTGACGTAAGCTTTAAAGACGTTTAACGCCGTCGGAGCCAATTTAGTGTGTGTGTAATTATGTATCATCAATGCTTTCGGTTTATGTGTTCATATATTGACTTGGTTGGTCAGGTGTTTAGAGGTCAAAGGTGAACAAGAAGTTGCACTTTGACAAAGAGTCAGTGTTTTTTAATCTCTATAAAGCAGGTGTCTTTGCGGATGTAAACGTTAGCCAGCGACGGGGAAAAGGACGTCCTGGATTTACCTGAAACTTCTCCAAAGAACTGCGAGCTACAGCAGCTGCCTCAAAGTGTTGGCTGTTGCCACCAGAGCTGATATATCATCTTCGAAAGTTGGTTACTTTCGAAGATCGGCTTCTCACAAGGATTGGTTTCTTATGAATGTCCAAGATTATTCTAAATCTAGGCGACATAGTGTTGCAGATTCTCCTTGACGTGAATGCTCTTTTTTTGGTGGTTATCTCCTCTTCACTGTCTGTGTAGCAGAAGTATAACCATTCGTGTTTCCATTCCAGACACCAAAGCTAGGTGTAATGAGAAAAAAAAGGAAAGAAAACAGAGAGGGAACAACAAAGGTAGGAGGACTGATTGAATGAAGGGGAGCACACAAACATGGGTTGTCACTAATAGAGAGTTTTATGAGCTCCAGACCTGCTGAAATGGAGTGCCGAGCGTGTGCAGCAGCTCTTATCGGCTCGCTGGCAGCAGGGGAGGGTGAGAGCTTCCACACTTGCGCTCCGTAAAAATGGTCTGATTCATTTTCCGCATGAGAGGGTCTCACTGGGGCGGCATCAGACCAGCCAGTCCGCACAGATTTATGGTCCATTAAAGCAGCAGGCCTCCTGACCGCTGTGCCACCATAGGCTTGGCTGCAAAGACACACTGCACCCTCATTCATGCTCGGTCACCGCTCTCCATCAAGGGCGAGCTTCCTCATTGTTCATCCCTTCATCAGGACCGTTTTTACAGCCCTACATGAACTCCTCTCGTAGTCTGTAATCCGGCTATTCTTCCCCTCGCTCCCTTTGAGAAAGAAAACAGGATTTTCTCAAAATGCATTTATTTGTTATGTTTTCACGGCACAAAACAAATCATCCCTAAAGTCCCTTATTCCCAATCATGCAAGATAACGTGCTATATGGACCAGGTAATGCTTCAATGCAGTTATGGACCTATCTGATGGTGGTCAGTAAGGCATGTTGTTTAGGCTAACAGTTTTACAATTGGATTAGCACCATCCCAGGCACACAGACTAATGCGCCTGTCTTTTCAAGGCATCCTCAATCACCTGTTTCCCCGTGATTGATGCATCTTGTTCTCCTCTCCCTCACTTGCTTAGCGATGCAACTTCTTTCGTCCCGAGGAGTCGAACAGGAAAGGGGAAAAAAATGGGGGCAGAGTCTATGCAGCATGCGGGCCCTAAGAATAGCTCACAGTGTTGCAGGAAAATGATGCCACAGCAACCTGAGCAAAGCCTGAAAAAAAACATGAATGAATGCAAAAGTGCTCAGAATGACTGTTACTTCTTTCTTAGTTGGGAAAATAAATTGTGGGACTTTGTTCGTCTTTATTGTCGGCATGTTAACAAGAGAAATAAAAATGCAACAGAGCATGAGACAAAGAAGAAATAAAGTTATGTTCTCTATGACACAAACACATTAAAGAATGTGTGTTTAAGTTGAGTGATGTTTTTTGTAGTGATGTAATTGCTGGAAGTTTTTTCTTAAACAAATACATCCATGCACTTTGTTATGAAAGCCATATTAGTTGCTTTAATTGTTTTAAGTGGCGTACTTTCCACAGAATGACTCAGGTATTCACTCTGACGTCACTCAGCTGCTGCAAAGCCTGTTTGTCCAGTTAAAGTAACTGAAAAACAGGGTGTGCATCGACACCACAGCCCAAGTATTTACTGCACTACGCATGGCAGGTATCTGGAGTTTATACAATGTAAAAGCAAAATAAAGAGGCAACTGGATCAGATCACAGAGAGCCACTCGTGTATGCTTATAAAACAGAATAAGTGAGATGAGTTAGGTGTCACCACTGTGTGAAAGTGACAGTTTGGTGTGAAGTCGGTTGGCTGGAGAAAGCGTCACTCATCAGATAATCTAAAAAAGACACAAAACAAGCTGGTTATATAGCACGCTTTTCTGCAACATGCGTGCAAAAAGGTGATTTATCAACACCTGGAAAATTAAATTATTCCTTCTTAATTCTTGTCTTTGCTTCATCTGAACGCTCCAGCATCAGCCAGCATGTGTCTGTTTAGTATACACAAGTCATGTGTCACCGTTTACTCGAGGAGGGGCCCTGTTGAGGGTCTGTATCGTCACGAGGCTGGGTGTGGTGACACATCCTTTCTCCCCGCCCCGAGGTGCTCGTGCAGCCTAAATAATGCCACAGTGTTTGTGTGGGATTAGTATTCACTATCAGACACTTTTATGAATTCATAACTAATCCCCTAAAAACTAAACCAGTATAAATAAAAAGTCATTTTTTAATATGTGTTTAAAAACAACCACGTACTTGAACATATTTCCCTCCTCTCTGTGTGTTACGTTACGAGCAGCTGGCGATATAAAAGTGAAAGCACACAAGCACGCGCACACACACACACACACACACACACACACACGCTTTCACGATGCAAAACAGGGATGAAGCGTGCGCGCGCTCGCGGAGCTCCGGTCGCTGCGGCAGTTGCCAGGGGAGATACGAGGGGAGGGGTTTTGATTGGCTGAAGAGGGGGCCTGTTGCCATGACGACGGCTAGGGGTTTTGGTAGCGTTGCCGTGCCGCTTGTAGTGTGATCCGCTGCTGCTGCTGCTGCTGCGTGTATGGAGGAAGCAGCTGCTGATCTGATCTCTGACATTGTGTCTGAATAAAACTGCGCACAGACGAGTCTCTTTTAAAAACACCGGACCGAGGCAGGCCGTGGATGATTGTGAGTGCTTTTATTATTTTTATTTTATTCAAATTTCCACTGATTTGTATCGGCGTTAACACGGCTCGCGTCTCGAACAAGCTAAAAGTAAATGTGGTCAAGTGACTTCGCTTAAGAAGAGCCAGCATGGCAGATCAAGCGTCAGCATGTGGCCAGCTAGCTCACGTCAACGTCACCTCTCTGTGTCGAGCTTGACGAGTACAGACTAATATTCACGGACAGGCACAAAGCCTGCAGTTTGATGTGCCAAACACGAAGAGAAATAACACTCTCGGGGGAGTTTAAAATGTTATGCTAACCGCTAGCCGTACGTTCACCGTCTCTGACCCCGCCGAGCTTACGCCGCTCCGGGCTTCTCGGTGAGGCTAATGCCGGTAAACCGTCAAGCTTTATGGATCTCATTTAACATGACCACAAACTTCCGAGCTCTTCTTTTCAGTGTATAAATAAGTTCATAACGAGTCCCCGTGTTTCGGGCTGTGCGTTGTGCAATAACGTCCACGACGACGTCATGACGTGTAACTTTGAGCTCGTGCTCCTTCATGTCTCAGTGTTTAAAAGAGTTCAGAGTTCATCTTGTTCACCCCTAAACTGTCTTTGTTCACGGCCTGGTTTCTCATGTTGTTGTTGTTGAAGAAGAAGAAGAAGAAGAAGAAGAAGTGGATGTTAAAAAGAAGAGACACTGTCATTTATATTTATTAAACATACTTCTGTCTGATACTTTAAAGTCTTTACAGATGAATACAGATTCACAATATTTACTTAGATGTGGAAACTTTGATTCTGCTGACCCCACGTGACCTCAAATCGACATCGTGATGATTTGACCATTTGAGTTTTCGATGATTATTTCGTGTCTTGTTTTTGTCCTCATAGTTCACCAACATGCTCTCTACTGTTAATTTGCTCAGCTATTAACGCTTGGATCCGAGTGAATATCTGAGGAACTATATTGCGATTTATTTATTGAATATTTTGCTTGAGCAGATTTTATTCTTTAAGTAGAAATGAACTTCTCTAAAACTCAACAAAATAAAGAAACTTGCATTTCTTGCAGTTTTTCCCGCAGTGTTTACATTTGACTTCTTTTTGCTCGCCGTCGTCTTCCCTAAAGACAAAATGTCTCCAAACGACGCCGTGAATTGGAAGAGTCGTCACGTGGCTCGACTTCTGTGTCACTTAAAAGTCAACAAAGTCATATAGTTTTGATTTACATGTGGTGAAGGTTGAGGACTTCAGGGAGACAAATCCGCTCATGACAAAAATACTTTTAATGCCAAAGATGTTCTCAATGTGTTCAACTGAAGCAGCCGCAATGTTCAATGTGACTTCAGTCTTCCTGGTGGGAGGAACGTCTTACTGAGCATGTGCAGTTCGAGTGCCGTCTCTGATTGGAGGACTAACACTTTCCTGTAGCTGTCTTTTTGTTGCCACTGTCCCCGTGTCCTTTACGTTGTTGTTTCTGCAGATTTAAGACACCAAGATCTCCTACTTTAAATACTATACCGATGGCCCAGAGGTTAGGCGGCTTCATCGTGTAGCTAAGCACATGATGTAATGGATTATCACAAGATTATCCCAGATATGGAGCGCTCAACAAACAATGCCAGAGTGTTGGACAAATATCCAGTTTGCCCAGTTTGCCACATGTTGTTATCGTGGGTTCACGTTTCTCCCCCTCACACTCTCTCTCTCTACACCTGCAAACCTGTCAGTTTTGAATTCGCCCAACTGGACAATCCTCATCTAAAATTCATTGTGGGCGCCGAGGTTTGTTTGTTTGTTGAAACGGTTGTGACGTTAATGGAGTGAGGCGTTTGTTTTCTTCTCGCCCTGTTTAAAGCTGCTGCAGAGAAGAGAAAGTCAGCAGGAGCTTTAAAAACAGAAGAAGAAGAAGCAGATGTTGTCAGTCTGTCATTATTTTGTCGACACAACCTCCATGGTCATGTTGTAGGTCGAACCATCTGTTGTTTGTAGTAGTAGTAGCACGTTAGCATGCCCCCTCTCCGGTTCATGAGCCTCTGAAGGGTAACTAGCTCTGCCTCCCAGAATAGACGAGGCTCTGCTAACTTTACTGACATTCATGACTATAAATACGCCAAGTGGACGCCCAGTGATGCGAGTGTCACGGCTGACGAAAAATAGCTTTAACAAGCACGTGGATCTGAAAGATTGTGAGTGAGCTGAATTCTCTCGAGTCGAGGACGATCATCATGTTTCAGTATCGGGGACAGACCTCCAGCGGGGCGACGTTACAACTGGCCCGCTGGCCCGGACGCCCCCCTTGACCCCAGGCCAGCTGATTGCACTCCATAAAAAAACTAAAACCAGACTCCGGTGGACGAGTGTGTCGTTCAAATCCAACCTGTGGCTCCCTCCTTGCGTGACGTTCCCCCCTCGCTCTCTTCAGTCACGCATTCATCTTAATTTCACATCGTTGACTTTTTAAATCAGAAGAGATTATTGTGACATCATCTCGTTAATTACAACGACTTTACATAACATCTGATCCCTCTCTGTACCTTGGCGTGTGTCGTGTTGAAGGGCGACCGCATCATTGTCACGCTACACGTGAGTTTTAAAATGGGGGTCATGAGGTCAATAGGTCAACTTTACAGAAAATCACTGGAAGTGTCTGCTGAAAACGAAGCCTCCTGCCGCTCTTTGAACGCCACGCGCGGACCAGTAACATGAATGAGAACGTTTTTAAATGGCTTCAGCATCAGATCAGTCGGTCGGTCCTTACAGTTTTGGGGTCGCACGTCCAAAAGGCAGATCTCGACCCCCTGGCCTGGATAGTGTTACACCATGGTTTCAGGTTCATAAGAGGTTAAAACTCCGATGAAATCTGAGGCTGACTGTCCCATCTCTGATTATTCTGCTCCCTTTTTTTATAGGTCGACTTACAGAGCAAAATGTTTGGAAACTTAAAACTAGTTAAGGTGCCACATGATGACATGAGTCATCGGGTTATATGACTAAAACAACAAGGCGTAGTGACGGGAAAGCTGGCGGTTGTTGGCCCTTCTCTTTATCATCTCAGATCAAAGTCTAGACCTTTGTGTAAAGCAGGTAATCCTGGCGCTCACACACTTCAGTGTGTTGCTCCGTTTCTATGTTTCTGCTTGAGCTCAAGCTGCAGTCTTCAGCTCTCTTCTTCACAACTTGATGAACACTTTGGTGTCACTTTTCAGAGAGTTGGCGGCACTGATGACAAAATCAGAAAGGTATTTCTCTGACGACGGGTGATGACGGTGAAGCAGGTGACGAGCGAGATGACGTCGGAGCTTTTTAACCCATTGAGGCTCGGTCTAGACTACAACCATTTAAAAAAAGGAACACGACATGATGTGGGAGTGTTATCTTGAAGCTGGGACTCCTCTTACTACGTGAGAGTGAAGAAGGTCAAAATGCTGCTGCTGCCATGTGATCAGTCTTATCAGACAGCGCGGACTCTGACCTGGAGTGATCCTTTAAAATCCAGCGTGATGTTTGAGGCTAAGTCACCAAAGCAGACTCCCTGTTGGATTGTTAAACTGAATTGTTTCCTTGATGGCTGAGCAGAAACAGGCTGAAAGTTTTAAAACCTTCTGTTCACTGAAGACCCTGTAATTACCCGAGACGTTTGTGACTTTGATTTGTCAGACTGTATCCGCAGCAGTTTGGCGGAGCTAGCCATTAGCGGTGTAATGGAGGAGGCTGAATAATTCGATGATTGGCAGAATGAGGAAGTTGACAGTTCTGGTTCACTTGAAGCAACCGTGTTGCCATTTTTGTGCTGCGGCGTGCTCGCCGTTGAGTTTTTCACACATGCAAAGTGGAAAACAACTCCAAATAAGAAATGACAGCGAGCGTTTAAAAGGATGTGAAAGTGTCGGATCAAAACTACTCTAAAGAAAAAAGTTTGTTGGATGTGCTCCTCCCTCACAGCTTGACCCCTCACTCAGGTCTGAGGAGTTTGTGGTAGATGGAGGAGTGAAACTGCACATGTTCCCCCCCCCCCCGTGTGTTTGTGAAGGAGGGGTTTCCCCGAGAGTGAGTCGGCTTCTGTTGTCTCGGGTCGGTGACACTCTGCTAACCAAACAGAGGCGGGAGCTCTGAATGCCTGCACAGTTCACACCCTTGTGTTTAAAGTTTATCCGCTCGCCGTCAGCCCGTCGTTTGTGTCCTGCTATCAAACACAACATCAGGATATTTCAGGAAATGTCACAGTAAGAGCTGGAACCCCCCCCCCCCCCCCCCTGTTTGCTGTTTTAAATGTTTTAATTGGTCACTCTGCTTCAGGCCCTGTCTCTATAAAAAGCAGCCCCCTCCCCTCCCCCCGTCACCTCCCTGCCCCTCTTTAACCCTTAACTGTCCCCGTGTCTGTCGAGTGGGACTCGAGATGCAGCTCAGTTGGTCTCGCCTCCTTGAAGAACCGTTCCTTCGACGGAGCGAAAGGAAGAGGGCCGACGGCTCGGTCCTGTGCCACAATGGCTCCTTGTCTCATTAACACCCCTCCACCCCCCCCACCTCAATTAACGGGACTTTCTTAATTGATGGTCGTTATGGTAACAGGGACTCGGGCTGACCCCGCTCGAGTGAATCCTTTACGCTCGGTGCATCACAACAGAACTGAAAACATTTTGTGTCATAGCGAGAAGAAAGTCTTTGTGACGTGTTTCTGAAGATGTCACCTCAAACTTTTAACCCCTTTTCTGATTTTGACTTCGGGACAGTTGAGATTAAACGATGACTGTGCAGCACGCCGCGTTGTGCACGTTCGTCCTGTCATGTGGTCAAAGTGTATTTGAAACGAAGTCACTCGAAGACCTTGACTTCTTCTTCTTTTAGCGTCGAGAATTTGGTTTGACTTGTTGCAGAACACGCAGGTCGTTGCACTGATTTTATGATTCAGAATTCTTCCCCCCTTCAAAGAGTCAAACTTGTTTCTTCTCATTTGAATTATTTCCTTCAAACCTTTGAAAATGAAATCATTATCACTGTAATGCTGAGTAAAAAAACAAACGTATGGACGCACAAACAAAAGGGAAGTGAAAACCTTAAAGGCTGCTGCTAAGAGCTACTGTATCATAGCAACAACGAAGGACTGATTTCAGGTCAGTGATTGATCCGTGATGGTGAATATCACATTTTCGACGTGTCAGGAGTCAGCTTGTGTTCACCACAGAGCTTATTTCAGGCATCGAACCACAAAATCCCCAGTTAGACTTTTAGAGGTTAGAACCCAAGGAGCTAAAATGCTAACTTCCTGGTTTTAGGACTGGTTCCTGTGCCGGCCTATCAGGGAGGAGTTTGTGCACAAAATGTCATTAGTAGTATTTACGTGGAAGGTAATCTCCTCCAGCACACATTCCTGCACGCCGGCTTTATTCTGAAACTTCAGCTGAACTGTTAAAGGGACATTTCTTCTTCCTCTTCAGATACAGACACCTTTCATTGTTTACATTACAGCGATCTGGATCGCTGCTTTCTCAGAGCTGCTTTTGGTATAAGTGTATGAAGTTGTTGTTGTTGTTGTGAAGTCAGAGCCACATGACCTGATCAGGTTTCCCTGTTGGCTGTGGGCTGTCTCGTACTTCACTCGTGTGTTTGACTTTAGAGCGGCTGTGAGAAGTGACGGCCTCCGATGAACATCACAATCATTATCGTCCTTTGTCTTGTTTGCTCATTTTGTCCCCTGACTGTTCGGTGATTGCATCAGTCAATTCATTAGATGTTGCTCGGCTGTTTGTCGGAGGCTACACGCTGCTGGAATTCATAGATTGCCAAAGTAAACGCTGCTGCTCCAATAATCGCGACCTCCCCCCCACCCACCCACCTCGGCTTCTCGCCGCTCAGAGTCCACTGTTTTGGCGTGGAGCGGGGCCGAACCGCCTCTGTGTGAAGTCTGAAATTGTTTTCTGAAAATGAACTTCCTCAACAGGCGGGAGGTGTTTCCTCCCCCTCCCAGTCCTCGCTCTGAAAGCTGTGAGGTGAATACTGAACGCTGCAGAAACATGACTAGAGCAAAAACAACTGCTCCTTTGTGCGAGCGCAGTGTGGGGCCGATCGTAACACTTTGTGCGAGCCTTCTCGTTCCTTTTCACCTCGTTCCGGGGATTGTTTTCATCCATTCAGAAGTCCTATTTTAAAAAAAGGAACCATTTTATCGATAGCCTGAATAGCCTCGGATGCTTTATTTATCATGACATAATTCCACTCTCCCGTAAATTAGAGGCAGCTATTTGGTTCTCTCTCTCTCTCTGTCTCTCTCTCTCTCGCTCTCTCTCTAACTCACTCCCCCTTTGTCTCATTCACATTTTCAGAGCTCCAGCCAGACTGGGTAGTCGCCTAAATATCAGTTGGGGTTTCAAATAACAGCCTTTGCCATGGGGCTTTGCGACACACCTTTGTGTATCAGTTGCAGACGTGTAACTGGTTTGTGTCAACTGGTTTCTTTGGTGTGAGGAGGGTGTGTCTACTGACGGCAGTTACGTCTAAATGTTTTATGTTTGGAGTGAAAAGTACAAGCTGTTGTTTATTTGTACACTTGTGTTTGTTTCCAGAAAGGCGAGCTCTGTGCAGCACAGACATGCTGTCACAAAGTCCGCCTTAATGTCACTCAGCAGCGATTGCCATGACGTCCAGGTTGCCCCCCCCACCCCCCACCCCCCCCTCCCCGCTCTTTGTCAGACAGGTTTGTGGAGAACAGCGGCGGACTGCTGGCCTCAGCATTTTCCGCCTGTATTGATCTCCCCACATTAGCTCTCTCTTCATGCACAGACATGAGCACAATCGCTTCCCTTACAACGCTGCTGGCTGCCGTGGCAACTGAGTCCTGATCGTGGGATTCGCTTCCCAGAGAACATCTCAAACCTCTTCATTTAGCGCCGCTATCCTCTCCTTTACATTCCCCAGTACATATTTGACACATCAATGGCTTGATTTGCCACTTACAGCCATCTCCGTATGTCTTTGTGTATTTTTGAATAGGCTAAGTGCTTAACAGGATAAAAGAGCAGTTTGAAAAAAAAAAAAGGGGGGGGGGGTATATGTGGCTTGGCACCTGCTGTTAGTGGCTGCCTGTTTGCACATGAATATGATGAGGCTGGGCGGCGTGCGAGGCTATTTTAACTTGCAGATGAGCCATCAGGTCAGCACCGTCGCAGCTTTGGTGTATTTTCAAGGATGAGCTGCAGTCAACAGGCCAGCGCGGCTTATTAGCTCCCTCTCCCCTCGCCACTCTCTGCACACGAGTGTCCCATTATTCACCGCATTCCCAGCCGCCTCTCTTTGATGCCTTTTTCATAAGAGCAATGATAGCTGCGATCATTGCGAGCAGCAGTGGTAATTGACCAGCTGCAGTCACTGTAAAACACTTCCTGTGTTTGGCTGCAGCCCGCTCACTCGTCCGCCCTGCCTCCGTTGATATTCAAATTGGCGGCGTTCTGGAGGAGCTACTCACACGAGGATAAGTGCTCTCTGGCACCTAAAGGGCCCCGGCTGAGAGGTCAGGACTGCGAGGAGGGACTGAAGTGAGGCTCTGCTGTGCTTTAAGGTTAATCCCAGTCCTGACTCTTTACCCAGCCTGCACTTCTTCTCATCGCTCCGCCTTCAAGCTGAATCAGGTAGCCGCCCCGGGCATTCATGGCCTGAGGAAGACGAAAAAAGAGCCGCCCCGACCCCGGGTCCATAAAACACCCAGCAGGCTGAATGTTTGTCATCCACATCCATGAGGTAACTCAGTCATGGATCGAGACTTGACTTCAACTCTCGGCTAACAACATGAAACAGGACTTTAAGAAGCCTTGTCAATCCTGTCTTACTTTAGAAGAAGAAGAAGAAGAAGATTAACTTTATTGATCTCTGAAGGGAAATGAAGCTGAATCATGCAGCACACACATGATATGCACAGTGCACATGCACACACAGGATGCTATGGACAGAGATGTCAGAGTGACGGAGAAAGTCTGAACTCGGCTTTTTGAAAGTGTGAAGCTCCAGTGAGACGTTCTAGTTGTTCTGAAGTGACGATGATGATGATGATGATGATGATGATGAAGCTTTAATGCCACAGGATTGATGGAGGCTGTATGGACGCTCATGTTATTCAAGCTGGCAGCATTGTTGTTATTAATACAAATGATGGTTC
This sequence comes from Symphodus melops, assembly GCF_947650265.1. NCBI lineage: Eukaryota > Metazoa > Chordata > Actinopteri > Labriformes > Labridae > Symphodus > Symphodus melops. The sequence continues at coordinate 23,907,541 of NC_136705.1, read as the reverse complement.
TTGTGTTTGTGTCGCTGGACGTCGGGCCGGTCTGAGTCTTAATTTAGAAATCCTTCTTGGAAGTCCAAATGATTTTGTCTGTGAAAGCTGCGGACCAGTCGGTGCGTGCACGCTCCCTCGTCTCTTTGTAAATTCATCCAGAGTAGGAAGCTGTCATGTTGAGGGATATCTTTTTGTGTTTTTAGTCTCTTGAGTGGAGATTTTCTTTGAACACAAATGGGCAGTTCTCTCGCCGGCTGACACATCTGATTGCTCCACTTCTCTGAGAGCTGTGATTCATCCCTAGACCGAGGATAACTTACACAGCCCACCTCACCCAGTCTCCTCTCTCTCTCTCTGCCGCCCATAAAAGGATTTCCCTATTGTCATGTCCCTTCCTCTCTACACTCATCCTGTCCCTTTGCCTTTGGCCTGGAAAGCTCTGTGACTTCCTTTAAAGTGCTCCACATCGTAGAAGTATAAAGAGCAGACGAAGACCATTTAAACGACGCCGACATGTAAAAGGAAGACAATGGAGAGGCAGAATTCAGGACAAAATGTAGCTCACATGACGTCATGTAACGAGCAGACAGGAAGTGCTTTAAAGGCTGAATAAATCATGATGGCAGACTTCGAAGTCACATGATCAAGACAGGATCTCTGCTGTATGTTTTTTCCCCTCATTGAGAGCTGAGTGGTCATTTTGTAAATGCACTAATGCCTCCTCCTCCTCCCCCCTCTCATGTCCTCGTTGACAAACTGATTTGTGTGTGGCAGTGTGTGTGTGTGTGTGTACACTCCCTCTTCTGTCTCACCCACTGTGCAAACACTCTCGAGGTTGACCCAATTCTTATCTTATCGCAGAAATATAAAAACATATTCTCTCTCTCGCTCTCTTTGTGCACCTTTTACCTTTGCTCTCCAACCCTCCAAACCACACACACACACACACACACACACACACACACACACACACACACACACGCTCAGCATGGATGACTTCCTCCTCTGCATCTTTACATGCTGTTTGTGGGATTTCTGCTCCTAATTAAGGGCACGGTGTGGTCGTCATGGTGACACTCAGGACATGAGGCTTGTTGCCTGAAGTAATGTCTGAACTTAATCCTGAAGAGGTTTGAATAGCGCTGCTGTTTGTAAGATGACATCGCGATGATTCCTTCAAAGCTGGAGTATCATTGTCTTATTAATGACACGGGCTGAAGCCTGTAATACACTTCATGCTGCTTAATGACTCTTTACACTACTTCATCTGACATGTGACAAATTGAATCTTGATCCTTGCTGCATGCAGATCAGTCTGTGAGAGTGGATGGAGAGACCTCCACTCGTTCCTGCAGCCGCCTCACGGCTTCACGCTCACTTACACGTAACGAGCAGCTGCGCCTCGTCTCAAACGAGGTGGGCGTCGAGGAGTGGCGCCTGAAGTCGGTGCAGTTTCTCGAGAGGTCCTCCACGGTGGTCCTCGTCCTCCTCCTCCTCGGCTAATCGAGAGGAGGGGACGGCTGAGAGCCTCTCTCGGGCGTCCTCACCAGGCGTGAAGCAGAGGGGCAGCGAGAGGGCCACAGGGGGAGCAGCGGCCGCAGACAGGCGCAGCCTCAGGGGGGGCGGGGGGGTGGGTGGCCCCGGGGAAGACCTAAGAAAACAGGGTCAACGCTCGGACGGGCACATCATTCCAATATGTCACATCCAGTTATGTCATACGGCCAACCTAGAAACTGATTTTTGTGGAAAAGCTGTCAAACCAGTTTCCTTCTCACTTTGATGTTTTTGATTTTAAACGTATAAATACTTTAGTTTTCACATTTTGAATGAAAATCTGTACAAAAATCACCCCTTGAATATTTATCATGACAACCTGCAGCAGATGCCGTGTAACTTTGTTTTCGACGATGTTTAAACATTTATCTGTAATCAAATATTCAGAGATGCTTTATGATGCTCAGGCAGCATGTTTGACTCCTTGTCTTCTGCTCTCCCTCTGCAGACCTCTTTGATTTAATGGGTCCAATCATTGGGATGTCACCAGATAAGAAAACGGAAATTCCGGGTATGCAAGAGGAGCGGACTGGCCTCCGAGGTGTTTGCGGTGTGGGAACGCTGCCCGAGGCCGAGTGTGCGTCCAGTCCGCTGGCGACCAGCGTGGATCGTGCGGGCGGCACGGAAGACGAGGAGCTCACCAATCTCAACTGGCTGCACGAGAACCTGCTGCAGAACTTCACTCTGGGGGGTCCGGAGGCTCAGCCCAGCGGCAGCCCCCTCTTTGACATAGAGGGAGACTACGGGCCGAACCAGGGCCCGTCTTCCTCCTCCTCGCCACACGGCAGAGGCAGGGAGCGGGACTCGATGAAGGCCAAGCCCCCGTTCTCCTTCTCTCTGCTCATCTACATGGCCATCGAGCAGTCTCCCAGCAAGTCTTTGCCCGTGAAAGAAATCTACGGCTGGATTCTCGAGCACTTCCCGTATTTCTCCAACGCTCCCACCGGCTGGAAGAACTCGGTCCGTCACAACTTGTCTCTGAACAAATGCTTCCGCAAGGTGGAACGAAGTTTGGGAAAGGTACGTTGACAAGCCGACGCCTCACACAGAATTCAAGAAAGTTGGGATTAATTTGAATTTGATGCCACTCATTTTGTGGATCTGGTGAACTTAGCGTTTCCTCTTTTCATGGCGGCGTTTCAACAACATGCAGAGATGAGCTGAGCTGACAGATGATTGTCCCTGGAAGTGTTCCTGAGCTCATGCAGAGACATCCAATCCTCAGATTGTTGGAAGATTTGACTGTAATGCAGACGATGAAATTCACAGGTTTTATGTTTAAAAAGATGATTCTTTAAGCGGAGCCGGCGCAGTGTTTGACAGAGTGAGGAACCCCAAGACTCATTTAGAGAAGCTTTGCATGATTGACAGCTCATAAAGCTCCTTCTCTACCTGATGCTGGCGTCGGTAAAATGCCTCCTCTCAGCTGCCGTCTCTTTAAGACCCCTCTTTCCTCTGATTGGCCAGCTCTCTGGAAGCCGAACACTGCAGGGCTGCCAGTGGAGAGGCTACACAGAGGCTTCAAGTCGTCTGTTTTTTTGTTTTCATTTTCAACTAGCTGTCTCTTGATTTGGAGGACGAGCTGTTTAGCGCCCTCTGCAGACTCCAACATACATTTAGCTCCTTCTCTTAAACTTCGCCTCATCCAGCATGGGTTTCAAAATGGAGCTCAGCGTCATAGGTCAGCTGTCGCAGGTTAACTGTAAAAACGCTGAGATGTTTCATCACTTCTCCAGTCAATGCTCCAGCTTTTTAGAAACTTTAGATTCAGAGATTTATTTGATATGTTGTCTTACAGGGTTTTAATGTCTTGTTAATCGTCACCTTCTTTGGGGCTGTAAACTTAGAAACGCTTCACTCTTTCTGTAGCTGTAACATTGTTGTTATTTTTTGTGGTTTTGATAGTGAAGCTTTTCAAATGAGATTGTTGGAGGTGAACGTTTTGTTACTTGGGGACGCTGCAGTACGTCTCATGTGACAGAGACCTCTGACTCTGCTGAGATAAAGCTCAAGGTCACAGATAGCCTCCCTCCAGAAGAAACACAAACACAGCACGCTAACACAGCGCTCTCTCTCCCAAAGCGCCACGAGGCAGAGCAACAGAGAGAGTCTCTCCTCCAAACCGCAGAGTCACGCCGAGAGCAGGAAGCCGGCGTGAACTGAAGGAATGTGTGTCGAAGCAGTTCGTGTCCCCGCGTGGAAAAAAGAAAATAGAGAAGTTTACCCTCTCATGTGACAAAGAGAGGAAGACGCTCTGAATGGGAAACGGGTCATCTTTTTATCAAACAATTGTTCATTTACTTCCTAACTGTCCGTTCGTCCTGCTGAACACAGAAGTCTTCATGAATGTCTCGTGAACGTTCTGGAGAACAGGAAACAGAAGGCTGCAGGTTCATTACCGCGTGCACGGAGACGCTGACAGTCGCATGCATGTCGTCTGTGGTCGAGCTGAATTCTCCTGATTACATCCTGCTGCGCTCTCACATCAGACCGGCAGGACGAACTCCGGGTGAAGTCGGGGAACAATGCTGCGTTTTGCGTTGACACGTGCAGCTCAAGCCGTGTACTTCGGGAGTTCTGTGCGAACGAGGCTTAAACGACTGGATGAAGAAGCAGGTTGCAGCGAGCGAGTCTGTTCTGTTTCCCTGTGAAAGCAGGAGGTCAGAGGGCGGCGTTTAGGAGTCAGGACGGCGTGCAGCTCCTGTCCTTCTGTGGAACAGAAAGTGAGCGAGCGTTTCTTAGGAAGCAGGATCGGTAAACGCCTAAAAGAGTCATCATCGTTTCAAACCCTTTCCAGGAAAATCTGAACTCTGATGTCATCAGGACTTCCCAAAACCACATATTTATGTTGATCAAACGTTTGGTAAACATCAAAGAGTATCAACAGCTGGCTGGTTTGTTACCACGGCAACAAAATACCACATGATGTTGGCTCACGTCTTGTTTTAAAATACCAGCTCAGGCACTAGATTGCACACACGCTTTGCCGACGTGTCCCGGTGACCTTTGTGTGAAGGGGGGGGGGGGGCGTGTCTTCACATGTGATGGACAGTGGCATGGCAACGCTCACAAACAGAGCCCGACCTGTCATGGCGTGCTGCTCAAACGTTGCTCAATCCTAATCGGCCTGTTACGTAAGAAACAGAATCCAGGAATCCCTCGAGCGACGACACCAAAACCGTCGTTCACATCACAAAACATCGACCTCAGACTCGAGTTTAGATTTCATGGTCAGTTTGACAGTGTAGTCACATGATGTCTGCGGTAACGTGGCGTTTCTGTGTGAACTGATTTACCGTAAGACAGACTTCTAATGATACGTCATCATGAACTGAAGAATTCAAGATAAATACATTTAGTCACTTTCACTCTTCATCACGCTGCTCTTCAGCGCTGTCCCAACATCATCCCGCTCTTCTTCTTCTTCTTCAGGTAACGATGAAGTCCATCCCTTTACGTACGGCCAAACTTTTACGTTTCTCTACTAATTCATGGATTTAAACTGTCAGGTCCTTTCATTCATGAAGCAACGTTTAAAGAAGAAGAAAACCCTCAAAAAGTGATGAAACAGGAATAAAGGAGATTAAATAAAACAGGAAACAGAAACTAGAAAAAAAAAAAAGACTTGAAATCGTCAGTGATCATCATGAGCAGCGGCCATATTGAGCTCCAGTGTGAGTTTGTGCTTGTGACCGGCGCAGTCTGTGATGCCAGCGCTGTGTCTGGCTGAGACCTCATATTTTCCCACCGTGGGAGGGGGATGGCGGTTAGCGCTCGGCGAGCGGCGACATGGTGAGGCGCAGGCCGCTCAGCGTGCAGGTGCTCAGCGGGAGCTCTTCGTCTGCTGAGACACCAGCGCCAGTTTCACATGACGCTGGCTGGTGGTTTCCGTTGCCATGGAGACATTTCCTTCTTCCTGCATCAGGGCCGGTTGGTAATCTGAGTCAAGGTTACTCTCCTCCCTCCCTCCCTCCCTCCCTCCCTCCCTCCCTCCCTCCCTCGCGCTCTCGCTCGCTCGCTCCTCTCTCTGCTCTCCTCCCAGACTGGGCAAAGCGCCGCCATCAGATAAAGTGACAGTTAACACACTCCCGCACACACCACCAACAGACTAACGTGTCCTGCAGCAGCTCTGGAGGACACGTTTCCTCCTTTTGTCGAGGCTGTTCAGGAATTCTAAACGTTGCATATTTGAAGTTTCACTCTCAAGTTTTGCCTTTTGTGCAAACTGAGACGAACGTCTGGGCTTCTTTTCAGGTCTGCAGAAAAAAAAAAAACAGCTAAATGACACAAATACTCTAAAATTCAGTCTTTTTGCATTTTCTTTAAAAGCGCTGTGAGCTCAGAGCTGCTGTGAGGCTCGTTGTCGTGGAGATGATCGCTTTGCCTCAAAGAATAATCTGTAAATAATAATCGTCCAAACCGCTTCCTGACAAATCTGATTGTTTGCTCTCATTGGATCTTCACTTGTGCTGCTGCTGTCTTTTCCTTCACATGGAGCAGCATACGAGCCCGTAAAGAGAGAGGAACGTTTGCAAACATTATTAAATGTAGTCCGTGTTTTAGAGCTCGCTGTGGGGCTTCTTGAACTTTTTGAACAAAAGGACGAACAGAATAAGTTCCAATGCGATCCTGTTTCATTCCAGCGTTTTCCCTCCCTCCCTCCCCTCGAGATCTAGATCCTACTGGAGCCCAATGTTTGCTTTTTACACGTGCGTAAAAGTTCACTCCCCTTCACCCAGACTTCTTCTTCCTGCCAGACCCGTCAAAGGTCGAATGTCAGCTTGTCAAGGTCACGTTGACATCACGCGAGCGGTGAGCTGCCATATTCGTGCACCGTTTCCACGGACTCTGCCAACCTGTCCTAATACTCGCAGCATGGACATAAAGGGTCAGACTCTGCTCCACCTGCTCTCCTGACAGGCCGCCCCCCCAGCTGTGATGTGAATCAGCCAGACTTTGTCACCTGGATGTCGACGTTTAATCGACTCTACTCTTTCTTGTTTTGTTTCTCGCAGGCCAATGGAAAAGGTTCTCTGTGGTGCGTGGACCCCGAGTACCGCCCCAACCTGATCCAGGCTCTAAAGAAGCAGCACTTCCCTGCCGCACATGCCTTCTGCACACCGCCCGCCTCCCCACCCAGGTAATCATTATCAGCTGATTTGGATGTGTGAGGTGTGTGTCTCCTGTAAGTGAAACTTTGAGAAGGTCACCTCTCACCTTGCGTTTACCTCCTGCAGTGCCTCCTCCCCCCCTCGGCATCTCTTTATTCAAGGCTGCTCCTTCAAAGGTGAGATCCAAGCACACCCTGCTTCTAAATGTGCCTGCACTGCAAGAATCAGCACATGCACCCAAAAAACCCCAAACATCCAACCTGTGCACTTGTTCACCTTGTGTTTGTGCAGTATTTTGATTTTGTTGCCTTTTGCACGTTTCAGCCCCAGAACATTCAGCATCACCGTGCTTTTCTCCTCAACTCCTGTTTGAATGTGTTGCTCTCGAGTCATTGATGCCTCGTGTAGACCGTGATGCCTCCTCCTCCTCCTCCTCCTCCTCCCCTCTTCTGCCTCTTGGATTTGTAACCTTGACGACAGGCAGAGGTTCTGCCGGTGCAGAGTGTCGAGCACTCAGTCTCACTGTAATCATTAATAATTTAGAGCCCCAGAAGTGAGCTCCGAGGCTCTTAGACACTTTGGCAGGTCTGAAAAGATCGGATGCACTCTCAGTATCAGTGGCTTGAATTCAACCTCTTGATTTTTGGGGGGTTTTGAGCCTTCTATTTATCAAATCCATCCAGTAGACACAAGCCCCTTTTCACACTTCAACTGCACGCTGGAAAGTCACCCACAAAGTGTCCAGGTGGCCTGCAGGGGCTGCCAGCCTCCAACTTCAACGTCTGCAAGAAGTTGGAGGGTCCTCATGCTAGTTTGCAAAGACTCCTCCTCCTAATGCACGCCCCCCCCCCCCTCCAGATTACCTCCCGCTCTGAGCTGCATGTGTGAAAGGAAAGCTTTAAAGATGTCAGGAGGAGTGCAGGTGTGAAGAGGGACGCTCAGCTTGAAATGATCCCATTATAAAGCCAGTCCTCCCAGTCCTGACAGAGTTGAGATGCCATAGCTTTCATTGCTTTCACGCCGTAGGACTGACCATCATGCATGTTCTCTCCTCTTCCAGAGTCTGACATTGATGCTGCCACTGCCATGATGCTCTTAAACTCTGCCCCCGGGCACCACGTTGACCCATGTAAGAGAATCCACCAGCAGCCATACTGTCACCTGTTCTGACTCCACTCACATGCCAACCCGTTCATTGCTTTCTTCTTCTTTTTCTTTTTGTGTGCTGTACTTTGTGATGTGTACACGTTTGTGGTTCGTGCACAGAATCGTATTCACACAATTCTGCCCGTTAAAAAATCCTCAAAAAAAAAACATTCGAAGGAGTCGTTATAAAATGTGGGAAATACCAAAGCCAACAAATGGTTGAACGACGGAGGAAAGCTTAAAATGCTTCAATCAGAGGTGAAGAAATCCAAGCCCCTCTTTTCCTCCCTCATTTATAAATCGAGCCTCTTAAACATGCAGGATGTTTTTAGGCTGGGACCATGTTAACGGAAAAACCGTCAGCTCATGAAGAAGTGAGGAACATCCGGTGCAGACTTAGATATTTTTAAAGCGTCTTAGTTCTGCTTTACTCGTGTAAACAGAGCCGCTCGGAGCTTCAGTGTTCGGGTCACGCTGTCTGATTTCTGTACACTTGAGTTATTTTCGGCGCTGCTCTGTTTCAGTCACGACCTCTGAAGCTCCTTCCTGCGTCGTCCTGTTCCTGCTCGTTTGAGGGTCTCGGTTCACTCGCAGGACGAGTCATCCAATATTTCCTCTGGGATTAATAAACTTCTTCCCTTGTTTAATCCCTGCTTGCTGTTGCTAGGTAACCAGAGTTCTGTGACCATTAAATCTGTTTTAACTTGCTCTCTATGTTAAATGCTTCTTTTTGATTACAAAGAGACCACGAACAAGCCGGACCTGGCGTTTACCCCTCAAAGCACCCGGGTTAGTTCCTCGCCCCCGCCATCATCGCTGACACACGTCGTATCACAAGTTCTGCCTCTTCTTGGTTCTGGCCCATCGTTGAGATAGGAGCGACTTTGACGAAACGCGGCGCCGTTTGAATATTTCAAGTTTTTTTTTAAACTCTCAGAGTCACAACCAAATCCTGGTCTGGTGTTCAGGGAGCGTGTTTGGCCTGCTCTTTGATTTAAGGTGAGCCGGGCAGCTCTTCTAATCAGAGGCGCTGTCAGCGGACGCGTGCCTCGAAGGTGAATCCACAACGCTGCGTTCCTTCTTCTTCTCCCTGTCGAAACACGTTTCCTCCTGTTCTGTTAGACTTGACACTAACGCAGCTCGTCTGTCACGTTTAACACGACCATGAAGTTAAAAGCTGTCTGCTCGTTGACTTGAATGTGTCCTCACAGATTGTTTCCTCGCCGCTCTCTGCAGGTGATTCTGAAGGCCCTCTGGACCTCTCCCGGCCCGACTCGGTCCTGGTGAGCAGCGATCCCAAGCAGGATCACAACTACAGCAGCGTGGCTCTGCAGCGCTGCTCCTCCCGCTCCTCCTCCTCGTCTCTCTCCTCCCTGGACGAGGGAGGCTGCGACCGCAGGCAGTCCCACCGCGCCGGTAGCGAGGGCTTCCACAGCGACGAGGACTCCGACCTCTGGGACGAGAGGGGCGTCCACCAGACGTCTCACCGCCCGCCCGCCATCAAGTGGCCCGTCGGCAAAAGGCCGCGCCGGGAAGCGAAGCCGGAGCTGGACGAGGAGCTGAAGGAGGCGGCGGGCTCGTTGCTGCACCTCGCCGGTATACGCAGCTGCACGGAGAGCTCCAAACGCACTGTCAAGAGCACAAAACTGAACAGGAAATAAACTTTTCATTTTAGCCCCGCCCCCCCCCTCACCATCAGACTCCCTGTGAACCCTAAGGTCCGACCCCTGATCGTGTGTCCCAGTGTGCCTCCTTCTCCTTCTCTGATCGTTCATTGACCATTCTGAGCCTTTTTTTCTGTTCGGGAACTAAACCCAGTCCAACAAAACAAATGGCAATAGTATCGTTCACACAGGAGAACAAAGCCATAAAGAGACTTGTGTAACTCGGGGGTGACTGTCGGGGGGGCGTCGGGGTTTTTGGGAGCTGTGGAAGAACCATCACGAAACCAACCCTATCCAAAACGACCTGCCTGCTTCTGTCGCCTTGGAAGATTGTGATTCAGGAGTTTCCCTCTGACGGACGAGACGAGGGGGGAAAAAAAGCTGAAGGTTTTTATAACTCAAAGCGTTGCATGCTTCCTCCTCAAACCTGTGTCCTCTTCCAAGTGAATCTATTTATGAAGCGAATGAGTGCATGTTTGTAACAGATGAAATCTAACCTCCTGGTGTTATCGGTTTCTCCTTTTAGTGCTAAAGACAAAAAAAAAAAAAAAAAGCCACTGTTTTTCAGAAAGGAATTCTCGCTCTATGAATCCTCTTTTTAATGAGAGATGCAATAATTAATCCACAACCTTAACTTTATCCACTTGAGTTCCCGGTGGCGTTTTTTTTTCTTCTTCCTCCCAGAGTCGAGTATGAAAGCTCAACTTTACGATGACGAGAAGGAATGGAGCAGTACGAGACGAGCTCGGGCTCTATTTCAGGATCAGCAAGACGTTGAAATAGTATTCTTCTGCCACTGCCAAATTTAGTTGCAGAGTTAGCCGAACGACTCGGCTGAGTGACGCGCGGCCATCAGAATGAACGTTTTTTTGTATTTTTTTTCATCGTCCATCGGTGTGTTTTTGATGACGTCTGTGCAGACGCAGGACACACGGTCACATGTTTGTTGTCAACCTATGCAAAGTGAACATCTGCCACCTGTTTCCAGATGTTCACCGTGTGCTCATAGGTTCTCCTCCCATTGCTTTTATTTTATTTTAGCGTGTGTATCATAGTGCATGTGGGCAAAAGTCGTCCGGCTTCTCGGATGAACCTGATTGGTTTAAAGACGGCTCTCTGTATCATAGAGAGTCAGGAAATGACCACAGCTTCACGCTCCTTTACACATTGTGTGTTTTTTTTTATTTTTTTTTTTAACCATGTAGTGTAGAAAATCACAACACGGCTCGAGTTCATTCACACCTGGAGAAGCAGCGTGCGTGCTTGGGCGTGAAAGGGGACAGTCAAGTCGCAGACGGGAAGAAGAACGGACGATGAGGGCCCCCCCCCCCCCCCCCCCGCTGAACAGAAATGAAGCCAAAACGACGCTGACAGTTAATGAAAGATCAAAGACTTCCTGTTTGCGTTCGTTACATTTCCTCTCGTCAGACACGGCGCCGCAGGAGTCAACGACAGAGCTGTCAGTCATCGCGTTTTATACTTTTTTATAGCATCGGATAACTCATCGTAAATAAACGTCTCCGGAATAGATCATTGAATCAAAACCAGTTTGATCATTTGTAAACCCAAACTGGGTTTGAGAAAGATTTAGTTTGACCTTTGTCCCATCTGTTAACATGGAGGAGGCGGAGTTTCATGACCTATACTGCAGCCTGTCAGTAGGGGGAGCTCTAAATGTTTTGGCTTCATGTGAGTGGAGGGATGGAGCTGTCAGTTCTTCACATGCAGGTCGCTCCTCGTGCACCTCCACAAAAAGGAAACGGCGAGCCCTGATTGGACCACCGGCAAACTTTCTGGTTTTCTAAATTCTGCAAAAGAACTTTAGAAACCAGTAAAAAAACCCACAGCTGCTCAAAACGTGCCAGCACCAAAACAATATACAGTTGCCATGGTTTCCTGCACATACACAAACAAGTGTGAGGGGGAACTGAAAGCTGCCGATATGTCTTGAACAGAAATCGGGCTGCGGAGCGATGCAGCGTCATGTAGTGGGACGAACGCCGCGTGGCCTCACAGGCGTTTAAATCGGGCTCAACAGGTGAGAGGTCGACGACCTCTGCTGCGCCCGTGCTGTGCCCTCAGTTCATGCTCGCAGGCTTCTAGAGTTTCCCCTCATGCCCCCTTCCTCTTAGAACAAAACAAGGAAGTGCGCGCTCTCTTCTCAGGCTGTGAAACGGCGTGTTCATCATCGTCGGTTGATTGCGTGCAGCTCTCTGACGGGAAGTTGTGTAAAAGGCCACAGTCAGTTTGTTTGATTTTTTTTTTTTTTTTTTTTTAAACACGTCTGCACACTCGCAGTGCACAACACAAAGGTAGCATGGAAGCACACACACAAACATGTTTTTTCCCACAGTACTTGACCACATCGTGTCACTGATAATGTTAGTATAGCAATGCATGATGGGTGCCAAATGTTTCCTCGTGCCACTCATGTCAGACTGCGAGGGGGCCGTGCTCTCTTCATCCCCCCCGCTGCCACCATGTCGTTTCATGATTGAGAGTAACGATGGCCTACTTCTCTTGATTCATCCGAGCAGGAAACGGGAGAGGGTCAGAGCAGTGACTTAACCAATCTCTTGTTTTTATTTTGTTTTTTTGTTGGTTTGTTTTTGTGGCTTTCGAGAGGGAACTGCTCTCAGCTGAGAGAATAAGCTGCAGTTTGACTTTGCAAACACTGGTCTTGTTTAGCTGTGAAAAAACAAAAAAAACCCAGAACAAATAATTGTTCGTTAATCATCATCTTATTTATGACTTTAATTTATGGGATTATTGAATGCATACTCTATCAAACACTGGTCGTTTGAAACGGACTAGGCACATTGATTTTCCTCCTCCTGTGAACTCTTTTAAATGTGTTTCTTTTCCTTGTTTTTATTTGACAGCAATACGCCTTTTTTTTTGTTCCTTTCACTATTTCATAGTGATGAAGTGTTTTGCCAATGTTTTAATTTTTCGAGCGGGTGTTTTTATTTTCACTTTAACCATGACTGCCAGGTTTTGTTGGTGTTTTGTTTTGCTTTGTGTTCGTCCTGATAGAGGACTCTTTCTTAACACTGATCCTGAAATCTGTCGTTGCCAAATTTGACCCACAGCCGGGGTAGAAATCTGAAGCAAGCTCCCTCCCCGCCTGCTGCGGAGGTTATTTAAAGACGATTGAATCCTCTTTATTTTTTACATTTGTCTCATGTTTATGTCGTCACAAACTGAAGCTCTCATCACAGATTAGAAATGTAAAGAAAGAAATACTGCCATCATAACTCATGCTTCCAGGTATCGTTTCAGGACGACTGCAGAGGGATTATGGAGAGACTCTCGCTCGCTCTTTCTGTAGCACTTGCAAAAACAAAATGTAATGTTGTTCTCGAAGTGGAGTCGGCGACCCCATCCGCTTAATTGCTCATCGGTTGTTCTTGATTATTGGTTATGTGAGTCTCAAACTTCTGTTGCAGTTCCTTTTTGTTGGGTATGATGATCATTTTGTTGACGAAGCTGCCAACCCAGTATCAGTTTGTGTCAGTCGTCTGCCACGTCTGCCGGGCCGACACACCTTCTTTGGTTTTTGTATGCTAACCTCTGTTGATAAAATGTTTATAAGATTTATTTTCGCCAAAGATATGCAATTGCATTATATATGGTATTACAAAATATTAATAAAAACCTGTTCTTGTTAAACCCTGTGAGCATCTTTTCTTTGGTTTTTATTCCAGTCTGAGCAGCTTCAGAGTCGATCTGACGTCAACAACTAAAGAAAGCATTGTTTTACATTAGAAAAGCTTCCTCAACATATCCGGAGGCTGTGGCCCTCCACGCCGACGGGGCCCAGGTTCGGGGTCCGACCTGCAGCTCCTTTCCTGCATGTCAATCCCTTCTTTCTGTCTCTGTCAGCTGTACGAGCGCATGAAGGCAGAAAAAGCCCCCAAAAATAAACCTTTAAAAAAAGAAGAAAAAAAAAAAAGGTGATTTGTGCAGAGTGTGGCCCTTCAGAGAAACATTCAACCTTTTCAGCGATGGTTTCGTTTGCTTTTAAAGGTCATGAAAAGTCATCCAAATTCATTTTAGTCTGTTTCATAATCGGCTCAAAACTCCTCACAGGAGCTTTAACCCGACGGCAGCCGCTTTGATTTGCTCGTCTGAGAGATTTCTGCAGAAATCACTAGTTTACGTTGCCTTTCTTTTCTCAGCCCAACAGTCGAAAACAAACAGAAACTCCCTCTTCCTTCTTCTTTTTTTTTTTCTCTTGTTCTTCGAGTTTGTTGAATGCACCAACATGGCAGCCAGCCAGCTCCACACCTCACATTAATGTAGATTCCTGGGCTGCACCAGTGATGGATGCATCATCAGATGTCCTAACGACACTCTGGGCTGTAAGTTAATTAGTCATGGAGGACTGTGGGATGAACACAGTGTGACCCTGAACAAGGGCTTGTCTGACTAGCCTCGGGCCGCTGGCACGGCTCTATTGTTCAATAGAGTCCTGTGTGTCGACTGGAAGAGGGAGGGGGGGGGGGGAGTTCTCCCTACTGACTGCTTCAATTCAGCTGGAAATCAGAGCAGCATCACCCCCCCCCCCTCCCCTCCCACACGGCCCTAGCAACCACGCCACGCCGACAGTTGCCAGGCAACCAGACAATGCTGGAGCCACTGGCTGTGAGTGCGTGTGTGTAAGCGAGTTTGTGCTCTCCCTGTGTGCATTTAAGATCAGGAGAAAACAGCAGCAGAGGAGACGTCTTTATTCCAGCACAAACTCCCTCTCCTGGATGTTTTCACACATTTCAGATTTTAAAAAACAAAAAGAAAACTCTCCAGAGATATCTACTGTATGTGGTGAAAGAGAAGAGGAGATTATGATGGATTAGGTGAAATAATCGTGCAGGATTTGAGCAGTGATGGCTGCGTTAGCAACGTGCCGTTTCACTTGTTGTCCCAAACGAGGTCATGTGAGTTTTAAAGGAGACTATCCTTCATAGGGCTGCAGCCCGCTCCTGATGTCTGACCTTGTTTTTCTTCATGCATCCAAAGCACAATGGCACCCAGCAGTTCATAATTTAAAGGAAACATTTCTGTACTTAAACATAAACAGCATTTTAAAAAAGAAAGAAAGGAGAGGATGTAATATTAAAATGATGCCTTTCTGCCTTTGTCTTTCTCTTCCTTCATCTTTTTCCAGCACAAACATAAACAGTATTTTATAAAACCTGTGTGTATAATTAAACTTCAAATGAGATGGCCCAGTCCATTTTACTAACCTGGTGTCGCAGCACATCAGAGGCAGCTCTCTGCATGAACAAGTCAGTGAATCAAAAAATAAAGATGAGCTTCAACATCTGATCGAATAATCATCGAATACCGGCCAAGAGGTGTCTCGTTAAACCACCTTCAAAAACATTTTCAAATGTGTTGATCTGTAATCTCATTTCTTCATATCCTCATTTTGTACACAGTTAAATATTTCTGGTGTAAATCTATCTATCTATCTATCTATCTATCTATCTATCTATCTATCTATCTATCTATCTATCTATCTATCTATCTATCTATCTATCTATCTATCTATCTATCTATCTATCTATCTATCTATCTATCTATCTATCTATCTATCTATCTATCTATCTATCTATCTATCTCCACAAGGTGGCGCCAATGCGCGTAGAAAAGTATTCAAACATCCATTAAACTTTAAAAGAAGAAGAGGTGGTAAGTGAAACGCTAGAGGGCGCCCTCTTTAAACCAGTTTGCACTTTTCTGCTTTCTGACCTCTGACCTCTGTCTGCTGGTGTCTTTTGTCGGAGCTCATGATGCGTTCAAGTGTTCCTCGGATAGTTTCCCTGCTGCACAGAAAAGTGAGTCTGTAAAAGTGATTTTTAAAGAGGGATTTAAAGGAGAGACTGATTCTGTGAGCCTGGTCTCCTCGGGGAGGAATAAATAAAATATAAAAATTAAAATAATAAAATACAAAAAGAAATAAATAAGAACAAATAAAATATAAAAATAGTAAAAAAAATCATTAAAATTAATAAAATATAAAACATTAAAATAATAAAATGAATAAATAAATTAATTAAAATGAATACAATTTAAAAAATAATAATACAAAATAAAATGACAAAAAAAACAACAACAACAGTTTGATCATGAATTAAATTAAATCATCTGTGACAGAACACAACAGCTAAAGGGCATCAATGACCACAACCAATTACACCAAGAGGGATTAATAAAGTTTTTTTTTAAAATTGCATTTAATGAACAGCAGGTTACACCCTTCGAGTGGTAAATATGAGAAGCACCACTGGATTGTAAAAACAAATATTCATTTCTATGTCAAAGAATTGTAGTCAAGAATTTGTTTTCCCGTTTACATTTTTCTATATTTTCTTACATTCAAATAACTCATTTCTATTTATTTTTTTCATTCTATTTTACTGTATATATGTGTATTACTTATTGAGTGTTTATTGTTATTGCATAGCCCTGAGGAACACTCTTTACATTTCACTGCACATCTTGATGTGACAAATAAAAGTCCTGAATGTTGAATCTTTGGAGGACAGCAATACACCTAAAGATGCATCTAAACTTTATATATATATATTATATATATTTATATATTTTTATTATTTATTATAGCAGATATTAGATATTTTTCACACTCCTTACCGCTAGGTGGCGGAAATGCACCAATTCGTTGTTTTGCCAAGCGCCCTAAAAAACAAAAAGAAGAAGAGTCTGATATTCCGACGGTATTTGAAGGCATCATGAGTGGAAAGGAATCCTGCGGGTCCGAAGATGAGATTCTCTGTTTCTTCACATTAAAGGATGGACTGTCAGTGGCTGTAGCCTAGCTTAGCTTAGCACCGGTTATAATCACGTGACCTGCACCAGCGGCGACGGTTGTTGTTGTTGTTTTGCTACAGGATTAGCTTGTTAGCTTCTCAGCTAGCTAACTGTCATGTCAGATTAAAAAAACAAAAACACATCCGGCTTTTCTGATTTATTGTTTATCACGTGACCACGAAGCAGGTCTTCACGCGGGGCTCGTTACCGGTTAACTGTCATAATGGTAACTAAGTAACGGGACGAACAGCAGCAGAGTAGTTTGGTTGTCACAGTGAGCTAAACTAAACTAAGCTAAGCTAAGCTAAGCCTCTCGTCGAGTCCGGCACCATGGCTCACGTCCCAGACCTGCAGACCAAATACAGCAAGCTGGCCCAGGAGTACTCCAAGGTACACACACACACACACACACATACTCTCCATTCATCTTATAATCATGATGTCTGTGTGTGTGTGTGTGTGTGTGTGTGTGTCCTGACAGCGTGTCACAAATGTTTTATTGGATCAGTTTTAACCTTTAACATCAGGACATGGTTTGACTCTCACAGTCCTTTCAACAGGATCACAACAAACAGCAGGAACACACACATACACATACACACATGCACACACAGCTGTTAAGAGAGGCAGACTGGTGATGAAGAGGAGAAAGTAGAAATGTTTAAGAGATGATGGTGAGAGAAACAACAATGAATTAAATGAGAAGATCAGGACACAGAGTGATTTGATTGGACGCAGACGTAACATCACAGATCATCTACAGACATCATCAAAGACGTGCATGATGGAAGAAAGTACAAAAAAAAACAAAGATGTGCTCCAGGACTCTTCACGATCATGGTGACCTTTTAAAGTGTTAAATGACATCACACCAAACTAAAACCTCCAGGACTGAAGAATCACCCAGACTGACCAAAAGAAGAGGAAGCTAACGGGCCGTTTGCTGCTTGTATGTTTTAAATGTGTAGGAGGTCAAAGTCGTGTTTGATAAGGAGCGACAGTAAAGCCTGCTCGGTGTGTTTTCTCTCACCGGCTGTGTGCGCCCTTTGTTTCGGTGTCAGCTGACCGCGCGGGGCGTAACATTCAGCTTCCTGTTCAACGCTTCAGTCTCCCAGTTAGCCCAGCAGCACCGTGTCCCCCCCGCTCAGGAAGTGCTGACTGTGCAGCTGTCTCTCACACACATGCACACACACACACACACACACACACACACACACACACACACACACACACACACACACACACACACACACACACACACACACACACACACGCCCGGGCAGTTTAGAAATATTTTGCTGAGTCTTCATGACAGCAATTACACAACACATCCATGAAGAGTGTTCATTTAGTATTCCTGCCTTTTCTTTAAGCTTCTCTTCAACTTAATCCTGATATCAGGTTATATTTCATTTAGCTTTCATTCCCTCCGTCTCAACATGTTCCCGTGTTCTTTCTTTGGCAGCTCCGGGCTCAGAACCAGGTGCTGAAGAAGGGAGTCGTGGATGAACAAGCCAACTCGGCCTCACTAAAGGTGAAGTGACACATTAACCAGAGAAGCTTTTTTTACCGACTCGCTTCCAAAATGTAAACTCCACGTTATAAGGAGAAAAATCTCCGGAGGCCGCACAATAAGAGAGGAAACTAAGAATCACGTCCTTTTTTATTCTGTTTATCCTCAACCACGGCAGCACCGTGATTATCAGGCTGACTTAGACGAAGAGTCTTCATGGTGGTTGAGCGTTTCTGTGTCGTCCTCTTCAGGATCAGCTGAAGCAGCGGGACCAGAGCCTGAGGAAGCAGGAGCAGGAGATGGACAGTCTCAGCTTCAGGAACCAACAGCTGGCCAAGAGGGTGGAGCTGCTGCAGGAGGAGCTGGCTGCCAGTGAATCCAAGGGCAGAAAGGGGAAGGTGAGCACGAGGGGGACCGGGCGAGCGAGGGGGCTACACCGCTGTGCAGAGAGAGAGAGAACAGGTTTTAGGAAGGAGCTGTCTCAGGGATGTTAACTCATGATGTCTGTCGACCTCCTTCAGAGTAAAGCAGACTCTCCGTCCCAGCACGGCCTGCAGACTCAGAGCGTGTTCAACGAGGACCTGCAGAAGAAGATCGAAGAGAACGAGCGTCTTCACATCCAGGTGAGATGATGCCGTGTTGCATTCACCGTCCTGCATCCACACGGGTTCACCAGAGGGTCACGTCCCGCCTCTGCTTTCTGCTCTGTTTTCACGCCAGTTTTACGAAGCGGACGAGCAGCACAAGAGGCAGGAGGCCGAGCTGAAGACGCGGCTCGAGGAGCTGGAGAGAAACTCTGAGCAGCATCAGGCCGTGGTGGACGGACTCACCGCTAAGTACATGGAAACAATCGAGCGGCTGCAGAGCGACAAAGCACGTTTGGAGGTGAGGACACGAAGCAAGCGGAGGAGAAGGGTGAAGCACGTTAATGAACTGCCACATTAATGTGTTTATTTCTTTTTGATAGGTGAAGGCACAGACTCTGGAGAGGGAAGCCAAGGAGTGCAGGATGCGAACTGAAGAGTGGTAAATGCTCCTTTCGTTCCCCGATGATTACATCATCGACACTACAATGATTACATCTAATTCATGGTGACAAGGTGTGTCAAGGCCACAAGCTAACAACCTGAGAGCCTGTCGGTGTCGAGATGTTCCTGATGTTCTCAGACTGCAGATTCCAGAAGAATCTGTAAATGTGGTTGTTTGAAAGCTGCACCGTGTTACAATGCAACGGTCACTCACCGGAGACTGATGAAGCAGAATATCCATCACAGCTGACAGGTCGTCTAACTGGGCATGCGTGAGCGAGAAGTTACCCAGCTGTTCGCTCCTCCAGATGTTGAACCCAGACGCAACAAGGACCCTTAAAAAATGAAATCTGGAAGGGGCTCATATTTACAGAAATTATTAAAATTTTCCAAACGTAAAATGACCTTAAATATAAAGCATGCATGTAAAAAGTAACGGTGCAGTGTTGGTCATACGGCGGCCGCTGTACATCACATGCTTGTCATGGAGACCGGACGGAAGTGAAGCGCTTTTCTTATCCGCGAACAAACGCTTCATGCAAACACTCCTGAGTGCACAGTCGGTGCTTTTTATACCCTGAAGAAAACACCAGGTGGACACGCCGTCTCGTGTGTGTAAAGACTGATTGTGATGATTGTGATTCTCTCTCTCTGCAGCCAGCAGCAGCTGAGGCGGTGCCAGTCGGATCTGAACCGGCAGGTGAAGCAGAGCAGCAGCGTGATCCAGGAGAAAGTGCCCTTCAATGACACCAGTGAGTATCAGGCAGCCAACCACACGACCCGCTTCAGAGGAGGCGTGGTGTGTTTGTCACTGACGCAGGAACATCATTCAGCCTCGCAGTAAACACTGTAACAGCACCTCTAACTGTGAGATTACACTCAAGCAGGCTGAGGCTTTAAATACCTGTTTCTAGAGTCTCTCTCTCTCTCTCACTCTGCAGAATTCAGCGACTACAACAGCCTCAACGTGCCGCCACACAACCGGAGGCACCAGGTGAGCTCCACGTAGAATAAACTGGATTATAACAAGGATTACATGTCTGCAGCAGCAGTGGAAACCTTTCTGACTTCTGATTCTTTTCTGAACTCAGTTTGAGTTCACAGTTTTCTTTCAAACGTCGACAGAGTTGTTTTTGTTTGTTTTCTTGTGGTCGTAGCTCAAAGCTCGGGACGTGGCCGGTCAGGCTCTGAGCTTCATTCAGGACCTGGTAGCTGCTCTGTTGAACTTCCACTCCTACACGGAGCAGAGAGTTCACATTTACCCTCTGGACTCGTCGATTGAGCCCATCTCCCCTCTGAACCAGAGGGTAAGTCACCCGTGAATCGCCTCACACGTACACTCAGCTGAACTTCGGCCGTTTTTACACGTGTTGTGATTTGTTTTCTGTTCATGTAGTTTTCTCAGTATCTCCATGAAAACGCAGCCTATGTGCGCCCCCTGGAGGACAGCTTCCTGCAGTTACACCAAAGCATCACAGAGGACACGGTCACAGTCCTGGTCAGTCTCTCCCCTCCCTCCCAACAGGAGCGTTGTGTCAGACGTCGTCATATAAACCTCTTCCTGTTTCTCTCCTCTTGAACTGAAGGAGACGGTGGTCAAGCTGAAGAGCTTCGCCGACAACTTCTCCACATACACCCACTTCCTGCAGAAGATTCTCCCCTACCAGCTGAAAAGGTCGGCGCTGTGCGTGCCTGTGTGTGCCGGCGAGATAAGAGGAAGCGGAGTGGATGTGCTGATGGTTATCTTGTCTCCTCCTTTTCAGTCTGGAAGAAGAGTGTGAAGCACCTCTCAGCACGGCCGCCCTCGCTGCCAAGAACAGGGAGCTGCAGAGCGACATGAAGAGAGTCACGTCCGTGTTCGAGAAGCTGCAGAGCTACGTCAACCTTTTGGCCTTACCTAGTAGGTTCACACATACACAAACACACACACACACACACACATTTATCCGTTTATGTGTTGTAATACCATGTCATTTTTTTTCTGCAGAAACATGCGAGCACTTTTTAAAGTATCAAACAGATTTATCTTTTTTTTTTTTTGGCGTTGCAGAAGCATGGCAGAGCGTGAGCTCAAAAATCACACATGGTGGAAACTTGAGTATTGCTCTGCAACATAGTGAGGTCATCATCTTCGTCATAAAAGATAATTTGTAACCCTGAAGCATCCTCGCATGGCAGGACCTGCTGGATCTTAAAATGCTCTTCTTCCTGCACAGTTTCTGAAAGTCGAAAGAAAACAAAGAGGGATGCTGTGAAGTGACGCGACATGCTTGTTTTTACAAATGTGTGTCTCAGGTGTTCGACAGGACGCTCTGCCTCAGAGCAGCACCTCGGCTGTCTTCACCCAGCTGGCCGCCTGCCTGCACAGTCTACACGACGCCATTAAAGGTGAGCACGGCCGCTGAGCCGTTCATCGCGCATTCCGCTCACGTAGCCAATGAGCTGCCGGTGCCTTTCATGGACTCTCTCTGTCTTTACAACAATCCCCACCAGCCCAGTTTATGAAGGGTAAATATCCAGAGGCTTCAGGGTAGCATCCGTCACACTGCAGCGCCAAATGGGAGTGTAATTGAGAGCTCGCTGGCAGAGACCGAGTCACTGAGCTACAGCTGGCACATTCAGCCGAGTGGAAATGACTTCATGATTACCTTTGTCCGTTTGTCTTGGTTCTGCTGTCGACACTCATTGTGGTCAGATGTGCACGTTAAAGACCTGCAGTTTTACACAACAACAATATGTCACGCATCATTTCCACACCAATCAGTGAGGGACGCTCTGCACGCTCTGAGGCCGTCTGAAATCTCAACGCCACTCCTGTTCTTCTGTTTGTGTTCAGAGATGTCGAAGCACTACAACCAGAAAGCCAGTCTGGAGCAGGATCTGCCCACCGTCACTCAGAAACTCTGCACCACCACAGAGTGCCTGCTGGGATCTCTGGGCTCTCTGAACAGCAGCACCGGAAAGGTACGACCAACAGGGGGCAGGCCGCAGCTACTTTTACTCTTCCTATAGCGTCAACTAAGAAAAAGCATGCTTTTTTATTTTGAGATTGGGACGCTAACAAAAACCTAATTGTGAGTAGCGATGATTTTCCCCTCGTAACTGGTAATATCCTCTAATGTGACATCACAGAGCGGCAGGGCTCAGGTGGGCAGTGCTTAAATGTTCAAAGAGACCGTCCAAATCCAAATGTTCCCAGCTGCTCCCCGCTCGGAGGGAGAGGGAGAAATGATTTGACTCTCTGTGAGTCAAGCGAAGCGTCGGCTGAGATGTGTCTGCCGACGGGAGGCACAGTCCGATGGGCTTGCATTTGGAATAACACGCTGGCACACGGCGTGCAGAGCCGGAGTGATCATCTCTGCAGCGCCAAAGACATTTGTCATCCTCGACGCTCAGTGCTGTAAAAAAAACAAAAAAACAAGACGGCTTCATTGAAGCTTTTTTAAGAGGTGCCGATGATCTGTTTGTTCTGAAGTCAGTGAGACATGTTGTCACCGTCTTCTTGCAGATTGCCACTTTCTTCAGCAACAACTTGGACTTCTTCACGTCACCAGGCTACAGTCCCAGAGGCAGCACGCTCGCACTCAACCCGCTGCAGGCCGAGAGCATGCTGGCCAACAAAAAGAAGGCAGCAGCCTACATGCAGGCGCTGAAAAAAGTGAGTGCACGCTTTCCTCTGTTTTAAAAATGCACTTTACTCTTTTTACTTTTCACGTAAGAGCGCCAGACTTTTTGTCCTCGAGGGTACAAACAGAGCGACTGTAGCGTCTTATTGAAATGTGGTCTTTTGAACGAAAGCGTTGAACAAGTTGCAGGAGTTTTGTCTTTTCTTATTTTAACCAAAGGCTCTCTCGTGTGTAAGACCCTGACACACCGAGGAGACGGTCGGCGTCGAGCGGTGCGTCTCTGTCACTGCCGGTCGGCCGTCCGTTTGCTTGTTTCTCTTTAAAAACATGGTGCGCCACAGCGGAGTGGAAATGGTCTTCTCGTATCACAGAAGGAAACAGAAAAGTCAGCGAGGAGGCTTCATCAGCGTTGAGGAAAGTCTCGCACAGAAAAGTGTCCGTTGTTGTTTTACCGGATGAAAGAACGTGTGCTCGTCCCGTCTGTGGTGTGTCAGAGCCTTCACAAAAAGAAGACGACCTCGGAGCAGACGGCACCGAGGTCTTTGACCCCCCCCAGGTCGGGGACCAGTGATGTATCTGCAGAACGAAGGATGAGAGGAAACAGAAGGAAACCTTTAGCCTGTTACTGTATACGTGTCTCATGTTTGTTTTTGGATGAAGAAGTGACCGTCCGTCTCTGTCCTGTGTTTGTCCTTTCAGCCCAGGCCTCAGTCCGTTCCTTACAGAGAAGCTCTGTCAAACCGTCGGATACTGACCAGCTCCACCGAGAGCAGAGAAGGTCTCACCCAGCAGGTACCACGCCCACTCCACGCCGTCTATCAACCCTTTTTTTTTTTTTTTTTTTCATAACGAGCTCACATCTGGCCGGAGACAGACGCGACGTCACGGGGAAAAGTTGAAGCATGTTTGAGTCAGTGTGTCGGCTACGCTCGGTTCCCCGAAGTCAGACTAGTGCTGCCATGAAATTCTACTGGAAATCATACACCGTTACCGTGGCAACAGGGAACAACTCCACTGTAAAATACACCGAAAATGGGGGGATTTCTTGATTTTTAAATTGCGAAACAACGCAGCCGACCTCGTGCACGCTCGGTTTCATGGCAGCTTTTTATAAAAAATATCTTTAAAAGCGTCCAGCAGGCTTTTTTATTTTTGTTTATTTCTCAATCATGGAAGACAAGACACGATCCATAGGAGGCTAAAATACGAGGACAGTGACGTCATCAGCGCCTCTCTGAAAAAGTTAAACGATTTTTAACTCGAGTGCTCGGAGCGTCCGACGCTCAAAAACGGCGGCGGGCTTGTAAAAAAAAAAAAAGCCCTTTTCATCCAGGCAGCGTCTTTCTGCTGCAGACAGAAACGCTGGGTGTGACACCATGACATAGATATTAGAGGAGATAGTTCCACCTGTTGATTTTAGCTTTACGGCCTCAGGGAAACATTCAAAAGCTTCCTCATAGAAATCAAGACGTGCTGCTTCTCATTCCAGCAGCTCCTGAGGGACGGGGTGTGAGGGAGCAGCTCTGACAGTGTGAGCACATACGCTGCAAGTTCACTGTGTGTCCTTTTCTTGTTTTCATTTATCTGTATGAAACTCCTTAAAACGTTTCACTTCTGCACTCAGTGTTTTATTCAAGCACTCGTGTGAACACAAAGACGATCTGTCTCTGCGTCGTCTTCTCAGAGCCGCCATGTTTTTCACTGTAGTTTAACTTCCTCTCACCTCTTCCAGCCATGACTGAGCGCTCTTCCCTCACACTCACCGTCCTCTCCTCTCCTCTCTCAGGTGCAGCAGAGCCAGGAGAAGATCGCTCGTCTGGAGCAGGAGAAGGAGCACTGGCTCCTGGAGGCCCAGCTGGGGAAGGTGCGGTTGGAAAAGGAGAACCAGCGCATCGCCGACCTGGAAGCGCAACTGGCGTCGGCTCTGGGGGGAAGTCCAGACTCACGGTCGGCTGCAGCAGCAGCAGTAGCAGCCGGCGTGCTCGCGCAGAGCCACGAGGAGGAAGAGGCGGAGCAGAAAGCTGCAGGGAAAGAGACCACGCTCTGCACCAGCCTGGTACACGCCGTGATTTATCTCGCACAGGAAACTCTGCCTGTGGCACTCGTGTCGGATTTGCTTCAACAGAGGCGGTGTTAGCTTCTCTCGTCTCTCCCACGCTGAGCAAGTTTTTACCGAATAAAACTCAGACTTCAAATGAGCTGAGGCAGCTGAGTGAGAGAAGAATGGTTTTAAATCATTTCCTCTCTTCCGTGATTTCGTTTGTCCTCGCAGTGTCGAAGATTTCACAACATCCGATCTTTTAACTTCTGATTTTGTCTCGTTTGCTGTCACCAGGTGGGCATGCTGTGCACGACACCCTCCATCGAAGATGTGAGTTTTCAAGCACGTGCCTCCTTCTCATGTTAAACGTTGAATGGCGTGTATTTTAAAGGAGCTCCTCGGAGGAGACTCTTATCTGCTGGATGTTGTGTCTGTGCTGCAGGCGGGAGACGAGGAGTCCAGGGAGCAGCTGATAAAGACTCACTACATGGCGAGAGTGGGAGAGCTGACCACGCAGCTCCAGATTTCAGACAGCAAAGCGGTGCACTTCCACTCTGAGGTGAAGCCCTCACTTCAGTGTTTACCTCCATAACTGGCTGCGTCTGATCGCCCCCCCCCCCCGAAGGAAGAGTTATTAAAGCTCTTACAGCTTCCTCTCGGCGATGTTTCAGTGCAGGAAAAAGTCTCTCACCTCGCTCTCCTCTGGGATCCTTCCTTTAATCATTCCTCGACTATTTTTGTCTGCTCCTGTTTAATTTGTCTGAGAACAAAGAGAGCAGAAACCGAACCACAAGTTAACCTCGTTTCTGTTTCAACTCTTCCCTCCTTTCAAAAAAAACCCCATAAACCATAGTTTCCTCAGTCTCATTATTTGCGAGCGTCTCGCTCTTCCCAGAGAAGCTGACTCCTTTTATTCGTGGCATCACGGCGAGGCTTGATCTGAACGTTAGATTCCAGTCGTGGTGTGACGAACTGACGTGTCACTCATCCTTGTTTTTCCTGGTTGCGACGGGGATGCACCTGATGTTGAGTCCACGTCTGGGTTATTAAAGTGTCACTTCTGTGAACTCTGCGTTTATCTTTGGTGCCTCCACAAATACAGCCGTTACTCCGAGAAGTTTCTCCGTTTATTGACGCTTGTGCAGAGAGCCTTCCAGGGGGCAGCAGCTGTTTACGCTCTCCTCTTCCTTTCTAGTGTCGAGCTTTGGCCAAGAGATTAGCCATCGCAGAGAAGTCACGGGAGACTCTGAGCGAGGAGGTCAAACTGGCGAATCAGAACATCACACGCCTGCAGGTAAACGACCCCGAGAGCTGGCTCTGTCCGCGCACGCCTCTCAGCACACACGCGGCGTTTTTTCATCCTGCCGTTTTCTGTCGTACAGGACGAGCTGGCGACGACGAAGAGGAGCTACGAGGACCAGCTCAGCATGATGAGCGACCACCTGTGCAGCATGAACGAGACGCTGAGCAAACAGAGAGAGGAAATCGACACGCTGAAAATGGGCAGCAAGGTACACGCCGGAGATTTCTCTCTTTTTTATTTTTTTTATTTCACTTTTCCAAAAACAGAATATTGTAGAAATGAGAGCTGGGACAGAAAGTAAAAACAAAAAACAACAGTGTGGCATGTTGACCATAAACTGGATGGCGTCTCAGTAGTGTCATCGATTTGTTGGTTGATATCAAAGCCTGAGTGAATCTGATCTAATGTATCTTGGTGCACACACCTGCCGCTCTGTAGTCAGGAGTTTCTCCTGGACTCGGAGCGCTCACCTTCAAGATTCATCCGAAATAAAACAGATTCATTTTTATTTATTTATGAAAAATAAACTTCCTGCCGCTCCTCTGTGTGCTGATTAAAAGAGAGGGGAGGGATATCCGGAGGAGGTGGAGCTGCGCAGGCTGACTTTCTGTTCACCGTTTTGCACCTTTTTGGATCTCCGGCTTCAGACTTGGTCCCTGAAGCCGCTCGCTGCGTCTCTCAGCCTGACGTTGGTTCTGTCGGTGCGGAGTTTGTTGTTTGTGGCTGTGAAGAAGCAGGAGATGAAATCGTTGTCGCTCTGGACCTGAAGTGGAGAAAAAGTCAAGCACAGGCGCTATTGGATGAGTTTAAGTGAAATGTGGATCGTTGATGAAATGTTGGGATGGATGAGAATGTTTCAGCTTTGAATAGATCGCTGATCATCCTGACACTTTCATCAATACAGCTTTGGCATGTTTTCAAACCCGCAGCAGGGGAGAAAGTGCAGTTTTCTATGAAGGCTGATCCCGACCCTTCAATGAACTCTGCTTCTCTTCTTCCAGCTCGCCTTCATAAACCTTTCCCTTCATGAAAGGTTGGCGAGGTGTCGGGTTTGAATGCAGCTGTCTCGTCTCTGAAAGCTGCTTTTAGAGAGCGTGAAGTCTCTCTCCAGGTTCCGGCTGTGACGTGAGACGCTGTAAAGTTCGGGAGCTGGTCTGGGAGGTCGGCGCTGCTGATGGGAAAAGCACCTGCTGCTGGAGCCATCTGAAGAAGTCGTTAGTTTGGAGTCCCGCAGAAACTGAGCGTGCGTGTTCCTGCACGTCGGCTCGCACACAGGCTGCATGCTGGGAAGGGGACACGACCGAACATGTTGGAGAGGAGAAGGTGGTGATTTCCTCTGGAAAGGCCAGACACCGGCCTCAGCATGTTTTAACATCTGAGCGGAAAAAAATGAATGTCAGCAACTTAGTGTCCTTGAACGCAACATGGTGTTGACTTTTTAAAAAATGAGCGTGAGATCGTCTCCCTGCAGAGACGAACGCTGTTTTGTGTTTTGTTGTTGCTTCGAGGATCGTTTGGTCAGTCGTGTTTTACTGCTGAACGCTGAATCCATGTAACTCGAGTTGGATCGAGGTCTGTTGTCGTTTGTTTGGGACTCGTTTGAATCAGAATCTTTTTTTATTGCCCCATTACATTAACAAGGAATTCATCTGGTTGTGTTGGTGCAAAAATACCAAATAAATAAAACAATAATAAAATGAAATAGACTAGAAGAAGAAATGACTAAGTTATGAAATACAATTTTAAAAATGTCAAATATAAAGAATAATAATAAAAAAAAACCATAAAAGGTACAAAGGGTGCATGAAAGTATTCCAGGTTGAAATGTTCCTCTGACTCGGTGTGATCTGTGCAGGTGTGATATCGTACGTTTTCTGTTTCTTTCAGGGAAATTCAAAGAAGAACAAAGGCCGCTAAGAGCCGCCCTTCACTCTCTGCACACACAGATCCGGTCTGCGGAGCCTCCAGCAAACAATCCCAGCGTCTTCAAGCACAGGACGGCGACGGCAGCCTGAGACTCGTCCTCTCTGTCCAACGGTGGAGACAGATGAACACGTGTGACTGCGTCTTTAATCCCCCCCCCCCTCCCCCCCTCACAGCACCACTTTTTAACACGACACGATTTGCTCTTAAAAAAAACCTGTCCGAAGATTCTGGGCGACCTTTTGGCCCACGCAGAGAGTTTCACCAAAAACTGGGGGACAAAAGGGAGCGAAGGAAGAACGCTGTGGAGACGATGACGCTGCCTGACGCGGAGACTCGAAGACCCCGTTCATCAGTGTTTTCCTGCGAGTCGCTCGTGTGACAGATCATGACGGCGTTCAAGCGTACGTCTGCTCTGTCACAGCAGGGGGCGTCGATGTTCGTGTGTGCAGAGTGCTCCTCATTGTTTAACTGATACACACCATGTGAGTTTTGTTTTACACTTAGCTTTTTTAAAATTAAATTAGAGATTATTGTGCGAGAGGTTCCCAGGGGCCTCTAATTCCCCCTTAGAGAAAACAACACACGCATATATCCTGAGCTTCTGAGAAGAAGGGCTTTAAAACCTTAATGAACAACCAACAAAGACACTTGAATTCATTCCTCTGGGAGTGGAGAAAGGAGAAGAAAAAATGTCTGCCTTGAAGCGCTGAATACATGTTTACTGTGAGTTTAAAAAAAAAAAAAAAAAAAAAGGGCAGTGTAGACGTGTCGAAGCTCGTCAGACGTCTGTCCCCGTGAAGTTACTCAAACTAGTTGTTTTTATCACCAAAGTCAGTCTGGACGTGCACTTTGTGTTGTATTATGTATGGACTAAAAGGGTTAATGTGAATATACGCTCATTTCAAATCATGATATAATTGTACTGTATCATCCCTAAAGACAAAAATGTAAATATATACAAAAAGACATTTATTCAGAGATGAAATCTTTTTATTTTCCACACATTTGGGAGTTTAATTTCTGCAGGGTTTTTTTTTTTTTTAACCATACATCCAGCGAGGTTTCATTTGTGTGTCTCGTTCATCGAGCTGATTCACGAGAGGCGGCGGCGGAGTGCAGGTGAAGTTTACAGTGAAGACCAAACCTCTTCGGCTTGTCGTGACACGAGTGGAGAATGAAAGAGGAAAAAAGCCCAGCAGAGGTTTGCAGCAGTTCATTTCCAAACGTCTTTTGTTTGCCAGTTCCAACCTGCCAGCGAACCTTTGAACACAAGGATTTGCCCCTCGTATGCTCACAGTGTAACCTGTTGGAAAGCACATTTTAAGATGTGAATAAAATCAGAACATAAAGGCTTGGTCCTCATTTGTGTTCACAGTCACCTGCTTCACACTGATCCTTTAATGCCTGGTGACCTCACTTCTCGTGCTGCCTTCTCTGGGAGCTGGAGAGAACCGGGACATTAAATTGCCTGTAATTTAAAAAAAAAAAAAATTAAAAACAGCTTGTAACACACCCCAAGCCACCGGGGACCAAGGCCACACCTTCCACTCGGACATTTGAGAGCTGGAGGAGGACTGTTTGATGATGCACTTTGTTTTTTTGGAAGGGAGAGCATGTTGTGTCATCACAGTTGAATTCATGATGCTTTCATGTGCTCCTGGGTACATCACACACACAGGTCAAGGATCTAAAAGAGGCCACGTCTGCCTCTTGTTTGAGCATTTTGTGTAGAAACACTGAATACTGGAGGTTTTATTTAACTCAAGAAGTATTAGGGAAAAGAGTTTGCAGCATTAAGAGATGACGGGAAAGTGAGCAGCAAACATTATCCTGCTTTTTTAATATACTTCTCATGTGTGGCAGAATGAAACCAGGACAAGTTTGAGCTGCTTCCTTATTCAAATAAAAAAATAATACAAGGACAAAGTGCTCATGAGTCACATTAAATACGTCAAGACGACCATATATGGACCTGCAGACCATATATGGACCTGCAGCGTGCACTTAAAGTGAAACGTGTTTGAGTTTGATGATATAAAACCTTTAAAGATCCACTATGTCCAAACACATCAGGCACACGTTGAGTTAAAGTCGTTTTTAGAAACATTAAACTTCTGTATTATGTGTGTGTATGTATGTATATATATATATATATATATATATATATATAGTATTTTTTATTTATTTTTTACATTACGCTCATCGAGACAAAAGTGTAAGTGTGGAAAATAAAGTCAAACAGTGCAGAGGAAAAAAAATCAACATAAATTCAAGAATAAAATCAAAATTTTATAAAATTGTGTTTCAACTTAATTCTAGACATTTTCACTAATTTTTTTTCAGCTGAACTCTGAACACTTTAAATTCATTCTCATAAATGTGTTTTAGATTTATTCTCTACATTTCGACATTTGTTCCCAAGTATTGTGACACAATTCTCAAAACTTTTTTTTTCAACTTTATTCCTGACATTGCGCTTTTTTTTTTTTTTTTTTTTTTTCTCGAAGTGCACAATAGAAACATAATTCTTCTTCTGTTAGGGTTTATTTCTCAAGTCTGGCCTTAATCTTAAGCACACAGTTTATTATTATTATTTCAAAACGGGGAAGAGAACAGAATACTGAAAACTCTGAATCAAACTTGTTTTTTTTATTAAAATGATACAGCTAACAAACACATGAAGGAGCTACAGGAAGCTTTAAGTCTCTGTTTCATATAAACATCCAGGGAGAACAACAGATGTGTGCTTTTTGTCTTGATACCGACATTTCCTACCGTCGTGAACGCAGCACGGCTCATTCCTGCAGTGTCCCGTAGTGGGACAGTCTGTGTGTGTGTGTTTGTGTGTGTGTGTGTGAACTCGGGAGGGGAAGCAGCGCTGTGTGCTGTTCAAACTCCCAGGATTTACACTCTGCCATTTTGAGGAAAACCGGCCGACATGAATCCCAAGTCATGATCCGGATCAGAGAAGTCCATCTGTGAGACAGTGAGTACTCCGGCTCTGTTTGGAGAAAGCTGGGATAGTTCGGGATAGTTCGGGTCAGGTCGGGGGGGTTGGGGGGAAGAATTAAAGTGTTTGGATGTTAACTTGGTCACGTTAGAGGGGTTTTGTGCTGACTCTGATCCAGGTCCAGCTGAGCGCGCAGAGACTTTACGCAGACTTTACGCAGACTCCAAACACAGGCTGTAAACAGGAGCCCACCAGTGGGCCTCTCTGGCCCGGGTCCTGGGCCTGGCTCTGTTGTGGATGACAGCACGCTGGTTCTGTTTTCCTTTTCCTCTCTCAGTCGCTGCTGGGAGTGAAACGAAGTTTCCCGGTAGCTGAGCTGCGGTGCGGTGCGTGTTTTGCGTTTTTCTGACCCCGCGCTGCACCGATGCGGTGTTACTTTCATCACACCCTTCAACTGTTGAGTTTAAGGAGTAGATGGGACAAAGAATCTTTTTTACGTGCTTTTTATTCATGAAAAAATGAAAATACTTGTGTCACTGTTGTTACGCGGACGTAGAGGAGACTATTGTAACAAATCCCTCCAATCAGAGAAGGCCCTCATTCCGCACATGCTCAGTAAAGCCTGACTCACCACCAACATAAAGTATGAACATCATGGCACATCACATACACAAGTTTTTACAAGACTATCGTGCTCTGCTGAGGAACCCACGTGACCTTACCTGACCTCACGTGACCTCACATAAAGAAGTTACATTTGTGATGATGAAGCTTTATGCAGAGAGGAAAAGGTCGAGGGTTTGATCCCCAGCTCCTGCAGCAACATGTCCACTGTGCCCTCGAGCAAGGCACTTCACCATCAAGTGTGTGAATGTGTAGGTGTAAAAAGCACTTCATAGTTTGAACCTTAAACATGTAAATCCGGGCGTTCAGATTGGATCTTTATCCGTGCTTCGTCATCAGGAACGCCACTCATGATGCCGGGACAGTGGGAGGAACTTCAGGATCGCCTGAGTTAAAATCCAACATGGCGGCTGCATCAACAGTGACATTGAAGATGTTCTTCTTCTTCTGTAAACTGCAGACTCAGAACATCAGGGGGATTTTTTTAGCTGCAGCCAAAAACACCAACTTCTCCCATTTATTTCTGCTTATTAGTTTCCAGTCATGCTTTCCTGATCTGGAACAAACATGTCCTCTAAACGCAGGCCGCTCTGTGTTTGATTTGGTGTGTTTAAGGAGTGAGGAGACAGAAACGCCAGCGTTCTCCTCGTCTTTGTTTTGACAGGAGAGCGGACTCGAGATTACAGAGTCGCTGTGGTCACGACAGGAAAGTGCTCCACCAGCAAAATAAACGGGGGGCCGTGTCTCACTTCATGGATTTATTTTTCCAGGGAACACGAGCTCGTTCGTCAGTGTGAGAGTCCAAGAACGATCCCGGGAATCCAACAGGAAGTCGTTCCATTCAAACAGGAAGCATCTGTCAGACAAAGTTGAAGTCGCGTGTTCAGGAAAAGATCAGCTGTTTTATTTTTAACCTCTGAACGTTTCCTCTCAGTCCTCACATGTCAGCCGACTGTTGACGAGTGGCTTCCTGTCGTGAAGGGGCGTGTCCGAGGTCGATACAGTAATTAGGACAGAAAGGCCAAACGGCAGGACGCCGTCCTGACAATGGATTCATCTGGAAGTTAATAACGGTCACAGTCAGTGGAGGTCACGTTGGGGTGAACGCAGAGCTGCAGATTTCTGTCCCGTCCTCCTTCGTTGGCATCAGCTCGTGCTTTCTGTTCCTCCTGATGTCCACGTGTTGAACCTTTTAGCGGTCGTGGCGTTTTGTCGGTGTGGAGTTTAGTTTGCTCTCTCGGGTCGGAGGATGTCGCACAGAGCGAAGTATTCACCTCGTGGAGGTTTTCTGTGTTTTGTCGGGTGGCCCTGATGTGCTTTGTGAGCTCCTTCCTGTGCACCGCTCTCATGAGAACATTTGACTTCATATCGATGCTACGTGTCGTTGAACTGAATCAAACTGACATTTTATTGCCGTAATGGATGATCGATTGATTGTACAAATACTCTGTGGATTAAAAGTCCAAAGTGCATGAATTCTCCTGCAGACACTATCAGAGTGCGGACGCTGACTAATGCATCTGTTTACATGACTCACTTTGACCCAGTAATTAGGATGATGTGACTGCAGGAGGAGTGCATGTTGTTCTGAATATGAGGCGCAGACGTTCATGGGATTCTCACCTCCCGACTCTGAGCAGGACGATTCTGTCGACGTATAAAAGGTTAAAGGAGCAGCATTCACATTAGGCTCCTCCCCCAGTGCAAGCTAACCACAGGTGTCTCCAACAGGAAGTAGACCAACGCCTACGCCTGCAGGTGAAAGCTAACGAAAGGTTCGCCCACGTTTCCGCTTGGCGTTTCGCCTCGCTGTGATTTTTATGGGAATACTCGCTGAGCTGTATCCGCTCCTGAACACACCATCACGCTGTCATTGGCTGGAGACAAACACACCAGCTCCCCGCCCGGAAACGTCCCGAGTCAACCAAAACAAAGCAGGACATGAACATCCAGTCCGATGACCTCTGCAGACACGCGTACGGAGGCCCAGAAGGGACGACTGAGCAGCTTCCCTTTTCCATATTTAACTTCTGGGCCTTTAAACGTTTAAAAGTCATTCCTCAGTCTTGTTTTTTATGTTCTGCTAATCACAGTGACGAGCCTTTTTCATCCCCAGCTTCCTTTTTTTAACGCTAATAAATAACCAGGCGTTATAAATAACCAGGCGTAGCAGAATTTATGGCCAGTAAATCTGCTGCGCTGATGGAAGCTGATACGACAACATTAAGATAATATTTGTTGTCAGTTGACACAAATACAGCCGTCTGGTATTTCCTGTGTGCAGAGCCGCTCGTCCCAGAGGAATGCCAGGAATGTGTTCTTTTGTCCTCTGATTTAGCAGCGTCTCGTCGTTTCTGGACGGCCTGCAATGAGGAAAAAAAAAGAGAAGTGTGGATATGAGTCTGAAAAACTGTCAGTCCCCCCCCCCCCCCCCCCCCCCCCCGTGGAGATCTCATCCTGGTCTGCACCGCCGTCTATGAACCGAAAGCTGAGAGGTTTAGTCAGTCAGATTGAACTCTGGGAAAAAGTGTGCTATCGTTGCCTCTCATTAGAAATGTGTTCCCATGTTTGACTGAAGACGTGTCAATCCTCGACCCCCCCCCCCCCCCCCCCCCCCACCACGGTTTATTTTTAGCAGGAGGAACTGGCCGCTGGATATCTTTATGCAACTCATCTGTGATCTTGAAGGGAGGAGGGCTGTAATTTCGGCTTTCTGCTTTCAATTATTGTTCTCGAGTGTTTTTTATGGCGAGATGAGGCTTCGGCGTTTTGAATGTGGTCACTCGCCCGGCCTCTGATGTGTGATGAGCAGAGCTGCCAGCACGCCCAAATACAGGCTGTGATTGACTTGTAGGAACAGGAAGAATGTAAGATCACCGCAGCCTCCTTATTGGATCAGTAAGTCAATAAAACTTACAGTTTACTGTGGATCCTTTAAAGTTGATTAAAATCTGCTCGACATGGCGAGAGACGCAGAGGAGCCGTTCAACTCTTCCTGATGTGGTTGTTCACACATGCACCTCCCTCTCCGCTGGGCCGTCCAGTCGAGACCCTGTAACGCCCGGGTCACTACCCGGACCTCCTCACTTGGTCCGCCAGCGTCATCGTGAAGGCCGAACCTTCCAGGGGAGTGAATGTCTCACCTTGAAAACAAAGCGTGTGTTCCCTCCTGTGTTTGAATACACGAACGTTCAAACGTGGTCGAGGATCAAACCTTCGTCTTCCAGAGGTGCCTCCTCCTCCTCCTCCTCCTCCTCCGCCCGAAGCTTCCCGCCGTCCAGCTGCTTCTCTCTCTTCACTTCATGCCGGTAAATGAGGCGGGATCTTCGCACGCCAACCTTTCTCACTCGCATTTTGAAGCAGCCTCGCCATTAAATATTTACGCTCTGCTCCGTTCAAAGGGCGGTTTGTCTCAAACTACATTTTGGAAGAACATCCGTTTGAATCGGAAAACTTTGAAACGTTGACTCTTAAAGCTCCTGGTGAGAAGCGTAAACAGCAGCTCCTCAAAACAAATCTGCGTTTATGATGTCGTGTTCTCAGCCTTTGAGACTCTCTCACTCTGTCAGGCTGTACAGATACAAACGTTTTCCTCCTTTGAGTAGAATCGCTTCAGTTGGACAGTTTTGTCTCGAGGACGAACACGTCTGGAGTTCGTGTTTCGTGGTTTTGTCAACAAAAAGAATCAAAGGATTGCACCATGCATCGAATCCTTCACACAGTCAACGCAGTGTTTGAACACGGTGCCCGTTCTTAGTTTCATTTTCAAATCTCTGTGACGGCAGCGCTTCACGTTTAACTGAACCCGACCGATGTGATACACACATCCTTAAAAACACACTCATCAAACACGTGGAGAAAAGACATTTAATGAAGACAATGCTGCATGTTGTGATCCATACAGCGCCCTCTGCTGGTGAAAGAGAACCGCTGGTTCAATACGATGAAACTCTGTTTAACCGGAGAATAAATGGAGTGATGCAGAAAATCAGCCGATACTGATCGCTGGACTTGCAAACATCAGCTGGTCGATCAGTCGATCAGGATCAATGTGTTTCATGCCTGTTCAGTGGTAACAGCCTTGGCTTGCTGCTATGACATTCAGCATTCAGAGACATTCAGCATGCAGGTCGGCTGTCGGACCTTCCACCTCAAGGTTTCTGGAACTTTACAAAGTCCACCAAATGAAGACTCTGGTTCCTACGTTAGATTCCCAGAGTTCCTATAAAGGTCCTTCGTCTCTCTGTGGTCTTCAGCTGCTTTAATGGGACTGTTATTTATTTCTCCATAAACAAAACGTGATGATCTGAGACTATAAATATCTCTACGGGTTAAATATGTGGCCCGGCAGAAACCAGTTGAACCGATGTTCGAAGGCGATGTTGACGATAGTCTAGATGTTTCCGGGTCTTACGGCGTCCTCCATGAGCGGGACGGATGAACTCAAGCCGAGTCACCGTGAGATTTCCGTCTACAGCCGGGTTCAGAAACAGATTGATGACATCACTGACGCGACGTCCGCAACAAATGAAAATCCTCCAACAGGCTTCACAGCTGAAATCTTTATTTCCTGCAAATCGAGAAAAGGGACAAATATGTCCGTGAGCGTTCACATGTGAGAGACGTTTATAAATCCAGATTGTCCTCTTCTGATCGAGGACTTTTCAGACAGTTTAGATAATAAATGTTTCGAGCTCTTCCTTCAGCTTTTACATCAAACCAGCTTCTCTTAATTGTGGCGTTAACACATTTAAACGAGCTCCAGGTTTTCAAGGTCAACCTCTCATTACGTTTTAATGGAGTACCTCAAGGAAATATGTTTTATTTATATCCCCAAGAGTGCTCTCTCTCTCTCTCTCTCTCTCTCTCGCTCGCTCGTTTCTGCAGGGAGGATAAGTGGACTTGTTCAAGCTTTCAGCCGATGCGTTTAAGAGCGTGTGTGTGGAATATCTTCAAATTGACTCAACACTCCAGCTTGAAATATTTTCTGATTTCTGTTTTTTTTTTCTGCCTTGCAGAGGAGAAGGCCTCTGAAGTCGGGGAGAGTCGACCCGACAAAGGAGGGATTCCTGTTTGAACCGGTCCTCAGTCCTCTTCGGCCATGTGTTCCACAAATCACTCAAACTGGGTCACGTTTGAAGATGACAGCACGCCGCTCTCGTCACCTCAGAAGCCCCTGCAGTCACCAGGGCTTACCAAAGCCTCAGTGCCGCGTCCCAATGGTCTTAAATTGGTGCTTCCTCCAATCAGAGATACTTCCTGGAGCTTCAACAGTTCACTGGAATCCCCTCAAAGCCACTCGAGTCTTAGTGGAAGTTCTTGTGTACCGTGTAACACGCCTTTTTGCACTCCTGTGAGCGGCGTTCCCAGCAGCGCCTCTCCCTTTCACTCCAACACGCAGGAAAAGAACGACTTCTTTCAGAGGCTCTCCAGCCCTTCTGCTCCCTCTCCTGCTCCAGACGCCTTAAATCAAACCAGCAATGGACCAAACCCGTTCCCTTCTTTCCAGGGAAACTCAGGACACTACAACCCCTTCTGGCATGGATCCAGATACAGCGCCGACGCAGACAGCTCCTCCTCCTCCTCCGACTCCGAGTCCAACAACAGCCTGCCGCGTTTCTTCATTCGGACCAAAGATGGCAGCGAGCCCTCACGCGACCAACTCCAGAGCTCCTTCTCCTCCTACGTTTGCAACAAACTGGAGGGCCTGCGAGCAGATTCGGACCAAGAATCGGAGCCGGAACGCGACGGAGAGAGGCGCCTGAGCTGCAAAAACGAGGTGCTAAGCGAGGGTTTGTCCCGGTTTGTTCCTCGCGGACTCTTTCGGAGCCAGAAGAGAGATGGCTGGTCTGTCATGCTCAGGATTCCTGAAAAGAAAAACCGCATGTCTTCTCGACAGTGGGGGCCGATATACCTTCGCCTGCTGCCCGGTGGCGTCCTGCAGATGTATTACGAGAAAGGGCTGGAGAAGCCGTACAAGGAGTTCCAGCTCCTCCCTCATTTCAGGCTCTCGGAGCTCAAACTGGAAAGCTACGGAGAGCCACGCAAAGTCCTGGCACTCAAAGTGGAACATTACTCGTACACGGAGAAGAAACGCTTTCATCCCAAGCTGGAGGTCAGCCACGAGGCGGAGGTGGATCAGCTGCTCAAATTCGGCTCCACGGCACACGAGGACATGGAGGACCTGGTGGTTTCCATGGAGGAGGAGATCTTCAAACTGGGAATGCCCCATCAGCAGAGGAAGCACTACGAGGAGCAGGAGCTGTCGCTGCAGATCACCGATCACATCTGGGTGCAACTGGACAAGAGTGGAGGCGTGCTGGAGCGGACCGCCCTCACACAGATTCACTGCTTGGCCTTTCTGAGCGGACTCGGGGATTGCTTCCTCGCCCTGAACGACCTCAGGCTGCTGCACTTTGACTCCAGCTACGGCTCCGAGGAGGAACTGTGGATGGAGATAATCGACTACCATTTTCACCAGTGTGTAAATCAGACGGAGTTTCAGCGGTCACGGCTGATCAAGTTCTCGCCTCCGGACGCCTGCAGGGTGGAGCTGATGCGGTACAAGACGTTGCTTCTGGGTTGCACGGAGATTCCCTTCACCATCAAAGCGGTGGTCACGGTACAAGGCGCCTACGTGGAGCTGCAGGCCTTTCTGAACATGTCGGCCGGCTTCCTCTCCTCCATGGGGATATCGGACACGAACCCGCTGTGTGAGAACGTAGTCATCCGGGTGCCGGTGCCGGGCGACTGGGTCCGAGTGACGCAGACGGTGGCCTTGCTGCGGCAGAGATCTCTGAAGGCCCGTATGAACAGAAACGCCTGCTTGGGGGCCGTCGGCGCCGCAGATTCACAGCCGGTCATGCAGGTGTCAGTGGGCACTGTCAAATATGAGAACGTATACTCGGCCGTGGTGTGGAGGATCGACAGACTGCCAGCAAAGAATACAGGTAACGCTCAAATCACCGCCTGTGATTGGCTCTCACGTGACAGAGGGGGATGGGCTGAGTTTAGATTTCAGTGTCTATATATATATATTTAAAAGTTTACCTGTTTAAATATTTCTGCTCACATGTTCAACATCGTGTATCAAACAGCAGGTTTATTGATGTCTGAAGCTTCTGCTTGTATTTTTTTTTCCACCCGTGCACCGCTGAAAATGTCTAAATATTTCATGTTCAAATCATTTTATTTGATCCGTTAGAAGTGTAAGTTGTTTAAAACAGCATGCAGTGTGCACACATGCTCACATGAATGACAACATCCAAAGTGCAATCGAAGAGCACTGAGTGGGCGGAGCTTGTCAGACAAAGTAAATGCCAAATGTAGGAAATGCAAAAACGCTTCTATTGTGCGTTTTACACTTGAGACGTTCCACTTGTGATCCCTCAGGATGCGTGTTAACTCAAGGTGTAAAGCAGACGCCGTCCTCCTCCTGCATGTTTGTCTTTCCGTCTCGCAGCACTCTAACAACAAGTGACCTTTGTTCTCTCCTTCGCAGCCGTGGATCATCCGCATTCATTTTCCTGCAAGCTGGAGCTGGGATCGGATCAGGAGATCCCGAGTGACTGGTACCCTTTTGTCACCATGGAATGTGAAATTATGGGCGCCGTGGTGTCGCAGACCAGGGTGAAGTCACTGGGCACCGTGAACGACATCCAGCCGCAGAAACATGTGACCAGCTGGACTCGCTATCATTGTCAAGTAAGATGATGGATCATGGAGTGAGGTCGATACCACATGTTTTAAAGCAACTCTGTCTGCATTGGTTTAGTGATCGGTCGCACTGGAAAAAAAGATGCAGTCTAAAATGCACCAATAAAAACACGTTGCCATGGAAACATTATCAATGTTTTTGTGAAATATCGACAGTGTGAAGTTTAAAATTTAACAACCGTATTACTTGGCTGGGTTTATGCACTGAAGTAAATTTGGAGAAAGTTACAGGGCGGCTGTGGCTCAGTGGTGAAGTCGGTCGTCTCTCAGTCTCACAATGTTTTTGTCTTCATTTTTCTGTTGCAATCGGAGCCGATGTGATGCAAAGTGCAGAACATTTCTGTTCAATAAACTTCTATCAAATCAAATCAAAGATCGGGGGTTCGATCCCCAGCTCCTGCAGCCGTCCGCTGTGTCCTCGGGCAAGACACTTGTGTATGAGTTACCTTGTTTTCCTGTCGGTGTGACCTGCGGTGTGAAAGTGCTTTGAGTTGTCAGAAGACGAGAAATGTGCAATAAAAGCTCAAGTTTTTTTTATTTATTTTTTTCAGGTGGAGGTGGAGAAGAAATGGATCGAAACAGAGTCCCAGAAGCAGGCCGGCTGTATGACACAGTGATTTTTAAAGAAACTCTGAGGAGGACGTTTCATCCCTTTTGGTCCGTGACATTTGCCAAACTCTTCTGAAAGCTGAAAAAAAAAGGGATGACACAAAAAAACAAACAAAAAAAAAGAAAACAAGGGTGATGAGGGACTTTCTGCTTCTTCAAGGTCACGTGATTACACACAGGCTGGTTTTATTTCTCATGGAGATTTTTGTATCCTTTAACTGAGACTGAATTAGTCGAGAGCTAATAATCAAGTTAACGTGATCCTTTCGCCTAGCACTTTACCTTTAACAGATTTATATAGTAAAGATTATAGTTTATATAAGTTCTGTATATATACGCTTGCATCATCTGCACTGCCCTCCAGAATGATCGGCATCCTTATTAAATGCCTTAATAAATGTACACAGAACAGGCTGCGTGAGATAAACAGGTCACGTAATGAGCCACATGTGGAGAACGGCGGATAATCCGGACATGCACTCCGACCCTTTAGCACCCGGTAAAGAAGGGAATTTCAACTCGCTGAAATACAACTCTGCAATTCAATGAGGCGTTTATCCAAAGCGACAACAAAGACGGACGAGGACCCTCGTGACGGTGACGTCGAGGTCCAAGTGCCAAACAAAATCTTTCACTTTGTGGAAAGTGTACATAGTTTTATTAAAGGTCACATGTTCCTCTAACTGTAATGTGGGTCTCTAGTCCGTCAACAAACCCCCCCCTGACACCGTGAGTCACATACGCAGGGAAGAGCACCATGCACAGTTTTTTGTCCTGGCTAAATAAACACATAAAGAGCCCCAAAATAATCCCTGAAAAAAAAAAAAATCCATATTTGACTCCGTAGACTTGATTTTTATATTCCAATCATAATCCAATCCTTAAATTTAAATTCACAAGAGTCATGACGATGATATATTTCTGTATCGATATTTTGTGCAGGCCGGTCGTTTCGCTCTGAGCTCCTCAGAGCAGCATCACCTCTGATGTTAAATATGGACATAACGTGTATCGTTTTCTACTGGCACCTGCTCTTGTGAAGCAGCAGCTAATCCCAACAAAAAAACCAAGCAGAAAACTGACACCAACATCTGTCCTGATGTTCATGAAGTGTCTCACAGAGCGACACAAAGTGAGTCACTCTGTTTAAAAGAAGATGTTTCCTGTTCGACATACTCCAGGGTTTCACTTCTCTGTTTCCCACACGGAATAAAAACTCATTACTTGTGTTGCTTACCTCAAGCCGACCTTTGACCTTATACCGCGCTTGTTTTCTGGAGGACTGTGATGTTATTTAAGCCGATCAGATCTTTTATGTGTTCTTTCTGCCGCTGGGGTTGTGATTAAGTTGGATTTAAAGAAAATGAATAAAAGAAGAGTTGGAGCTTCAAAACAAAGCCTTCAGTGATATGATGTACATGAAGAGTAAACATGGAGTCCAAGCTGAATGACTGCTGGTGTTTCTTCACTTTACATGTAATTAAATATCCTAAATACACTCGATGTTTTATTTTCCAAACAGTGAATTAAAGGAGAAGGTGCCGTCAGGAAGGAGAGGATGTTTTGCTTGTGGTTGTGAAATCGGTCTCGTCCACTTTTTACTCTGTCCTTGTCTCAGACTGGGCAGACTCTGGACTTTATATCAAGACCGTCACAGCACCACTGAGAGACTATTTTCACTTTGTGATTAGAAGGGAAACGTCTTTTTATAAACGGATGAATAACTTCAAATCATTTGTAGTTTGATTTTTACGTCCACAACCTTCCAGTGAGCGACACAGATGGTGATTTTAAATTGATGTTTTTTTTCATGGACTTGGTCTTGTCTCAGTTTCGCCCTGCCTCGGTCTCGGTCTTGATCCCTAAATGTGTCGCTCTTGGTTATTGTGGTCTTGACTCCAACACTCGTCAACAGCTGCTGCTAAAATGAAAAAAGAAGTCAAAGTTTATTCTGCAAGGTTTTTTTTTTGCTCCTCGCTTTGAGCTCTCTCAGGACTAGAAACTTCTCTCAGCTCCCTGCACACACTGCAGTTTGACCTTTACATTAAAAGTGAGCAGAACGGATGTGCTGGGCTGAAATAGTTTTCACACTGAGAATGAGTCAACATTATGAGGCCTGTGGTACCTGACACAACACACTACAATAACACTTCATGATTGTTTATTGAAGGATGATGCATCAAATATTTGTAAACAAAAACAAACAGTTGGTTGCAAAGCCTGAGAGGCCCTGCAGAGAGTAATAACAGGCTGCTGCTTCATGAACAGCATGCACTCTGCAGAAAGTGATGCATGCTGGGTGAAAGTTTAATTTGAATCGTGCACGGTTAGACGAGTAAAGTACCTTGAATAGAATTTAAAAAAAATGCTTCAGACAATAACTTCATGTCATTATGGATAATATGCACAGACACAACAGATTAAAAGGACACCATTATTTCGCATTAAGAGACTAAACACCCCGTTAAGTGCATACGCAGCAGTTTAGTTTTTTGTCTGCTGAGGTCGTTTTCATTCTATCCACTGTGATGATGACTCATTATCTGTAAAAGTAGTTATTAGTTAGGTTTTGAATCCCCCCCTAGTTGTTGTTGTTTCTGTTTGATGCTATAGGGGGCAGTGTTTGTAAAGGTATCATGTCCACGGTCCCTTCCAGTTTTTTTCAAATACCTGGTGTTTTCCACCTCTGTGGCAGATGTTGGATTATAAATGAGATATTGTGATAACTGCTTTTTATCATGGATTAAAGAGGCTTCATCGTTCAGTGACATACACACACAATATGACCTTTGTGTTGAAGGGACAGCCAGGTGCCTGTTGGGAGTCTGCAGCATCCTCAGGGCTGTCTGGATGTTGCACGCTTCGACCTGCAGGTTGACAAGAGTGCCAAAAAAAACCCTGAACAGTGTTGGAGGGAGAAGGGTCCAGAGTCAACTGCTGCTGAGAAGACGAAGAAGAAGTGGAAGTTTAAAGTACAAGGTGTCTCCTAAAAGGTGTTTTGCTTTGTGTTCTCTCAGGATTAGAAACTTCACTTTATGCTCCCTGCACTTTAGAACTGTGCAAAGGTTTGACCTTCACTCTTAACAGTGAGCAGAAAGGACGTGTTGGGCTGAATGACGAATTGGACTGCAATAGTTTTCTGTTTGAAAATGAGTCCACATTATGGCGCTTTTTGTCGGAGGGATGTCAGGTGACTACCACTTGACTGGGACAAGTGTTTCATAAAATGTAAAAAACGTTTACCAACATGATAAATGTGTCTCAAGCTTCGTAAAAGTGTCATTTCGTTCTGCTCCTCCCAGCTTCCGTAGGCTACATGTTGAGCTTGATTACATACACCTGTGTGTACGCCTCCTCGACCTGTTCAGATGAAATGAACCCGGTGTATGTTATATGTCTTCACACATTGACACATTGTCAAAGCACAGTGGTCCTTGTTTTGGGTCATGCTCTCCAACACGGGCCCCGTGGTAAGCGCATTAAGCTCGTTACATGGATTCTTTACGGAATGGAACCTGAACGCACCATTTTTGGACGTTAAACTTTTAGTTCAGCGCAGTTTTAGTTGATCATGTTTTGCACAATTATTTTTAATGCATGCAATGTTTTTTTGGCCTCTCGTTCGTCCATTTAAGAAGTCATAAATCTTCAGCTGGAATAATATTTTAGCCTTGAGGCTTCTTGTTTATACCCCGAATAAAAAAGTGTCTTTGATAGGTTTAGAATATATCTTCACTTATGAGTTTACAGCTTTCAAACTGTCATTTACATAGAAAGGGCAGAAATGTGAGTGGAGTTTGGCGTGTTGCTCAGCAGCATCTAACTTGCACATTCTTGTGAACAACTGCAGGCCAAGCTCTACTTGTCCATCATCGATGATGTGATTGAG
The DNA here is from genome assembly GCF_947650265.1 of Symphodus melops. Lineage (NCBI taxonomy): Eukaryota > Metazoa > Chordata > Actinopteri > Labriformes > Labridae > Symphodus > Symphodus melops. The sequence continues at coordinate 23,864,025 of NC_136705.1, read as the reverse complement.
AGTGTGAGGGAGCTTTTCCTGGATGAAGGCCTCGAAGACCGCGTCCTGGATGATTTAAGACATGTGAGACGTTCCTCCTAAAGAAACACATTTAGATGATGTTGTCACAGCCAAGTGAAACATGTTCAGAGGAAGTATTCACCGCCTGCTTGTGTGTCTTGTGGTGCGCAGCTCTGGGAGTCGAAGATGATGCAGTCAAAAGCGATGGAAGACTTCAGGAGAAACAACATTAACTCATCCAACTTTGTGCTGCAGCTCCCTGCGAGCTACAGTCAGACTGATCAGGACGTCACAGGTGGAGGTAACACAGCAGGCTACGGCTTGAACACCAACAGACACAAAACAAATCATGTCTGTGTGTGTGTGTGTGTAAAAATACAGCAGAGTAGTTTTCAAATGAGATATTTGTAGCACTGACTTGAGTCGCTGAACTGATCCAGACGGCAGAAAGCTCATTCTTCGTGTGTGTGTGTGTGTGTGTGTCACCTGCTCTGCTTTGATTTGTGCTCTCAGCCTCCGTTGTGATCCCTGCGAGTCAGACTATCCACAGTTTCCCAAGACTCAAGGCAAGTGTCATTAGGAACTGATTTCAGGTCACTCTACACTCGATGGGAGCAACACGATGGCGATGTAATGTAAAATGATGTAATGGAAATGTCCTTTTTAAAAAATGTCTGTCATTATGATTTCATTTTAGCATGGCTCTCACGTTGACTTCACTCGTACTGAAAACACCCGGCTTGTCTCCAGGTTGTGAGGTCATAAAGAGGCCGTACACGGTGAAACACAGTGAGGGCAGCGGGCGCTGATGTTGTAGCTGTTAGGTCCGGTTCAATATAAGGAGGCGACAGCCCTCGAACTTCAAGTTCAGCTTTATTTATCCCCGGAGGCACACTGAAGAATATGTAGTGTTGAACTAATATCTGAAGTGTTTTCTTTTTGTTTGTGTTCTTTTTACACATTGTTTGACTTTACGGTTGTCAGAAATGATCTTTACACGTCTCTGAATGAAGTGTCACTTTGCAGACGGGCTCGGAGACGCTGGCTACGTTTTCTCTCCCTGCTGGGTTAGCGTACCCTGTGCAGATCCCAGCCGGAGTCACTCTACAGACAGCTTCAGGTACCCGACCACTCTTCTGATTTCTGCATGCACTTTTAGTTTGAGAGAAACAAAAAACGTTTATTTTCTCTTTTTGTCTCACTCAGGTCAACTCTACAAGGTCAATGTTCCTGTTGTGGTCACCCAGCAGCCTGTATCCCAACCTGCACAGAAGGTCATGGCGTTTAGAGGAGCCGCAGCCCCACAGAAAGCGGCTCCGCCTCAGGAGGTTCCAGCCGCTCCGCCTCAGGAGGTTCCAGCCGCTCCTGTCCCACAGCAGCCGCCTCAACAGACTAACCCACCCCACAACGAGGAGACCGTCGTCCCACAGCAGCCACCCACTCCTGCTGCTGAGAGCTCGCCGCCTCAGACGGCACGCTCGCCTGGACCGGAGGCGCCATGGGTGCAGAATGAGCCCGAACCTGTGGACCTCAGTACGAGCGCCTCGCCCTGCACTCAGCTATTAGACTTTCAGATCAGAGCTGAGGAGGCGTTGGCACAGACGGCTCCGCTAAAGAGCAGAGACATCGATGACATCCTGAAAGAAGTGATTGAGGAGGAGAGAGAGAAAGTGGAGAGGGCGAGGAGTCTGGCGTCCTCAAAGGATGACAACCAAGCCGAGCCTGTTCTCGGGGTAAATTTAAAACCTAGAGTAGAACTCCTTTAAAAAAACATGACAGGAAAAAGACAAGACAAGTTACTGATGAGTTTTTAAAATACAAAGTAAAGAATATCTGTGAAATCTTTATTTTATTTCCAGCAGCATTCAGTTAGCTTAGCATTAAAACAACAAAAGGCTAACTTGTCTCTGTCCAAACCATATAAAACTGAAGACACAGTGAGGTGTGTTACACCTGCATTCTTTCAAGAGGCCAGCAGGGGGCGACGTCACTGAGACAGGGTTTATTGTCTCTGTAGATTAGGGATGTTACCTCTTTGAAACGGGTACGTTCATCGTGATGAGGAGGTCTGGACTTCATTTCTTATCTTTACTCTTCACCATTTTGTTTCCTCCCCGTGAAGCTGGACCTGGTCTACAGCTACAGTGATCTGTCGGACATCGTTCAGCTGGACGGCGCCGCAGACAACTCTGACCTGGAGGAGGAGGAGGAGGAGGAAGGGGGAGGGGCTAATCTGGAGGAGAACGACTTTCTGGGTATAATCAACGCCGAGGCCATAAAAGCTCTGCAGGAAGGAGAAGGAAGCAGCGACGGGAACAGCATCTCGTCCAGCGACAGCGAGGGAGCAGACGAACTCGCTGACATCGTGGAAGAGGTGACAAAGTGTTGTTTCTCTCTTCAGCACTTAAACACTCTGCATGAAGAGCTTCTTCTACCTTCGATGATGTTCATCTCCCTGAGTAGATCGCTCTTAAAACCTTCTGAAGCAGAGGAGGCTTTCCTGATTTACTCATCGAGATTGTACTTCCAGTTTTCCACTTGTTGTATCATTGGCCCCCTTTTTAAAAATCATCTATCGTCACTGCGAGTCGTCCAACTCAATCCACATTTATTTAGCACGTTTAAAATCAACAAGAATCATGGGTCAAACACGGAGAGTTATTAACAGACGACAGGACAGGAAACAGTCAAAAGTCTTCAGACCCGTATGAAGGGAAAATCAGTCATGAAGATTGAACAGCTGAGGACTTCCTGTGTGTTCGGATGTGTGGGCTTCGGTTTGTTCTGCAGGCAGAGTCCAATAAAAAGTCTTTAAACGCACCTTTTTTTTCCCCATCATGCACCAGGATCCTCTGAATTCAGGTGACGACGTGATGGAACAGGACATCCCGGACCTCTTTGACACCGACAACGTGATCGTGTGCCAATATGACAAAGTGAGGATGTTTGAGCTCTCTGCTCCACGACACGAGAACGATGTGATGTCTCTGTATCAAGACATAAAGTACGAAGGAAAAGTAAATGTGAGAGTGCAGATGTTAGCGTTAAAGATCAGTTTGATTATGATGACTTTTTGCATCATGTTTCTCCTCCATCCAAAACATTTTTTTCACACTATAATAGTAATATTTAAAATGAATACAGCTAAGTAAGAAAATGTTGCCTGATAACTTCTTCTTTGTGATTAATACTGAGATAAGGATGCAGTTGGGATTAATTGTGCAGCCCTTCCTTCTACTCACGGGATTTGGCTCTTGTGCTGCAGATTCACCGCAGTAAGAACCGCTGGAAGTTTCACCTGAAGGACGGCGTGATGTGTTACGGAGGCAGGGACTACGTTTTCTCCAAAGCTGTCGGTGAAGCCGAGTGGTGACGAGCTGTAGTCGGGACGATCGTGATGAAAGAAGGACAAACTGATTTGATAAAGAGAAACGGTTGGTGTGTTTTCGACCCCCCTCCCCCCCCCGGTGGGTGTCATTTGTTTGGCCCGTTTAAACACGACTGTGCAGAATCACAGATACCTTTTGTTTTGTTTGATTTGTGATTATCAGAGCAAAGCTGCAAGATTCTGGAGAATCGGATCGACTGAAACAAACAGCATGAATTTATGTTTTACAATATTTGAAAAGTCCTCATGGTGTTGCCTTCGAGGCACCTAATATGCTGTTGGATTTCCGAGCGCTGTAACTTCCCGCCTTTGATCGTCACTGTTGTGTTGCTTTCATTAAATCATTTTCTTTCTTTGCAGCCGTCTGAAAAGCAAACATGGCCTCGCTGTCTTTTTATTAAGTTTTTAATTGACGCTTTTAAAATCAAACCTCTCCTCCTCGTCTGCAGTTTACACATTCATTAATGTAACAGGTGATTAGTTTACAGGTTTGGTCTGACAGGAAAGTAGCTGCTCACAGTGCAAAGAAAATAAATCCAAATCAGTGTTAAAGCACCAGCAAACACTTAGATGATGTTTGGCTGTTGATGTCTTGCTTTGCGTTGTTTTTTTTAAATGATGTCCTTGATTTGAAAAAAGCAAAGGATCATTTCTTGTGTGTAACCTTTTTACAAACATCACAGACTTCCCTTGATTCTTTGTAAATGTACTCGTCCGTTCTCGTTCTTCGTGTTGCATTCAGTTTTTTTAAAGTATGTTTTTTTGTAACAGTTTGCATCCGAGTCCGAAGGCGGTCTTTCTTTCAGCTCCCTGCTGCAGATGGAGGATTTGTGACACTGCCAAAACATGGTCTGCTGTTTACCCGGATATGTAAATCAGAGGCCATTTTCCACATTGAAGTGTTAGGCTTGGCCACATTGATCCTACAAGTACACATATTATTCAGATCCATGTCAGTCGAGAGTATGGATCAGATTTACAGTTTGCTAAATGGGTGAACAGATAGAAATGTTGATCAGCGTCAGTATTTAACAGCTTGTTTTATTTTGAAAATCCACAACAGCACGAACAGCAGTAGTATTTCTCGTAGACTAGAGGTAGAGTCTGTAGACCTTCAACACCAACGTGATCTCTGATAAGCTTCAGACTTCTACTGAATCACGATGGCTTCACGGTGTGCAAACCACAGGCGGAGTGGTGCATTCTTTCTAACAGCCAGCAGGTGGCGACTCCATTGGTTGAAAAAAACACTTGATTAGATGGGAAAATAAAAGTCTAAGTTGATAAAACTTTCAGTAAACATGTTCAAAATATTTTTTTTTTCTTAATCACTAGTTTAAATCTTTAACACAGCTTGAGGATCTTTTTATAAATTCTCATATTTACAATAAAATAACCAATAAAGCAGGAATACTTCTGCCCATGGCATCCTGACAAACCACTACAACAGTCAAATCTGCCACCGCCCTTCCCCTTATGAAAGAAATTCAAGTGGGAACCAATGCTGTAAACATTTTGGTTTCTGCTGTATAAAAACCTGATGGGGATTGCTTGGCTTTTACAAGCAGCCCCTGGTGGACGCCAAAAGGAACTGCAGGTTGTTTTTTTGCACTGGCTTTATTTGACAACACTGGACGTTTCCACACTTCGGGCTTGTTAGAAAAACAAGATGGCAGGTGCTTAGATGTCAAACATGAGAATGGGGCTCACAGTCGCTTTAAAGACATGACGATGGATACGTCCATTTTTTTTACACAGTCTACGCTTCAAACAGAATTTGGATCAAGCCAAACAAATAATTTCTACAACTCAAGTGCAGCTTCAGGGCAGCTTTGCAAATCCCGATTTTTGCTCCACGTTCTTATTTTTACACCATTATCGGATCCCACACCTCCCATTAGAGGTCACACGGTCTTTTCTCATGAAATTTTCATTCTGTGAACCAACCGCAATCCAATCAGGTCTGATGTTCTCAGCACTGACAAAGCTCTTCACCCTGAGCTACATTTTGATGAATGCTACATTTAAAGAAAGTGAGCAGCCTTTCCTTCAAGTTCATTTCTCAGTTCTCTCATTGGACGTGTTTGTGCCCTTGTTTAGAAAGCAGCCCTTCACCTTCATGTGATAGGCGTAGAGGCTAAGTGGGTGAGGTTTTGTGGCGGGCATTCTGTGTGAAGTGTGCAGGTGTGAAGCGAGAGTCTGTGACCTGTAGAGGTCAGCGTTGGCGTGGCAGCCGCAGCGCCTCAGCAGCAGGCACACGTCCTTCCTGAAAGCCCGGGTGAAGAGTGTGTACAAGAAAGGGTTGCAGAGGGAGTTGATTGGATAAAACAGGATGAGCAGGATCTTAGAGTGAGACACGGTTATGAGGGGCATGTGCAGGGCTGCAGAGATGGCGAAGAAGGAGATTGGCGCCATGCATACAAAGTCGGTGAAAATGAGCACAGCCATTCGCTTGGCAATCTTGGTGTCTCCGTTACGGGTGGAGTGCTCCGGGTTGTGAACGCTCAGATAAATGCAAATGTAGCAGACGCAGACCAGGACGAAAGCCACGGCGTTGAGGATGAGCACCGCCACGACGTACACCTGAGAGCCCAGCGTGTCGATGTCCATGGGCAGACAGATGCTCACTTTGCTGTAACTGCTGACCCCCACCAAGGGGAGCAGCGCCACCAGCAGAGAGAAGCTCCAGCCGGCCGCCATTATGGCCGCCACGTGGGGCAGCCGCAGCCTCTTGTTGACATGCATGGCGTTTGTGATGGTGTGCCAGCGCTCAAGGCTGATCACAGTGAGCGTGTACACTGACAGCTCACTGGCAAACACCGTCAAAAACCCCGCTACGCCACATCCAGGCCCTGTCTGCCAGTCCGTGGCGTGGTTGTAGTACTCGTGGCGGGATCGCCGGTCCATGAAGGCGATGAGCATCAAGTAGAGCCCCATGCACAGGTCAGCAAAGGCCAGGTTACAAATAAGGAATCTGGAGATTGTTAGCTTATGGTGGCTCATCAGCAGGATGATCAGCACGGCCAGGTTACCGGTCACAGCGCACACGGTGATGATCCAGGTGAGACTGCGAAGGAACGGGAAGCCCAGCAGGTCCTCGCAGGGGTTAAAGGCATCCGGATTTGGCGTGCACTTGACCAAAGGGTTGTTGTGGCAAATAAATTCCAGGTCTGGATAATAAAAGTTGATGTCATCAATAAGATTCATGCCATCTGTGCTGGGCTCTCTAAAGGAAGAAGCAGAATATTTAGATATAAATGTAAAATCGCATAAAAATCACAAAGAAAATGATCAAAGAAAAAACGAATCCTTTGAAATTATTCAGTGAAATATATCAGAACAGGCTGAGCACCTCACAACCTTAAAAACTGCACTGAACTCAGCCATCCCCCTCATCCAAATACATTTACACAACACCTGAGTGCAGGCTGATGTAACTTACATTTCTGCTGCGCTGGAATCACAAAACTTTGAGAAGTTCTTTGAAACACTTTCCCTGAGAAAAAAGACAGGAAAGTTAAACTGCTAATTACTCCACTTGTGATGATCTGTATTCAGTGGACGGAGCATTTGTTCTTTATGCAGATGTGAATGGATTAGTCCGGGAGCGCTTACCTTTGTTTCCGCCGCCATGTGTGGAAGGCACAGCAGTGGCTCGAGTACGTGAGCTCGGCCTCCAGCAGATCAGACATGCTGTCCAGAGGAGGGAGGGTCTTCAGAGCGAAGGCAGAGCGGGCTTTCAGAAACCTCACCTGCCTCAAGCCTTTCGGAGGGAGGGAGCTCAGAGCTGTGGAGGAAACATCCCTGAAAATCACACACAGTAGTTTCACATTAGTGAAAGAAATGCAACGTTTATTTTACTGAGGAAGGAGGCGCTAAAGGGACAAGGGGCTCTGTAGATCTGAATGCATTGATTTATAGAGAATCTGAATCTTTCCTAAAGCTAAAGAGAGAGCAGTTTTGGGAAATCAGGTGTTAAGATGAATACATGAAGAATCATTAACTTCAGCAGGTTTGAACGTGCAGGGAGTCACATATACTTAGTAAAACTCAGACAATACCAATAAACATTCAAAGTGGCCTTGAGCCTTATATGTGCAGGAGCAGCGATTGTTTTTCTGTGAAGCAATCTTCACGCTCTTTTGACAATCTGACTGCAACAGGCGGCTTGTGATTCATCCTTTTTGTGTCAAACCAGCTCAAAGCCGGGTTGAAAAAGGAATACCTCGAAATGCAGCACTCAGAGATCGTGTAGAGATATTCAACACGGTAGTGAGTACATCCGTTTTGTTTTTTTATAAGATGATGCTCATTCGCAGAATCTTGGTTTTTATTGACGTTTGACAAAAAAGGGAGAAAAGCAAACCATCCACTTCTCTGCCTCTTGATTGACTTACTTTCAAATAAATCTAGTAACACGCTCGACCTCGTGCAGGCGGAAGGAAGACCTTTAGAATTTTCTGCGTGTCAGTCATGAATTCATAACAAAGACAAGAGGAAATGTCATGTATCTCCAGCACAGGCTCTCCTGTCATCAGAGACCTTGTGAGCTGTTTTCTCTGTTTGCTCGCTAATCAGTATTCTGGAGTCCAGCCTGCCTTGTTGGTTGTTTGCACAGACAGGCTGTCACCACCCGCGTGTTTATACAATAAAATGATAAACATTGTTATGAATATTTATCTGGCGTATCTGACCCAGATCCAATATGGCCGCCTTAATGCTGCTGTACAAACAACAGAAGACACAGAATGTATAAATGCTCCAATATCGTATTTAACTTTGACACAGTCAGTTTATTTACTCGATGTGAAGTCGGTCTTTTTCCATCTGTGCGGGACAGGAGCAACAATTCAATAACTCATCAACTATTTAGCGACGTATTCTTCATTTACCAACTTCCTTAAGTACATTTCAAGGATTTCTTT